>NC_142515.1:80246785-80571428 GCF_057876585.1 Rhinolophus sinicus | reverse complement strand
CATTATTTTCAATGGCTGTTATATACGAACTACATTAAACAGGCGCAATAGATTGCCTTTAGATATTTACAACTTAAATGAAAGTGGAAAGACCAATACTATTAGTTTTATTTTAATACTGTCAGGACAATAACATGAGTAGTAAATGGATTCTGCATTGTTAAGATAGCATCAGAGTAACTTACAGATTGTATATGCTAATTGCTGTGGTACTGTAAACAGACATATAAGCATTATGGTATCCCAATCCCTAATTAGGATATAGATTAGTAAAGACTATTATATCATTGAAACTTTCTGGCCAGCCTAATTCTGGTTTGGTGAGCCATGGCACATTATAAAGACATGATGGGTTCACTTATAATTAGGACTTTACAACTTTAGGAATTTTTAAATTAATTTCCCTGAATAAATAAAATTAAATAGCCATAATAGTCACCATGGAAAATAGAAAAGATGGTGTCCATTTCCAGAGAAAAATTAGTTATCTTGATAGTAATAAAGGTTAAATCATGTAAACTTAGTTTTGGATGAATACACAGAAGACTTTCTTCTTCTGTTTCATAGGTACCTTGGGGTTAATTAGACTTATGCAAATTTCTCAAGCCTAACTACACCATAAAATCACCAGATAAACATTAAGAACTATTCATGCCTGGGTCCCTCACCAAGAAATTTTGAAACAGTTTATTCCATTTTTTCTTTATCAGCTTTTATGCATATTTTGAATTAATCACTCTTAGTACAAAACCCGTCAAATAGAGGATTTCATGATTGGATGGAGTGAACAAAGCAAGAAGTAGGGGAACCTATTCCCCTTCCCCCAATTTCCCATCTATATTCCAAAAGAAAATATTTTCATAGTCCTGAGGTTTTCCACTTGAGATGAATGTGGGAGAAGATTAAATGCAAGTGATTCCGATTTGGCCGCTGCCTTTATTTGATTTTTCAGTAGTAAAAGTTAGGTGTGAATACAACATACACAGTAAGGTTCCCCTCCCCACCCAATCGTGTCATCAGAATTGGAGGGTCCCTTCTCAGTGGTCTAATTTCTTTAACACAACCACAAGTGGGAGTACTTTGCATATTACTGAAGTGTTTTTGAACATTTTTGAATAATTGCTCTGTAATAGATATAAAATGAAGTGCTGTTTACACATAAGCTCATCTAATCATCAGCATAACGTTATGGGTTACATATCAATATAATATAAAGTATTGGTTATATTGCTAATGAACAATTCCTCATTGATATGAAGAATCTGAAGCACAGTTTTATTGATATCAACTTCCAATATTTTGAAATACTTTATTTTTCCATGTTTTAAGTATTCCCCCTTGATTTTGTATTATTTGTAAATTAAATGTATATTACATTTAGTTTCTTTTATACATGTTGTCAAAATATTTAACAGAATAGGGCCTAACTGTTACTGATAATTTTTGTATTGTGATATTTAAAGTAAGGAAATGTATACTTTTCAAAGAGGAAACCCATATTATTGTTTTAAATATTTTCCCCAGGAATGTTGAGGCAATCTTAGTTCTTATTCCATGTTCAATCCAGACCTCCTCATGATAGTATATTCATGTATGAGGATGGTTCTCTGGGTTCATTTGAAAAAGGAGTTGTGGATATAATTAATAAATACGTTTTAAATCTAAGATTATATGAAATATATTATAATCCATGAAAATAGTTGATAAATATAGAATTTATAAAATTAATTTCTGACATCTTAAAGTAGAACTATATGAAGTTTCTGATGGTTCAGCTTGTGACCCTTTAAAAAGTGTATTTTTATGTGGTACAATGTGACACTATGCTCTTAGAGATTATTGGCAACCAATTATCAAGTCTTATCTGGTTTGAGAATTCCACTGTATCTCATGAAATCTCCAGTCTGAGTCATTTTATATCAATAAAATATAAAAAAGTAAATAAGCATTTAATATCTACCATTGCTGTTATTATATTATGGCAGTAATTGATATGCTCATTAATAGGAAATTATTATCAATTCCTTGTAAAATAATTCATAGACCCAGATGGAAAAGTAATTTCTTAACGATGAACCAATTCTCTTTTTATGTAATTACATCACTAACAGAGAGTACACAAATGAAATGAAATCATACCAGGTATTAACTCTAATTTCGACATCATTCACTTGAATTTCATTGTTCAAATATAACTGATACACTCAGAGTTGCTTAGAATATAAATTAATTTCCATTCATCTATTGAAAATGTATTAGTCTTTCTGCATGTCAGAGGTGATCTTCCGAATATTTGCATGTTTTACCATGGGTTTTTTATTTCTAATATTTTGTTTTTAATGGTCTTTTTCTTAAACTACAGTTACAATTTTGTGCCTTGTGAAAACTTTCTGCTCCATATTCCAGCCTGGGAGAGTTTTGTGTGGGATAGAAAATCTCTGTTTCTCCCTGCACAGACAACTTCTCCATAAGGCAACGTTTCACTTTTTTTCTCTTAGTTTAATCTGGACATCAATCAAATTGAAACTTAAATAATATAATTGTAGGTGAATTAAGTCTTTTATAAAGTTATATGTTGAAGGAAATGTAATGTGCTCTAATGAAACTTCAGTTGTCACCACAGTATTGCATTTCAAAACATTATAGTTCAAAAAATCTGTATTCTTCTCATTGCTGTTTTATTCCTAAATCCAAACTCAATGATATTTAGAATCAGTTATGATTTTTCCATCCAGCACACGGTCCCTTACTATCCTAGAAAATATTATCACCGATATAGTCAATATAAACTTGCCAAATATAGAATAAGTTCTGCGATCATAAATCTTTAGTGTTTTGTTTTAATTTATTGGGGTGACAATTGTTAGTAAAATTACATAGATTTCATGTGTACAATTCCGTATTACATCATCTATAAATCCCATTGTGTGTTTACCACCCAGAGTCAGTTCTCCTTCCATCACCACATATTTGATCCCCCTTACCCTCATTTCCCATCCCCACCCCTTACCCTCTGGTAACCACTAAACTATTGTCTGTTTCTATGAGTTTTTGATTCTCATTTGTTTGTCTTGTTCTTTTGTTGTTTTTGGTTTATATACCACATATCAGTGAAATCATATGGTTCTCTGCTTTTTCTGTCTGACTTATTTCGCTTAGCATTATACTCTCAAGATCCATCCATGTTGTCACAAATGTTCCTATATCATCTTTTCTTACCGCCGAATAGTATTCCATTGTGTATATACACCACAACTTCTTTATCCATTCATCTATCGAAGGACATTTCGGTTGTTTTCATGTCTTGGCCACCGTAAACAAAGCTGCAACGAACATTGGAGCACACGTGTCTTTATGTATAAATGTTTTCCGATTTTTTGGGTAGATACCCAGGAGAGGGATGGCTGGGTCATATGACAATTCTATTCGTAATTTTCTGAGGAACCTCCACACTGCCTTCCATAACGGCTGCACCAGTCTGCATTCCCACCAATAGGGTATGAGGGTTTCTTTTTCTCCACAGCCTCTCCAACACTTGTTACTATTTGTCTTGTTGATGATAGCCATTCTGTCTGGGGTGAGGTGATATCTCATTGTGGTTTTTATTTGCATTTCTCTGATGATTAGTGATGTTGAGCATTTTTTCATATGTCTGATTGCCATTTGCATGTCCTCTTGGGAGAAATGTCTCTTCAGGTCGTCTGCCCATTTTTCAATTGGGTTGTATGTTTTTTTGTTGTTGAGTTTCATGAGTTCCTTGTATATTTTGGATATTAGCCCCTTATCGGAGGCACTGTTTCCAAAAATCTTCTCCCAATTCACTTGGTTGCCTCTTTATTTTGTCGATGCTTTCTTTTGCTGTGCAGAAGCTTTTAAGTTTCATATAGTCCCATTCATTTCTTTTAGCTTTTTACTTCCCTTGCCTTTGGGGTCAAATTCATGAAGTGCTCTTTGAACCCAAGGTCCATAAGTTTAGTACCTATGTTTTCTTCTATGCAGTTTATTGTGTCAGGTTTTATGCTTAAGTCTTTGATCCATTTTGAATTGATTTTGGTACATGGTGACAGATAGCAGTCCAGTTTCATTCTTTTGCACGTGGCTATCCAGTTCTCCCAGCACCATTTATTGAAGAGGCTGTATTTTGTCCATTGTATGTTTTTAGCTTCTTTGTCAAAAATTATCTGTCAATATTTATGTGGTTTTATTTCTGCATTCTCAATTCTATTCCATTGGTCTATGTGTCTGTTTTTCTGCCAATACCATGCTGTTTTGATTATTGTAGCCCTGTAGTACAAGCTAAAGTCAGGGAGTGTGATACCTCCAGTATTGTCCTTTTTTCTTAAGATTGCTTTGGCTATTCGGGGTCTTTTGTGGTTCCAAACAAATCTAATGATTTTTTGTTCTATTTCTTTAAAAAATACCATTGGGATTTTGATGGGGATTGCATTAATTCTGTATATTGCTTTGGGTAATACGGCTATTTTAACTATGTTGATTCTTCCAATCCATGAGCACAGAATGTCTTTTCATCTCTTTGAGTCTTCTTCAGTTTCTTTCATAAATGTCTTATAGTTTTCAACATATAGGTCCTTCACATCCTTAGTTAAGTATATTCCTAGGTATTTTATTCTTTTTGCTGCAATTGCATAAGGAATTGTTTTTTTGTTTTTCTTTTTCTGAGATGTCGTTGTTAGTATATAGGAATACAATAGACTTTTGTATGTTGATTTTGTAGCCGGCAACTTTACTGTATTCGTTGATTGTTTCTAATAGCTTTTTGGTGGAGTCTGTAGGGTTTTCTATATATAGCATCATGTCATCTGCAAAGAGTGATAACTTAACTTCTTCATTCCCAATTTGGATGCCTTTTATTACTTTCTCTTGCCTGATTGCTCTGGCAAGGACTTCCAACACTATGTTGAAAAGCAGAGGTGACAGGGGACAGCCCTGTCGTGTTCCTGAACGTAGAGCAAAGGGCTTCAGTTTTTCACCATTAATTATGAGATTAGCTGAGGGCTTGTCATATATGGCCTTTATTATGTTAAGGTATTTTCCTTCTATATCTATTTTATTAAGTGTTTTAATCATAAATGGATGTTGTATCTCGTCAAATGCTTTTTCTGCATCAATTGATATAATCATATGATTTTTGTCCTGTATTTTGTTTGTGTGATGTATCATATTGATGGATTTGCAGATGTTGAACCATCCTTGTGCCCCGGGGATGAACCCCACTTGGTCGTGATGAATAATCTTTTTTAATGCATTGTCGTATTCGATTTGCTAGAATTTTGTTTAGGATTTTTCCATCTGTATTCATCAGTGATATTGGTCTGTAGTTTTATTTTTCTGTGTTGTCCTTACCAGGTTTTGGTATCAGGGTAATGTTGGCCTCATAAAATGAGTTAGGGAGTACTGTCTCTTCTTCAATTTTTCGGAAGAGTTTAGCAGGATTGGTATTAGATCCTCTTTAAAGGTTTCGTAGAATTCACTAGTGAAGCCATCTGGTCCTGGACTTTTTCTTTTGGGAAGGTTTTGGATGACTGATTCAATTTCGTTACTGGTGATCGGTGTGTTTAGATTTTCCAGTTCTTCATGGTTCAGCCTAGGAAGGCTATGTGTTTCTAAGAACTTGTCCATTTCTTCTAGGTTATTGAATTTGGTGGCATATAGTCCTTCATAGTATTCTTGGATGATCCTTTGTATTTCTGTGGTGTCCGTGATAACTTCCCCTTTTTCATTTCTGATTTGGTTAATTAGTGTTTTCTGTTCTTTTATCTTAGTGAGTCTAGCCAAGGGTCAATTTTGTTAATCTTTTCAAAGAGCCAGCTCTTTGTCACATTAATTTTTTCTATTGTCTTTTTGTTCTCTATTTCATTTAGTTCTGCTCTGATTTTTGTTATTTCCTTTCTTCTGCTGACATTGGGTTTCACTTGTTCTTCTTTTTCTAGTTCTTTAAGGTGTAACATGAGGTTATCTATTTGGGATTTTTCTTGTTTCTTCAGATAGGCCTTTAATGATATAAATTTCCCTCTTACAACTGCTTTTGCTGTATCCCAAAACTTTTGGTAGGATGTATTTTCATTGTCATTTGTTTCTATGTATCTTTTGATCTCTCCTGTAACTTCTGTATTAGTAGGTGTTATCTTAGTTGCGTGGGAAATAAGTGTGTCATCCAGTTGGTTACATTTTAGATGCAATGAAATAGAGGAAAGCATAGTTTTAGACTTTGAGCAGTGTTTTATACTCTTGAGCCTAACTTCCTACTCAGTGGGAAGTATAGTTTGATTTCTCCCAAAACCAAATACCTAAATCGATATTTTGATTTTTATGTACTCCCTTAACAAATTCTGCTGTATATCCTTCTACAACCTAATTATTTTACATAATTTATAGAAAATTTTCTGTCCTCCTTATATATAGTCTTAATTTCCATTATTACCTTCCCCAAAATGCTGAAAAATTTCAGGCAACTGAAATTTTTATTCTTTTATTATTCTTTTATTGTTTGTTTATTTTAGGATGGGGATCTATTGTTTTGGTCCTATCCTTTGCTCCTTTAAATACTCTATCCTACAGACTATAAAAAATAATTTTACTTATTTTTTTCATCTATTAGAGGCTGAGTTTCTTGAAAGAACTAACTGTGATATTTATATGCCTTCTATAACTGGTTTTAGTCCATCTCTCCAAATGATAAATATAGCCCAAACACATTATTTTTTTCACTTTTAAATGCATTCATTAAAAAAAAAGCCAAATGAAGCATAATTGTACACTTGTGACTCTGTTATTGTATCTTCATAGATTACAGAGAAAATTCTTCTGACATTGCTGTATATCATGAAATTCTGATAGAAAATAAACAAGATAAATATTTGAAACCTTCAACTTCAACAACTTGGCAAAGTAATTTTAGTGTAACAAGATACAAATATGTTAGTTCCAACACTAGCGTGGACAAAACAACTTAAAAACGTAGGGACATGAAACAGTAGAGTAGCAAAAAGGAAAAATAATTAAGCTTACTTGTCTATATATAATAGGTCATATGACAGAGTAGATGAACTGAAAGCTGCACTATTTACTAATACTCAATATGAAGTACTTTTGTTCACATATAGTTAGGTCTATACGTCCAAAAAACAAAGTCCCCTCCCCTTGGAACTCATACAGAAGATGCCAGTCAATGTATTAAAAACTCGTAAGTTCCTAGTTAGACATTTCTCTTAAAGAAAACATCAGGTGTCGGTACACACACACGTGTGTGTGTGTGTGTGTGTGTGTGTGTTTGTGTGTACACATTGCGTGTTTTATGAGTATTAGTGGGAGGCATAATAATAGTCTTTGCTTATTTAAAATCTGTTTTGACAAGACTGATGTTTTCCTCTATTTTAATATCCAAAAGGATTAATAATAGAGGCTAGAGTGAATATATTTGGCTCTATGTGGACCAAATATTAGTATTAGGCTTAAATAATCAGATGCTAGAGACAGGTTTGGCAGGCAATATGTCGTGTTGCTTATCACAAGCCGGGTTGTGAACACCTATGCAAACATAGATGGAATGATTGCTTGGCTAAAATGTTTTTGAGGAAATTGATATGTCAAACAAATAGTTGTCTTAGAATGTCTCTGAGGTCCCTTGTAAACCCCACACTACCTATTTATTTTTAATATCCTCTTCCCAAATGGCAAATTTAAATATTCAGTGCGGGATTTCTGTTCTAAATTTCTGCTGTGAGAAAAATCATGTTTTATATTTCTCCATGTAAGTAATGTGCACTATTGCATATATGAGATAATGTGCCTATTTGACTTATAAATACACTGCTTTTCAACTACATGTGTTTTTACATCTTTTATATCACTTATTTCAATGGTAACGATGACACTTTTTCAAAAGAATTAACTACATTTACATTTTACACTTGTATTTAATTATAACTTAGTTACTTAACTAATAATGACAGTATATTTCTTCCTAAACAAATTTTTTGTAACATTTTAGCCAGACATTGGACTTTGCTTTTGTCATATCATATAACTTTAAGAACAACACATTTTGTAGGTGAGGGAACACTTGACTAGGGAAATAAAACAATTATCATAGACGCATAATTATTAGGAGAGGAATTAGAGTATTTTTAAAAATCAGAAATACACCTAACTCTTGGTCTTAACTCTAATGTATTTAAAGCAAACAAACAACAAAGAAAGAATCACTTATTTTCTTGAAACATCCATAAAGAAAGAAGATGTCAAAGGTGAACTCTTTCTTGGAAAAATTGTCTTTACTAAAATTCGTCTGAAAAAAGATATATTTTTTTTAATTTAATTTTTTTTTTCAGAGCAGACACTTAAATCAGGAGGCTCTTTGAACCATGTTCTTCCAATGATTAATGATTTCTAAAGAGAAAACTTAACTTTTTATAAACTGATACTGCCAAAGAATAGACTGAGCATGTTTTCGTATGTTGGTTATATTGTTATGTTTTGTTTATCTATTATATGTTTACTTCATTTAACAAGTCAACATCTTACAGAGTTACTTTATGTAATTGAATATTTTTCTTTTTTTCTTAGATCTAGGGACATCCTGCTTTTTAACTTTTCCTCTTCTTAAGAACTCTTTTTTCCTTTTTCTTCCTTTAATTTCTTTCTTTTTACTTTTTTCTTTCCTTCCCTTCTCTCTCTCTCTCTCTCCCTCTCTTTCTCTCTCTCTCTCGGTTTATTTTTTGTTGTTAATTTTGTTGCTGTTGTTGAGGAAAGTATTAATTTTGTTGAAGGTTATGGAGCCATGCTACTTGTTTTTTTGTTTTATATATAGCTCAATAAACCTTCAATATTATGCAGAGAGAAAATGAAAATCCCCATAATTTTTTTCACCCTTACATGTCTCAGCCCAGTGCATGAAGGGCATGAAGAGTGCTATGTTCAGTACTAAGCAAGTTTTGATTTATCACTTTCTGATACATTTAAATGCAATTTTTAAGGAGAAAAGGAAACAAAGGAAAAAAATAAAATAAAATAAAAGTTGGCCTCCACAGTAGATATGTAGGTCGCATTCCTTCCAGATTTATACTGGGCATAGAAAATCTATGTCTCAAGACAAATCCCATCTGGTCTTCCTAGGGATTCTGAACTACCACATAGTTTGTTAAAACAAACAAACAAATAAACAAACAAACAAAAACTTAAATTAATTACATCAAAAGTAAAAGATGAAGAGACACAAATTAATATTCACCCCTCTCTAGTCCAGACAAAAATATTCACCCCTCTCTAGTCCAGACAAGTTGAGAGTATCAGAACTCTGAGAATCCCTTGGGCTAAAATGAGTTTGCTAGATGATCTAAGTCCCTAAAATATACAAGGGTGGACTTATTCTCTTGTCACATGAATTTGGAGCACTTGATAAAAAATCTAGAAGGTGGACTTGTACCTGAAATTCTGAATATAACTTTAAAAGGGATCATGAATGTTCATTGGAAGTTAAAGTCAGGTAACAAGGGGAGTGGGCCCATTAGAAATGTGAAGGATTAAGGTATAATAAAAAATTCAACATTCCCATGAATAAACATGTGTTTTAGAAAAATTATTCAAAACAATTGATGTATGCTTATTGATAAGTTCTCCTTTACATGTAATAGAGATGCTTTAGGGGATATCTTAATAAATTTACATCAACTCTGAATGCTTTTTGATTAATTAGATAATCGTTATCCTGCTATACAAAATAAAATGAAGCAATATAATGATGAACTGACAATTAAAGAGGGTCTTACTTGTTACAGAGAAATTATTATACTTTTTTAAGAACTCAGAAAAAAAGCACTAGGAAGTACTTATTCCAAATGGAACTTTTTAACTAGAAGCTAAAAATCCTGTTTCACAAATTTCTATTACTATCATGCTGCTTTCTAGACGGCAAGCACAGGGCATTATTAATATTTATAGATTAAGAATGAAATGAACATTATAAATTAAATATTACCTGTTTTCACAGAATAGAACAGTAAACTGACCAAAAATCCCACAGATGATTTCCTATGGTAGCAGAAAAAAAAGAAAATCCACAGGGGAGGTTTAAAATAGTTAACCTTTGGTATTATTAAATCTCCCACTTTACTACATGCCTTAGATTTATTGAGGTAGATAATAAATAGCTACTCCCAGAATTTTAGCTAAAACTTTGTATTATTTAATTCAACATAATTTAGCTTCATCGTATTATGCAGTTTTGAGAGGAAAACCATAACAATATACATGTAATTTGTAAATCATGTTTAAGGAGTTGCTGCAAAGCTCTGTAGAATCTAATAGAGAATTTGGTAAATCAGTTGTTAATTAGATAATCAAAAACCAATATCAGTGAGCTGAAGTGTGAAAATGTCATTTTCTGCTAGAGGTGAAATCTGACTTGAAATTTTCCACCTTAGTCAGATGAGAGCCAGTCAGAACACACTTTCAGAGATAGTCTTCAAATTACATTAAAAGCCACCTTCAATGCAGTGTCTTTATTTAATACCCATTATATTTCTGGGTCACATTACAATTCAATAGGGGTCTAAATCATTGCAAGTGTGAGTAGTTAGTGTTTAACATTTATAAAATTTAAATAAAACTAGAGGAAAAAAAGGATATTACTTAAAAATATATTATCTATTATCTTTCTGAAATCGTTTGTCCCAGTAATTCAAATCTGTATATAATTCACAATTCATGGAGCTACATTACTAAATGCAAGTACTCTCACAAGATCACTATTACTGCAATTTCCAAAGCTTTTTAGTAGGCTCAGAAATTATTTAAATCACAGCTCACTATATTTTACAATTAGACATGTGTCAAGTGTGAGCAGAAAAAAAAATGCCTTTTGACTTGGTTAAAAATAGCATACTATCATATCAATACTTAGGCAAGGCCATTCATTGACAATAATAATAACAATAACAATAATAATAATAATAATGCATATTATGTTCAAAACAATAGTTGGGCAAAGTTTTTGAAAACGTTAATTTTAGGAACTCTTTCTACTAAATTTCATCAATCTCTCACAAAAGGTCAGACATTAGATACAAACAGTTCATAAAAGCATAAAGTATAAATAAATTCTGTATTTTATGTTATGATTTTCTTTATATGAGTGTCTTAAGTTTCCTTCATATGTTTGAGTCTTTTTAAATTGGAAATTTATTAAAGGGGAATTAAATTATCAAAGGAGGAACCAAGGCACTGCAGTATTTCATTTGCAGCAAGCATTATCCACAATAAATAACCCCACAAATGAAAGTAGCTATGCATGCTTTAATAGTTTTGATTTATTTTGTTTTTATTTAAAACTAACTTCTTAAAAACACTCTTCTTGTAAGTATACACAATATGTAGAGGGTTTTAAAATGTATCATTTTAGTAAAGAACATTTTTGTGTCTTTTAGTTGTCTATATGAACTTGCAAAAACAAAGGGAGATATTCTGTTTTAGTCATTTGATATCCATTTACAAATACAAGGGGGAAAAAGTCACTGTCATGTATTTTATTCAAGTGTTCTGAACAATTTTACTTAAATAATTTCATTTAAACTAAAGCAAATATGTGAGAGTTATTTTATTCCAGCTCTACTAATAGTAAACTGGGGCTAAACAAAACGCAGCAAGTGGCATAGCTGGAATTCAAACTTAGTTCTAACCTCAAGTCCTATGCTACCTCTTTCATAATACCTACCATGAAAATATAGTATACGCCAACACACACACACACACACACACACACACACACACACACACACCCTTATTTTCTCCCTTGGAATAGTCTTGTAAATTATAATATTCTTTCACACGTTTTATAGTAACTAAACATTTTTATAGTAAACATTTTTATAGTAAAATTTACATATACATGCAAATAGTATTTCAATAAATATCCGTATGTACTAATCAACAAATGCTTAAAATTACATATAGCCTTATAAAATATGCATTACTATTGTTGATAAGATTCAGCTTTTAGAGGAATGGTCACTTTATCCATAATTAAATAATAGGGAGCTAACTGAGAGAGAGGAAATATGGATACTGATCTCAAAATTACAAATCTGGCATATAAAATTTTTATATCAATTTTTCCTTAACTGGAAAAATGAATGTGTTTAAATGATAGTCCTTCAAGTGTCTTGAGAAATAAAAGTCTTTAGTTCTATGGACAAGCCTGAAATTGCACTTGTGATTATCTAAATAGTAGTGGTTTAAAGAGTATTAAGGGCTAAGTGAATAAGCTGCCTCAGTAACAAAATTAAATTTAGTTAATGGTGCCTGCCTTAGAGGACCTAGAAAGACAGGACATCAAGTTATGAAAATTAAATGACAGATAATCGACAGGAAAAGTAACAATAGATGATATCACACAATGCCCATAATTCCATTTTGAAATGAACAGTATGGGCAAGTATTTTTGAACTCATAGGAAGGTACAAATTAGAATATTCTGGAGGGTTACCTTAGAGGAAAAGAGATTCATTAGCTCTCAAATAGGGAATAGCCTTGCATAGAGTATCAAGCAGAAAAGATTTTCTAATTTATATAAAAATATTATGCATTTAGAACAATTCTAGGTTCTGAGACAAAATATTTTCAAAAGCAAATGGGACTCTTTCTCATGGAGTTTATGATCTATTTAGGAATGTTTATGAAAATTATCAAATTTTTTTCTATAACTTTGTTTTTAATAATACTGTTAAAGTTTTTAAATTTGACAGGAAGGTATACAAATAGTTGATTAACTTGTACTCATATTGACTTTTTCTGTGTGTGTTTGAAACTCAATTTTTATAAAATAAAAAGATTCTATTGCAACAAATATATATTATGTGACATTAACATGTTTATAGCAATATAGTCAATACCTATTATTGTATTTAGCATAAGGAAAATACATGTTGACCTAGCTGACAGAAAACTAATATGTTTAACATTACATAAGTTCACCTAATTTGGGCAATCAAGAAAATTATATAATTGCAATGTGTGTTTTATGAATTTTAATAATTATTATTGTGGAATTAGGTCATGTAATAATGATAAAAATAATGATAAAATTGATAATTGAAGTTGGTAAGAAAGACATCTTTTATATTAATGGTCATGTACTAACTGCATTTTATCATTTTTAAAAACCTAAATTACCACCACATTTCAACCTTGGAAATATTGATATTGTTCTGTTCTTTGGAGACATCTTTTGCTAAAAGTCAGTTTGGGAAATGAAAAGAGCATTTCCAAGGTTAAGAGAATATCAATTTAATATGAAATGATATCTAGTCAATGAAGAGAGTATGCCCTTCAGAATGCAATATATATGTATTTATAAATGCATATATATTTCCTTTCAGGGTAAATTGAAGTCTTTAACACATTATTTATTTGCTTATCACCTCTTTAGGGCCAGTATACCAGTTAAATTATGAATTATCCAATGGTATCATTTAATATTTTAAGATCTATGTAACCAGTTATCTCTTCAAATTCACATTTCTTTTCAAAATAAAGAGAAAAAAAAAAAAACAGATTAAAAGCATATATAACCAAAAGAGTATATATGAGAAAACTTCACCAAAGAGTTATATTTAATGAGCTATACATGGAACAAAAATTTAAATTTAATAGTTTTCATATTCACCTACAAATTAACTCGCTGTATTCCCTGATTTATTTTCATTGTGGCTCATGACTCTTTCCAATCTTGGATTATTAAGTTAGTTTTCTCATTCATAAGTGAACTTGCTATAATAGTTTTGTTTTAAACTATATTCTGAGTGTCTTCTTACTCTTTGAAAGCTACATCAGGCTTGCATTTGGTAGAAAGCAGATAGTTTAGCAGAAGGTTCACTTCTAGAAATAAACAGCAAGCATTGATATATACAAGAAGAGTATTACAGTTAAGTAATTTGAAAAAGATTAGTTATTTTTAGCCAATTACATAGCATAAATGTTTCTTCATAATGACCAAACATATTAACTCGGCACATCCAGGCACTCATTTATTTTGTGGTGACTATTTATATAAATGTCATTGATTAGAATATAGTAAAATTCTGTACATTTCAATTTGTCTACTTCTGTTTTTAGCATAGGAATAAATATTAAACAAGCAAATAAGGTAAATGAACACTCAAGTGTTGAAACTTATTTTTACTTAATTACATCGTAGATAATAAATGTATATCTGCCTAACTTTGCTTGATTTGGTGTTTCAATGTGATTTTAGTTTGGGCTCTGGGAATACTTTGAAATGCTAGCTTTGTCATGCTGAGCATACAAGAAGCCGGAATTGGTCTTCTGTGTAAACTGCTCCCTGGGTATAAATTTAAAGCATAGTTCATTCTTCTAGGCAACCGGGACACCACTTAGTGAATTACTGTTTGTGTTAAAGGCTAATTCAATAGCACACCTCTGAATTAGCTTTCTCAGACAGCCAATTCTCTCCCAATAAATTGTAGGGCACAGAACTGTGGAGGGTAGAAACAGTATTGAAAATAAAATCTCCAAAGTCATTTATATACCAAGAAACAACTCCAGATGTATATTTCTCACCCGTGTCTGTTACTTTTTGTTGATAGTTAGATATCATTGACTTTATTAAAATATATTAATTTGAAAGCTTGACTGAATTTTTTACCATTGTTACCATTATCTCAATTGTTATTAGAACTTCTGTTATGTGAGTGTCTACATAATATTAAGAACTATTTATCTAAAGTGTATTATTGTAACTATCTGAGGAAGTGAATGTAGAATACCATTACTTCTAAGACTTTATTTTGATTCTACAAAAAATGAAATATAAAATCTCATAAATTATTACATCTAAGTTAAATGTGGGAAAATATGCATCTTAGAATTAATTAAATGAGTATATTTTTTTCAAAGTTATGTCTTTGCTGATTATGACACATAAATATCCGTGTCATCTTGTGTAAAATAATAATTTTATAAGAATAAAAGTTCAAGCTCTATTACAAGATGTGTGCTTCCAGCCAAGATGAAGGATCAGAGTAAGGATGTAGCTTCCTACCTGAAAAACCTAAAAAATCAGAACAAAATATATGAAACACTTTTTTGAGTCATTGGGCATCAGGGAACATAGGACAGTGATTTCTGAGACACAGGCAATTAATGATGTGAGAGCTATGCTTGCCTCAAACCATGGTACAGGGAAAGGGATCGTAGAAAGAGCCCAGCAGTCTCCCTAAATTGAAAGACAGAGCTGGAGTCTGAGGAGGGTACTAGAACTGAGTTCAAAGGAAAAGGTACAGGAAAGGAAAGAACTACATTGAGAAGAAAATCTGGTCATATGGACATATACAGAAATTTGTTCTTCCGGAAAAATGGCGGCGTGAGGTGAGCCTCTGTAAAGCTCCCCTGGAATTTACAACGAATCAAACAACAAAAACTCCACAAAGGACTCCCTGCACAGCAGACAGGCAAGACGAAGAGGCCCACTACGGACTGAAATCACCTACAGGTGGGAGATTCGCGCGAGTGGAGGGAGGAGGAAAGGGAGAAGTGCGCGGAGACGGAGCCGCGCGGACTCAGGACGCGGACCCAGCTCAGTGCGCCGAGCTCGCTGCTTCCCGGAACTACCGCAGCTGCGGGAGAGGGAAGAACTCGGACTGCTAGGGCTCTGCCAGGGCTCCACAGGGCTGAGGGGACAGCATATAACACGGCTGAACCCAACGCTCACGGCAGAGACCTCGGAGAAAAGACTGAGGGAAAAAGGCTGAAAACGGTGGTTGAAGCCTGCACTGACGAGCAGAGAACGGAGCCTTAGGCACTGAGACTAGCTGCCCCCTCCCACACCTCCCAGAGCTCGCCCCGCCCCCACCTGCCTGGTGCTAGAAGCGAAACAGTAGCAGTGTCAGATCAAAACAACAGAAAATTTGCTGTTTTGAGAACTGTGGGCCGCAGACACAAATTCACAGCCCAACTAGTTCCGGCAAAGGGGAGGGAGCTGTGGAAGCAGGACCGGCTGTGGTGGTGGTCGCCGCCATTGCTCTGGGCCACCTCTCACAACTTACCCCGCCCCTGACCCCACCTATCTGGGCAGATCTCTGCAGGAGTAAACAGAACTGCTGAAACATATGGGCTCTGAATCAGGAGCTGGAAGAGCTTTGGAACATCAAAAGCTCTCCACATACCCACCGGGACACTGCGCCCTGTGACCTAGACGAACTATTAACAGAGGAGAAGCCCGTCTCCCAGGGAATCCCCCCATTGTGTGAGAAGCAGAAATAGTGCAGAGAAAACAGCACTACCGTGTGGGAGAAGAAAAACAAATTGCAGTTGGAGAAATAATAAGACATTCTACCAACAAGTACTGGAAAACAAAAGAAAGACCTCTTCCTATCAACCTGTTGCAGAAGTCACTCCTGTAGATGTCTAGGAAGAGAAATAGTAAACCAGTAATCACCATGAATAACCAAGGCAACAAGATAGCTCAGAAAGAAAGTGAAAAATCTCCAGAGAAGGCACTTAAAGATACAGAAATATGTGACTTAAATGACAGAGAATTCAAGATTGCAGTTCTGAAAAAACTCAACGAGATACAAGAAAACACAGATAGGCAGTTAAATGAACTCAGAAACTCAATCAAAGAACAGCATGAGCATTTTACGAAAGAGATTGAAATTTTAAAAAAGAACCAAAGAGAATTTCTGGAGATTAAGAACTCAATAGAAGAAATTAAGAATGAAATAACCAGCCTAGGTAGTAGAGTTGACCAGATGGAGCAAAGAATCAGTGACATCGAAGATAGAAACCTGGAAATGACACAGAGAGAAGAAGAAAGAGACTTGAGACTTAAAAGAAATGAAAGAACTCTACAAGAACTTTCTGACTCCATCAGAAAGAGCAATATAAGAATAATGGGCATACCAGAAGGAGAACAAAGAGAGAAGGGAACAGAGAATATATTCAAACAAATTGTCGATGAGAACTTCCCAAATTTGTGGACAGAACTGGACCCTCGAATCCAAGAAGCAAATAGAACACCTAGTTACCTCAATCCCAACAGGCCTTCTCCAAGGCACATTGTGTTGAAGCTGTCTAAAATCAACGACAAAGAAAGAATCCTCAAGGCAGCCAGGGAAAAGAAGACGGTAACTTACAAAGGAAAGCCCATTAGATTATCATCAGATTTTTCAGCAGAAACTCTAAAAGCCAGGAGGGAGTGGAACCAAATATTCAAACTATTGAAAGAGAGAAATCATGAGCCAAGAATAATATATCCAGCAAAGATACCCTTTAGATATGAAGGAGGAATAAAGACCTTTCCAGACATACAGAAGCTGAGGGAATTTTCTAATACACGACCTGCACTACAAGAAATACTAAAGGAGGCTATTCGACCACCATCAACGGGGACAATTTGTGGCAACCAAAACATAAAAAGGGGGGAGGGTAAAGGCCTGAACTGGAATATGGGAATGGAGAAAGAAAGCGTGCTGAAGAAAATGGAATACTCTAAATATCAAACTTTCTTTTACATAAACTTAAGGGTAACCACTCAAAATAAATCCAGAATTGAAATATATACTGAAATAAAAGAAGAAACAGAGGGAAACATCATAGGATACCACCACACAGAAATAATAGACAACAACAAAAAGGCAAAGAAACAATGGAGACACAGCCTTACCAGAAAAGTAAAGATAGAATGACAGGAAATCCTCACATATCAATAATCACCCTAAATGTAAGTGGACTGAACTCACCAATAAAAAGGCACAGAGTAGCAGATTGGATCAAAAAACTAAACCCAACCATATGCTGTCTCCAAGAGACACATCTCAGCTACAAGGACAAGCATAGACTCAAAGTGAAAGGGTGGAAATTGACACTCCAAGCAAATGGTACCCAGAGAAAATCAGGTGTAGCCATTATGATATTAGATGAAACAGACTTCAAGGTGAAAAAGATAACAAGAGACAAAGATGGACATTTCATAATGGTGAAGGGGACTGTACAACAAGAAGACATAACAGTCATCAATATTTATGCCCCCAATCAGGGAGCACCGAAATACACCAAGCAACTACTAACATAACTAAAGGGAGAAATTGACCAAAACACAATTATACTAGGGGACTTAAATACATCATTGACAGCTATGGATAGATCATCCAAACAGAAAATAAATAATGAAACAACAGCCCTAAATGACACATTAGATGACATGGACATAATGGACATTTATAGAGCACTTCATCCTAAAACATCAGACTATACATTATTTTCTAGTGTACACGGAACATTCTCAAGGATAGACCATATATTGGGACATAAAATCAGTCTCAACAAATTTAAGAAGATTGAAATCATACCATGCATATTCTCTGATCACAAGGCTTTGAAATTGGATATCAACTGTAAAAAGAAAGCGGGGAAAAACACAAATACATGGAGATTAAACAACATACTTTTAAAGAAGGACTGGGTCAAAGAAGAAATTAGAGGAGAGATCAAAAGATACATAGAAACAAATGACAATGAAAATACATCCTACCAAAATTTCTGGGATGCAGCGAAAGCAGTTTTAAGAGGGAAATTTATCTCATTACAGGCCTATCTCAAGAAACAAGAAAACTCCCAAATAAATAACCTCATGGTACACCTTAAAGAACTAGAAAAAGAAGAACAAGTAAAACCCAAGGTCAGCAGAAGAAAGGAAATAATAAAAATTAGAGCAGAACTAAATGAAATAGAGAACAAAAGGACAATAGAAAAAATTAATGTGACAAAGAGCTGGTTCTTTGAAAAGATTAACAAAATTGACAAACCCTTGGCTAGACTTACTAAGATAAAAAGAGAGAAGACACTGATTAACAAAATCAGAAACGTAAAAGGTGAAGTTATCACGGACACCACAGAAATACGAAAGATCATCCAAGAATACTATGAAGGACTATATGCCACCAAATTCAACAACCTAGAAGAAATGGACAAGTTCTTAGAAACATATAGCCTTCCAAGGCTGAACCATGAAGAACTGGAAAATCTAAACAGACCGATCACCAGTAACGAAATTGAATCAGTCATCCAAAACCTTCCCAAAAGCAAAAGTCCGGGACCAGATGGCTTCACTAGTGAATTCTACCAAACCTTCAAAGAGGATCTAATACCAATTCTGCACAAACTCTTCCAAAAAATTGAAGAAGAGACAGTACTCCCTAACTCATTTTATGAGGCCAACATTACCCTGATACCAAAACCTGGTAAGGACAGCACAAAAAAAGAAAACTACAGACCAATATCTCTAATGAATACCGATGCAAAAATCCTAAATAAAATTCTAGCAAATCGAATACAACAATGCATTAAAAAGATTATTCATCACGACCAAGTGGGGTTCATCCCCGGGGCACAAGGATGGTTCAACATACGAAAATCCATCAATGTGATACATCACATAAACAAAATAAAGGACAAAAATCATATGATTATATCAATTGATGCAGAAAAAGCATTTGACAAGATACAACATCCATTTATGATTAAAACACTTAGTAAAATGGGTATAGAAGGAAAATACCTTAACATAATAAAGGCCATATATGACAAGCCCTCTGCTAATCTCATAATTAATGGAGAAAAACTGAAGCCCTTTGCTCTACGTTCAGGAACACGACAGGGATGTCCCCTATCACCTCTGCTTTTCAACATAGTTTTGGAGTCCTCACCAGAGCAATCAGGCAAGAGAAAGAAGTAAAAGGCATCCAAATTGGGAATGAAGAAGTTAAATTATCACTCTTTGCAGATGACATGATGCTATATATAGAAAACCCTAAAGACTCCACCAAAAAGCTATTAGAAACAATCAACGAATACAGTAAAGTTGCCGGCTACAAAATCAACGCACAAAAGTCCATTGCCTTCCTATATACTAACAATGAAATCTCAGAAAAAGAAATACAAAAAACAATTCCTTTTGCAATTACAGCAAAAAGAATAAAATACCTAGGAATAAACTTAACCAAGGATGTGAAAGACCTATATGCTGAAAACTATAAGACATTTCTGAAAGAAATTGAAGAAGACACAAAGAAATGGAAAGACATTCCGTGCTCATGGATTGGAAGAATCAACATAGTTAAAATGGCCATATTACCCAAAGCAATATACAGATTCAATGCAATCCCCATCAAAATCCCAATGGCATATTTTAAAGAAATAGAACAAAAAATCATCAGATTTCTTTGGAACCACAAAAGACCCCGAATAGCCAAAGCAATCTTAAGAAAAAAGAACAATAATGGAGGTATCACACTTCCTGACTTTGGCTTGTACTACAGGGCTACAATAATCAAAACAGCATGGTATTGGCAGAAAAACAGACACATAGACCAATGGAATAGAATTGAGAACCCAGAAATAAAACCACATAAATATGGACAGATAATTTTTGACAAAGAAGCTAAAAACATACAATGGAGCAAAGACAGCCTCTTCAATAAATGGTGCTGGGAGAATTGGATAGCCACGTGCAAAAGAATGAAACTGGACTGCTATTTGTCACCATGTACCAAAGTTAATTCAAAATGGATCAAAGACTTAAGCATAAGACCTGACACAATAAACTGCATAGAAGAAAACATAGGTACTAAACTTATGGACCTTGGGTTCAAAGAGCATTTTATGAACTTGACTCCAAAGGCAATGGAAGTAAAAGCTAAAATAAACGAATGGGACTATATGAAACTTAAAAGCTTCTGCACAGCAAAAGAAACCATTGACAAAATAAAGAGGCCACCAACTGAATGGGAGAAGATTTTTGCAAACAGTGCCTCCGATAAGGGGCTAGTATCCAGAATATACAAGGAACTCATGCAACTCAACAACAAAAAAACCAACAACCCAATTGAAAAATGGGCAGAGGACTTGAAGAGACATTTCTCCAAAGAGGACATACAAATGGCAAATAGACATATGAAAAAATGCTCAACATCACTAATCATCAGAGAAATGCAAATCAAAACCACAATGAGATATCACCTCACCCCAGTCAGAATGGCTATCATCAACAAGACAAATAGTAACAAATGTTGGAGAGGCTGTGGAGAAAAAAGAACCCTCATACCCTGTTGGTGGGAATGCAGACTGGTGCAGCCGTTATGGAAGGCAGTGTGGAGGTTCCTCAAAAAATTACGAATAGAATTACCATATGACCCAGCAATCCCTCTCCTGGGTATCTACCCAAAAAATCGGAAAACATTTAGAGATAAAGACACGTGTGCTCCAATGTTCATTGCAGCTTTGTTTACGGTGGCCAAGACATGGAAACAACCAAAATGTCCTTCGATAGATGAATGGATAAAGAAGTTGTGGTATATATACACAATGGAATACTATTCGGTGGTAAGAAAAGATGATATAGGAACATTTGTGACAACATGGATGGATCTTGAGAGAGTAATGCTAAGCGAAATAAGTCAGACAGAAAAAGCAGAGAACCATGTGATTTCACTGATATGTGGTATATAAACCAAAAACAACAAAAGAACAAGACAAACAAATGAGAAACAGAAACTTATAGACACAGATAATAGTTTAGTGGTTGCCAGAGGGTAAGGGGGATGGGGGGTGGGGGGTGGGAGATGAGGGTAAGGGAGATCGAATATATGGTGATGGAAGGAGAACTGACTCTGGGTGATGAACACACAATGGGATTTATAGATGATGTAATACAGAATTGTACACCTGAAATCTATGTAATTTTACTAACAATTGTCACCCCAATAAATTTAATAAAATAAAATAAAATAAAAAGAGGTGAGAAATTTGTTCTTGAGGCTCCAGCTGAGTTCTGAATAGCATAAATATCAGAAAATATCAGGTGTGATCAGAAAATACAGTGAATGCTTAAATTAAATAAATTATTACAGTAAAAGACACATTGCCATTAACCTCCCCCCCCCCCTCAAAATACTCCTCCTTGCGTCAAACACACTTATCCCATTGTTCTTGCCACTTTCTGAAGCAGTTCTGGAAGTCCTCTTTCACAAGTGTCTTTAGTTGTGCTGTTGTGGCTGCCTTGATGTCCTGAACTGATTCCAAACATTTACCTTTCGTGCTCATTTTGACTTTGGGAAAGAGCCAGAAGTCACACAGTGCCAGTGATATGAGATGGATGAGAAAACACTGTAGTGTTTTTATTTGACAGAAATTGCTATACCAGAAGAGATTCATGACACAGAGCATTGTTACGGTGGAGGATGAAGTAAAGACACTGCATGATATAATTAGTAGACAAGGACACAAAAGAGAGATAATAACTATATTCCATAAGTTCAAGAAACTAGAGAAAAGATTTAGTATATTAATTAGAAATATGCAGGATACAATTAAGTCCCAAATTGAACTTCTAGAGTTAAAAACGGCAATATCTGATGTGAAACATACAATGAAGTAATTAGCAAATTAGACACTGCAAAAGAAAAGATTATTAACATTGAACACATACTAATAAAAATTATTAAACCATAACAAAGACAGAAATAAAAGTAAAAAAAAAAATTCAGAGTACCAGTGAGCTATAGGCCAACTCAAGGGGCCTGATATAGTACATATAACTGGAATTCTGGAAACGATATGTATAATGGGAGCCCTGAAAGTTATTTTTCAAATCTGATAAAAATTATAAACTGACATACCCATGAAGCTCAACAAACCCTAAAGGCCAGAAAAATAAAGATAAGTATTTATGTATTTCAAAAATTATGCTTTAACTTATAATATTTTATTCTACAAATTTTATAGAACAATTTAATTTGTATACTTTAAATATATGTAGTTAAATGTACATCAATTATATTGCTAACACTATTAAAATAAAATAAAAATGATGAGGAACACATATAATGGGTATCTTAAATTTGTTATTTTATGTAGGAGGACTTATTCTACTTGGCTTGTCTAGGAAGGCATTAGCTGTCTCCATCCATTAAGTAGAAATTCTAGGAATCTTTTCATTTATTAACAAGTAAGAGAAACAAGAGAACAACACTTTCTCCAGTCTGGCTTGCATTCTGATTTTTAATATTCCATTAGCTAAAGAGGGTCACATGGATGGGAAGAGCAAAGAAAAGAATGACCAATGCATATTATTCCCGTGTTTTGAGGCAAACATTAGAGTATAAGTCTCACAACCTCGATAAAAAATGGAAAAAATAAGTTTGTGCAGAAGTTTAGTATTTAATTTGCATTAATTAAGAACTATGGAAATATGTATTTATTCAGAGTTTATAAATTATACTTGTAAACAGAACTAAAAATTGGAAAAAAATCACTCTAATCACCTACTTAATCCCAACTATATATTTCCAGAGTTTTTAAAAAATAATGTTGCTGTTTTATAGTCCAAAGATATCTTTATGTCTTTGCACATCAGTTTACAAAAAATCTAATTTAGTTTGGTTAACTTTTTATACATTTTATGAAACATGTTCTTTTCTCATGGATATTTTTCACTATTGAAACCAATACTGTAACAAATAACCTTCTGCTTTTGCTAATATAGTTGAGCTACTTTTTCTATAAGTTATTAAAACAGAGATATTGCTTAGTTTTAAGACTTTATATGTTTAAACTATTTCTAGATCATAACACATTAATAAATAAAACCAACTTAAACAAACATTATCAATATTTGAGAATTGCCATTTTAAATACATTTTCTTCAAAAATTAGAGCTAAACATTTAAAAATTTTAGCCAACATGATTGGTGAAAAATCAGTTTGTATTATTTTGCATTCTTTTATTAGAATGTGCCAGCTTTTTTCACATTAACTTGTGCTTTATCTTCTATGAAGTGTTTTGTCAGTATCATGTTCCTCTTTTGCCACTAAATGATGTATTGTCATTTGTTTGTAGTAATTATTATATATTATAAATACTAATCCTTTGTGTATTATGTGTTGTAAATATTTTCCTCTCTTTTTGTATTTTTCATATACAGAAATATCTAAATTTTATTGTATAAAAGCTATCAATATCCTCCCTTTTAATATGGGATAATTGGATAAGGCTTTCATACATTCTTAATTTTTAAAATTTTCTAAAATATGTCTTATATTTTCTTATGAGTGCAAAGTAATTTTGTGTGTCATGCATCAATTTTCACACATTTTATTTGTCTATGTTTCCTTCTATTCTTATTTTTCAGTACAAAATCTGTATGTTTACATTTTTTTAAGAAATGGACTATTCTATTTACTTTTGAATATCATTTATTTCTATTTTACTATTCATTCTTTCCTTAGTTCTACTTTATTCAACTGGTCATACAGACTGACATAGACAGAAGTTTTTATTTTTATTTCTTGGTCACAACAGCCTGGTAACTAGTACAACTTCACTATGACATCAATCCCCCATGTTCTTTTTCTTTCTTTCTCTCCCATCTTTAGAATGTGATTCTTATTCTTATAGTTTCAAGGATCGTGCAATTCCATCCATCTCCTGTGTTTCAAAAATGAAGATTAAGGAACAAGGGTCTATTTTATTGGTCAAAATTTTAAATTCTCTTGTATTTCTCTTATTATTAATCAACACCATGTCACATGACTACCCTAGCCACAAAGGTTACAGATACTGAATATTCCAAAGCTGGACTCTTTTGCAAACTCCATACGCAGAACCTGTTTTCAAAAGGATGTGGGAATCCTTAGCTGGGCCACTAGTATTGTGTCTTCTGCCAGTTTTGTGTCTTATGAAAATTCTCTTTTAATGCATTTTGTTCTTCAGTTTTGATTTCTTATATTAAATACTTAATTAATTTCAAGATTTCCGCTTAATATTAAAGTATGTAAGGACAAATATCTTTGTGTGGTTTCTATATCCTCTAAGTGTTCCTATAGAATGTTATTGTTTTGCATTAATTTTTCAAAATTCTAATTGTAGATTTTATTTTTATTTAATACAAGATTTATTTAGAACAGATTTTTAAAATTTATTTGCATTATTTACTTCAGGGAGGGTTATTCTTTTATTACTGATTTAACTTTGTATTGCTTTGAGGTCAAATAATGTGGTATAGAGGAGTCTCTCTCCTGGAATTAGTCAGGGTTTCCTTTGTATTTAGGTATATAATCAATTTTTGTTACTGTTCCTTAGACATTAAAAGAAGAATTTGCCATCTCTGTACAGGACATAGTCTCTGTTTGGCAAAACCAACCTCAAATGTAAATGTACTCTTTGAAACTGTGAACAGTACCAAATTATGTATTTTCAATTATATAGAAAATATCTGAAAGTCATCAAAAGAAAACAAAACAAAACACCTCTCTGTGGGATAATACACAAAGTGAAGCAATCTTATAGCTGTTCCTTTTGGATTTAAAATATTTCTACCCAATTTTTTAAAAGATGTGTTTGGTAATTCTATGGTGACCTCAAATTGTGCAATTTTATTAAAATAACACAAAATGCTTGTTATTTGATTCTATCAAGGCAAAATTAACCTACCTACTTTAAAATTTATGTCAGTTCTGTGAAAATAAGTGACTCATTTGTGAATTGAATTCAGACGGACACATACAGATTATAAATTAGCAGTGTGTAGTATTATGTAATTTATATGGGTAAATAAATGTATTGCCAATAAGATACGTTTCCCTATAGTATATAGTATTTTTTTTCAAATTAATAATGTCACAAATTAATGGAACACAGTTAAACTTTAAATTTATAAATTAAAAAGTTTACAAAAATTTTTATTTTATAGTTATCTAATCACACCACAATTTAGATGAGTTAATTGTAAAGTTAACAGAAGGACTTACCATCCTATTCTTGAAGTTGTGCACTCAAATTGAAACCACAGACTCACATTATACCATAGACTAGAGTACAATTCTTTTAAATATGGAGAGCAAACAGCCATATTTTCATAGTATGCTCTAAAAGACCTACTTAGATTGCCTGTGATAATACATTTTAAGGAGAGAAAAGGAACTAAAACAGTCCTTTGATCAGACATCTATCTTCAGGGCCTTCAGGGAGAAAGATGTCTAAATCATTTCTAAGAGTGTGTCTTGTATTAATAAGTATAAGGAACCTTGCCTGGAGCCAATAGTAAATGGTCATATTATTTAATGTTATGCTTAGTTCTCTATAAAGCCATCATATTTTTGTACATGGTTATGTTTTTAAATAAAATGAGAGTTCTGAAAGTTATTACTGTAATGGTTAAACTTGAGTTACATAACAACATTTTCAGAAGCAGTTAACAGTTAGATTCCACTTACCTGGCCTGATAGAAACAAAAACATAGATCAACATCTAACACCTTGATCATTTTATTCCTGAGCTTAATATCATGTCTAAGCATTCTTTACATATTTTTTTAAATAAGGAATTTAATTAATCTGTTGATTTTTAAAATGAACCTAAGACCTTAACCATGTTTATTTTGAAAGCCATATGTCATCTCTTCACTGCATAAAAATGATTAAATCCAAAGGGGTTCAAGTATATAGTGATGGAAGGAGAACTGACTCAGGTGGTGAACACACAATGCAATATATAGATGATGTATTATAGAAATGTACACTTGAAACCTATATCATTTTACTAATGAATTTCATCCCAATAAATGTAATGTGAATAGAAAAAGAGTGATTAAATCCAAAGATATCATGATTTCTTATACTTTCTAAGTAGCTATCTGATACCCAAAACAAAGCTTAACAAGAAGTTACAAATATTTCCCATGGCTTTGGTTAAAAGCACTATGCAGTTATTTTTCTTATTATTATATGGTGACTTAAACTATTTTTGATGACCTCAAATTAGTGTAAAATGATCAGTTGAAAACCACTGCATCATATTCTATCTTTTCCTTGTCTGGAATTTTATCTTCTTTCTTACTTTACATTTTTAGTTCCCCTGAGGCACATTTTTCAATAAGGTCAAAAAGGAACTATTGATTGTGTCTGACAAATGTCAAAAGTCTTTTCTATCAAAAAGAGAGAGAAAAGAACAATACCTAAATGTCTGATCAAAGCCAGTAAGATGAATGGTGTCACATTAAAAAAGAAGATCCATTATTTTACCACTTTCAACTCTTACACAGCCTAAGTTACTTGTCAAGTTATATTATGCTTCTGTAAAGCTTTCTTTTTTTAAGAGATTATTTTAAATTGAATGTTCTTTTAAGAGGGTTATATTTTCATTACCTTCAGTGAGTACACATATAAGAGCATGAAGGCTATGTATTTCAAATAAGTAATGGATCAGTGAATTTGGTTGTAGATACATCTAAATCTTCTATCCATATAATTGAGTTGATAATTATGTTAATTAAGATATTTCCATGAAAGTCATTATTTTCCCACTGCTGTTATTCTAAAAAAATACATAATTCTATTTTAAAAATTATATTCCCATGTAAGGACATAATAATATATGAAAATTCACACATACTACATACATTTAAAATCTCAAAATAGATTTCAATAATTTTGCAGGAAAATTTACTGTAAGTTTCTTTAGTCAAAAGATATAGATTTTCATACATAATGGTATTTGACTTTTAAATTGTATTTACACTATTTTTTCTGAAGTATTGTATAGATATAATGATTTAAATATTAATGACTATGTTAATTTTGAAGGTATGCTTTCAAGCCCAGGATTAGTTAATGCATATTTAATATCAAACATTGCAGACTTCTGCTTCTGAGTGAGACAAAGAATGTTGTAAGAGACTATCATCTTCACTCGAATCATGAGAAAAAGCAAGATAACTGACAGAGTCATAGTTTTAAAAACCCACAAGAGATAGGATGCATTCAGAAATTTTAGTAAACTAAAACCCATGAAGTGACAAGCCTCTCTTAGGAAAGAAGACAGCTAAGTCTGCTCTCATCTTTGGTGGAGTGGATGAAGGGGAAGGATTCACCAGAGAACAGGATGAGGAGAAAGAGCCAAAATTAAAATACAGTAGTAGTACTAGTAAAAATAGTAGTAGTAGCAGTAGTAGTGGTGGTGGTAGTAGCAGCAACAGCAGCAGCAGCAGCAGTAATAGTAGTAATGGCCATGTGTTTTCTGGAATGATGGTTTAGAATCCTGAATGGCCCCAGCCTCCAAGTTTTCATTTACTTGCCAACTCTTTCCAAAGTCTTCACTTTGAGCCAGAGTTGTAGTCGAAAGGTGAAAGACTAGAGCAGAAGAATGGATAGAGGGAATTTTCCTGAGACATTTTTAGGCTAAAGACAGAATAATTGAGAGAAACCAATCTGAGGCCTTCTGGGCCTTCAGTAACTAGAAGGCTGTGGCTGCTGAACACTGAGAGGAGGGCAGACAATTAAAATCAACTCCTTGCAGGTAAACATTCTATAATCCATGGGAAATATTTGGCATGACTGTTGCAGGCAATGTAGCACATAAACTGAAAATGATGCCTTGGAGGCACATTCTGTCTTCTCCCCATCTGGAGAACAGAGCCTAAGGATGGTGGCAGGATAGGAAAGGTGAGAGGAATTTTTCCAGGCTTTCCACAATGTGAATGTGGGACTACAGCCCTTCAAAGAGTGAGATGAGGGCAGCAGGACAGATAGCACTTAAATGTCATAAAGTCATAAGCAGGAGGAGACAGCAAATAAAATTCCTCAGAAAATCAAGTACCTGAGAGCTAAATCTCCCAGAGTTTTCAGATTTGGCACGGTGCTGTAAATCCAAAAGAGATTTTGACAGCATCCTTGGTACTAAGATTCCAAGCCCTGCTGAAGGGGATGGACCTCACGGTACTGAACTCAAACTGGCCGAAGCATTAACGTCACCTAGTACTTTTCAACAAGAAACTTATTGACACAGAACCTCACAATGTCATTCTGACAGAAAATTGTGCCATTTTCTGAAGATAATAGTATTTATCTCACTTCTGCCTTATGTTTTCAAAATTATGAGATATAAAAGGAGACATAAAATGTACCATCCTGAAGAGATGAAGCCATTCATAGAAGCAAATGTGCAGATGGCCTTGATGCTCGAATTACCAGGGAATTTTAATATCTTGTGATAAATATATTAAAATATATAGCAGAAAGGATACTTGACTGAATGACTGAAGAGACTGGCACTATTTTAAAAAATCCAAATGGAGAAGTTAGGGAAAAAAAAAATCAGCATAGATATCAGAAAAACAAAAAATGGAAACAGGAGAGGAATTGGGGAGCATGAATGCTGATTTAAAAAATTATCTAAACTGAAATATAAGCTGACAGAACATTTAAGACCTGTGGAACAATAAAAAATATTCTACATATGTAAACTGGAGCCTAAGAAGAAAAAAGAAGATTGGAACAGGGAAAATAATTGAAGATGTAATGGCTAGAATTTTCAAAATTTGGTAAAATGTGTTCACCCACAGAATCAAAAGTCTAAGCAAACATTATTCAGGAGGAAAAATACATAAATAAAGCCATATCCAGGTATATTAAATTGAAGAAAATCAAATATGAACAGAAAAGTTTGTTAAAAAAACAAACAAAAAAAACTGTGTAGACTGAATAATAACTCCCCCAAAATGTCCATATCCTAATCCCCAGAACCAGTGAGTATATTACCTTACATGGCAAAAGGGATTTTGCAGATGTGATTAAGTAAACATGAATATAGGGAGATTATTATCCCGATTATCCAGTTGGGCTCAATATAATCACAAAGTTCTCCTTATTAAGGAAAAAGAGAGACGAAAGAGAGTCAGAGGAGAACAGAGAGGAAACCAAGAACTCAGGTGAGAGATGTTTGAAGATGCTATGTTGCTGCAGAGGTATCAGAAAGTGGAGGGAGGAGCCACAAGCCAAGGAATACAGGAAGTTTCTAGAAACTGGAAAAGTCAGATGCTCCCCTAGAACCTCCAGAAGTAACACAGCAACACCAATGCCTTGATTTTAGGACAGTAAGACCATTACAGACTGCTGACTTAGAGAGTTGTAAGAAAATTAATCTGTATTTAAGCTACCCAATTTGTGGTAATTTGCCACACCATCAATGGGAAAGTTACATAAGTTGGCAGAAGAAAAAGCCACAGGGCATATTTAAAAACAGTAAGAGAAATGGCTAAATTCTCAGCAGAAAAATTACCAGTCAGAATATGATACAACCTCTTTAAAAGGCTAACTTAAAAAGTCATAATAAAAATAAATAAATAAATAAATAAATAAATAAATAAATAGATTGATAATTCAATATTTAATTAAACATGTACCTAAAATTCAATTTGTAGCAAAAATTGAAGGTAATGAAAACACACACACACACACACCATCAGAAGGACAGACCTGAAAACACTCCTCTTCAGCAGACCTGCATTATAAGAATTATTAAAATAACAACAACAACTGAGTTGTATAGATTAAAGTGTAAAGAGATAAAAACCTATATTTTAGAAACAAACAAATGAGGAGTACCAGAAAGGGTTAATCAATATCTCTCTTCCTTGATTAGAAAATAAAATAGCATTTAAAATAGCTTTAACATCTAATAACTAAGCATAAACTTAACAAATCTGACAAAAACAGTAAACACCACTATATAGAAAACCTAACTAATGGAGAGGCATACCACATTCACATACTGGAAAACCCAATATTTTTATGATGTTCATTCTTCCCAAATTGATCCATAGACTTAAATAAAGCTCAATCAAAATCCTAAAAACTTATTTTTTTTTTGTAGAAATTTCAATATGATTCCAAAACATATGTGAAAATGCAACACACCTAGAATAGACAAAACTATTTTGGAAGAATAGTTCTTTTTTAGGAAAAAAGGAAAGAAAAGAAAACGATGTAGCCTGCATACTGACTAACAATTTTGGCACAGAATTATCTTACACAGAAAACAAAAAGCAAAACCAAAAAATAATAGTAAACAGAACTCTATAAAAAATAAAATTGCTCTTTATCAAAAGGCTCCACTGAGGAAATTAATAGGCAAGAAACAGAAAAAGACACAAGCACATAAGCACATTTATACACATATGCATATACACACACATAACATGTTAATATATCTGTCAAAAGGGTATATAGTGAACTTCTAAAAATCATATATGATATATGACCCTATAAATATGTGCAAAAAACTTGAAGAGAAACTTTGAAAAAACGAGAATATAAATGTCCAATAACTACATTAAAAGATGTTCATCTTCATCATTTATCAGTAAAATTAAAATTAATATAACCATGGGGTACCACTCCACACCCACTGCATTGGCTAAACTCATGAAGGATGGCAAGAACTTGGCTTAATAAAATATAGCACATGTGAAACTCATATGTGAAAGCGTCTAATATATAAGCCACTTTGAATAGTTGGGCAACAAATTATAAATTTAAATGTAACTTTACCTTAGGACAGAGGGATTCTACTACTAAATATTTATCTAAGAATTGAAGACAAATGTCCACAGAAATATTAGTCCTTAAATGCTCATTGCAGCCTTATTTATAATAGCCCCAAACAGGAAATGACTCAAGTAATCATCCACAGGTGAATGCGTGAGCAGATATTGATGTGTTCGTATAACGGAATATTACTTGGCATTAAAAATGAAAGAACAGATATGATACATGGTAACATGGAGTATCAGCAAAATTATGTTGATTGAAAATGCCAGACATAAAAGATTACATACTGTATGATTGATTTCATTCACATGAGGTCGAAAGTAGACAAAACTTTCCTATGGTGATAGAAATCAGGGCAGCATTATGTCTCTGTGAGCCCTGAGCACACTTGCCTTGATAAGCACACGTGCCTAAACACACACACACACGTGTGCGCACGCGATCATATGTGCGATTATACTTTATGGTTCTTTCAGTGTAGTGATGACAAATATTATGTAGCATTTTCTTTGACCTGAAGTTTATTTTTCTAATTTAAAATAAATTAAAACATTTCCACGGACCCCTACGAGCAGCTGGGTACTAGCTGCTGTGTCCAGACAGAAACAGATTGGTGCTTCTCTCTGGTGTAGGGAGTTGAGCTAGGAAATTGACAAGAAAGTCCAGAAGTGAACTTGATGTGATGATGGAAATATTATATATCTTGATATGGGTGGTGCTTATTTCAAATGTATAAGATTGTCAAACCTGAATCCTTGATATCTATGCATTTACTAATGTAAAGTTCTGTCTGAAAATAAGCTAAATATCTAAATCAAAATACCTAGATATAAATTTATCATATCCCCAAGTATATTAGAGAAAAAAATACTGGATGAGATTAGAAATTACATTGCTCTATAACTCCTCGCCCAGATCTCCCAAAAAATGTTGATGTGTCACAAAGTCCATCCTTTTGGTCCAGTAGTATTGTCTTTACATTACGTACATAATATAAACATTCTCAGAGTGAGAAACAACGTGGCTTTGTCTTTGTAAATTACCAGAGCTAAACAGGAATAAGTAATTAAAAAGGAATTACTTACTTTACTTCTGTTTTGAAGACTATTAAAAGGAAATGTAATACTCTTTTTTTTTTTTTCTCCTGCCTGACATTTTAGAAATTGCCTTTATCAATCTGGTAAAGCATTAGGTTGGTGCAAAAGTAATTGTGATTTAAAAGGTTAAAATAATTGCAAAAACCGCAATTACTTTTGCACCAACCTAATACTTACCAACCTGCCCATACTTCATAGTAAAGAATGAGGCCTCCATGCCACCACACCTGACCTAACAGATGACCCCTTTTATTCTAGATGTATGGATTAATCCAGGGATGTGACATGATCTGATTAGGGCCAATTAGAAACCCTTTGAACAGACTGATATCCCAGAAGATGGTATCTCTTCTTTTGAGATTAGATACTGGCTAAGCCCATCTAAGTCTAGAGTAACCTGGAATCATCCTTGCTGCTGGGTGGAAGGACTATTGCAGAAAATGAGCCAACAATAAGGAAAACAGTTTGAGAGTTAAAAAAAAAAAAAAAAAAAAAGACTAGTGATGGCGTTGATAAGTACTTGAAAGGAGCCATGCCTAACACCAGACAGAATCAATCCTGCATTTTGAGTTATAAGGCCAGACACTCGCTACTGTATATGGTTAGTTTGAGTGTGGTTTCTCTTAATTACAAGTAAAACTGTTTTCTTATAATTACTGTTTTAGTTGTAACGACCAATGTCATATTTACTCATAATCTACACTGACAATTCCCAAACCATTCTATATAGTTTCAAATTTTCTGGCAACTACCCACTTCCCTGGACTTTTCTTCGTGCCAATGTTTCACACAAACCTTGATCATGGGCTTTTCTCACTTCCTCTTTCCTACTACTCTCTATCCTTTTTGTGCCAGCGAGCACACACCCTTGTTCCTAAGGAAGAGAAAAAGGTGGGAAATGGAAACGGGAATGCAAGGAGCATTTTCACATTAATAATTTTCTGTCTTTCTTGCAAGACTTGCTTGAAATATAATCTTGTTTGCAGCCGTAATTGTCATTAGCTGTTTATAATAAATTCAATGTGAAAGTAAGAAAAACACACATTAGTTTTGAGTTAAACAAATGCAACAATACTGGTGTGAACAATCATTTATGTCTATTTATTTCTGTATTTTCTATATATTTATGCACATTCATATGGATATATGGCATCTATGCTAAAATGTTTTGACATATTTGTCATCTCTAGTTTAAAAAAATAAAGTTAGCTTTTCTCTGGATAAGAACATGTGCATTTTAATTTCTCAGTAGAGCTTAAATTACTATGATGTGTTGTGTGAACTTTTGCAGGTAAATTTGTAAACACAACATAAAGTAGGGCTAAGCAACTGCTTAGGTATATCAACGTAAATTAACATGTATGTCTTTGTGATATATATTGGAGCAAAATTGCATAGACAGAAAGGCTAAAAGGTAACCCATTAATCCGTGAACATTCTTGTATGTGCTGTGTGATTCCACATCCATTATGTATATTAAGTAGTAGGACATAAACCATTTTTCTTCACTTACATCCTATATTCTTGGTGGTATGCAGAACTCAAGGAATGTTACACACATCAAAAATGTTACACCCATCTTCTCCATAGTTGCATTAATATTATTTTTATTTATTCGCACTTGTATTTGTAAGAACAGAAATCAACTCAAGTTGTTTTAAATAATAACAAGAGAACTGAGAGTTGAATTTGTCTCAGGAAACCAAGCAAAGACGTGATGTAGAACTAAACGTAATCTGAAGGTAAGGATGGAAAACAGGATCCATAAAGTCATTTCATGTACAGATAGTATTTTCTTTCCCACTGTCTATTACCTCAGCATAAAGTTCTTCATGCTCTGCACAGAAGCCCTGAGAAGCCCACATTCTCCAATTCTACATGTTAGAATTCCTAGACCAAATACAGAAACCATCGAATAGTCTCTGACTTTCAACTCTCAATTAGAGGTAGACAAAAGCCTGAAAATTAACACAAGTTGGCTGTCCTCTCCTGTCAATAAAGTAGCTATAGTCTAAGATGTGCACATTCTTTTCTGAAGGCCTTTGTGAAACATCACATACCCACTGTTCTTAAATTACAATGTACAGACCAGATCATATTGTATTAAAAACAAAACAAAACAACAACAAAATACATGTATTGCCTATGTTTTCTAGACTCAGAATATCTGTTTCCCTCTAAGCATTCCCTCAAATGCAGAGTTCAAAATTCAAAGAGTAGTTACAATGGTACGTACAGAAAAAGCATAGTCCAAACACGCTCCCCTTTCCAGGCAAGCTAGTGTTTCCTACTGCAACACTAGCAGACAGGCAAGCACAGGAAATGACTCATTGCTTTGTACTTTGGGAACTCCAAGGAAGTTATGCTAAGGTGACTGATAGAGAATGGTAAGGATTTTTTAAACAATAATTGTTGTGAATTTGCGATTAAAAGTGTTTTAAGTTGAAAATGAAAATAGAATCAAAGTTCAGAGAATGGATCCTAGTCATTTAAACTGCTTGATCTTCTCAGATGCTCTTCAAAATCATCAAGGCATGATTCTTTTATACGTCACAATATTTCAAAAGATACACAAGTAATTTAAACTCAGTCCGATTTCATCAAAATACATATCTGAAATTCAATAAGTATTTTTTATTATATAATTCAGTATATAACAGCACACCAACTTTTAAGAGAGTAGCATAAAATAGTAGTGCTTTGAAGTCTAGGACAGGAAAACAACTTTTTCTTGGCCCTTTTATCTTCAGTACCTGGGGACCTGCGCACTAAACTGACAAAGACAGATTAACAGGAGAAAGGTTTATACATATGCATACTGTGCACAGTGGAGCCAACAAAAGAAGTAGCTAGCTGGTTAAAGGACTGAAAATTAGAACTTTATATACCTAATGTAGTAGGAAAAGGGAAAGGGAAGAAAAAAGGCTCTTACAGGAAGAACAAAAGATTTCCTTAGAAAAGACAAATGGGCTTTTAGGACAACAAAGGGAAGATAAGAAAGTTTCTGTGATGCTTGTCTGTACAGGTGAATGGTCTTTCCATCTTCTTCAGGGCTTTATGATAGGTTCATTCTTGTTCTTCTTACTGGACGTAAACCTGCCTTTAGGAGGGAATTTATGGCAGACTTATGTCCCAGGAGTTGCTGATTTTAGGCGGGTAAGGGAATTCAGAGAGTCTTCTTTCTACTTTTGTTGAATCTAACCTATCTTCAGCTTAAAATAATCTTTATACCAACTCTGGGGTTCCCAGGAGGTTTCCACTGAAACAAATGAAAAACATTGTTAAAATATAAACTGAGGCATATTTAAATTTGAACAATTTGTTTGAGCAAAACTTGTATCTAATTGGGCAGTACTAAAGCGGAAGTGAAGAGCTCCACCACCAAAAGCGAGTGGAAGAATTATATAAGGAAAGCGTGGAAGCAAAAAAGGAATTATTTGATTGGCTGTAAATTTAAGCCTAGTTGGCTGTGTAGGGACGATTGTCCTTAGTGTTGTAATTTTGTAACCTTGAGGAATTCACGTGCTTAGATATTGGTTTGCTTATGTAGGCTGCCACTGCATTAGAGCCACATCAGTGTCATGACCTCCTTGTTTAATGAATTTAACGACATATGTGATGTGTGTTTGCTCACTAGAGTGCCACATTATTTAACAGTTTTGTTAAAACTTTGTATCTTCAGAAGCCATATTAATAGAAGGAGGTGGGTAAAGGACAGCAATTAATGGATACAAAATTAATCACATGAAGGAAAATTCGCAAGTCACCAGACATAATTGGAGACCATAAAATTTATAAATGTCATTTTAAAAATAAGTTAATGAATGAATAAATTACAGTGGTTTGTGACTACTTCTGACAAAGGAATGTGAAAAATGCTTTATACTGTACAGGAAGAAATATATAATGAGTCTATGAATAAACCATTGATAAGCTTGGGTTACATCCTATTTGTGTAAATGTATACTAAAAAATATTTTATCCATATATAATATTGGTAGCACTGATCAGAACAGGAAGAGATCATTAGCAAATTTTAAAATTAAAATTATAATATGAAAATATTATGTAATATTCTTAAAAATCTCTCTCTCTCTCTCTCTCTCTCTCTCTTTCTCCTCTCTCTCTCTCTCCCCCCCAACACTCTCCCCCTCCCTCCCTCCCTCCCTCCCTCCCTCCCTCCCTCCCTCCCTCCCTCCCTCCTTCCCTCCCTCCTTGCCTCTGTTCCTCTTTGAGGCTTTCTTTCTCTTGGAATTCTATAATTTTGTTGACACTTTTCTCTGATTCCAAACTGTAAGGATGTTTTGCCATCTTGCTTCAGGATTTTTTCATTCTTCATGTGTAGTTTATGGAATTGGGAACGGGGAAAATGATGGGGATAGAGTTCTCACCCATATTAAGGAGGTACAAAAATTAGCAATTCTGTTGCTTTACTTACAATGGATTCTATAAGGAAAGTATTCCAGGTCCAGATAGGAGTGTATTGCAACATTTGACTTTGGAAAAACAGTATAACAGTTGCCATTCTTTGACTAATCAGAAGCATTTAGTCTTTGCTAGATTATTTTAACAACAAAAATTTTCATGAATTAGTGAATGAAGTTCTCTTAAAAACAAATGAAAGAATCACTTGAAATAAATACTATGGAAAGACAGAACTGTGCTAGTTTCCCTAGCTCTACCACTGGGTGCATGGCAGTTTCTACATTATTTCCCAGTTGTTATCATCATATCTCGGTTGTACAGATACTCTTATTACCTTATCTATTTGGGCCCAACATGGTACAACTAAAAAAGAAACAGGAAAATAAGCAAGTGTATGGGAGGAAAATAATAATTTTCCCTTTACCCTTCTCGGTTCTTGGCTAAGCCAGCCCCAGCCCCACCCCCACCCTGTAATAAGAGACAGATTAACAGGAGAAAAACAAACAGAAGTTTAATAACATGTATATCTCCTGTGTACATGGGAGAGGCCCAGGAAAAACTGAGTAATTCCCTGAATGGCCCAAGTCATACCTTAAATACCATTTCTAGCCAAAAATAAAAGAAGACATTGGTCCAATTATGGGAGGTACCAAGAAAAGAACAGCAAACCAAGCGTAAAGTTGTTAAGAAGATTTACATTTTTGCGTTCTCCATTGTTAAGTTTCTAGGGATTTGAGTAATCCTTCTCTTCCTAGAACAAAAAGGAAGACCCCCCAACAAACAGAGATTTCCTTTATACATGTGTCTTACAAAAGGCTAACTTCTACTCAGTTTTCAGACCTCTTCAGTCTGCCATTTCTTAAAAATGACCAGTTCACAATAGTCAACATTTTGGGGTGGTATATTTTGTTCCCTTCACAAGCTAACACAGATATTTATTTTTTCATATGTCCTGTGGCACAGGTGATGGATAAATAATATAATAAATCATTTAAAATAAGAAGCTGAAGCTGAATAATATTGTATGTCGACTATAATTTAATATGGTTATGGAGTATAGCATAGGGAATAGAATCGATGGAATTATAATAGATATATATGTCAGAGGGGCAATAGATTGGAGGAGGGGGTTTACCACTTTGTGAGGAGTGAATTGTCTAACTATTGCACTGTTTTGTACACCTAAAACTAAAAAAAAAAAAAAAAAAAGAAAATGATGATTTGGGGATGAGCAGTTGGGAAAGGAATTTAGGATCTACCAAATGTTTTATAAAGTAAAATTCATGTCTTATATACTTATATAATATATATATTATAAAGTATTAAAATTATTTTGTTATTCTGATGATACAATTTAAACATAGAGTTATCACTTAGAAATGTATTGCCTATTTGCTTTGCTAAAAAAAAAACCACCAACCAAAAAAAAAACCTTTCATGGCCAAAGGCTTTTTCTGAAAAAAAGGAATTTATTGAGCCAAATGCTAGCCAGAAATAAAACCAGGCACTGGGCCATGAAATCTAAATCAGCAAACAACTTATAGCAGGACTAGATGGAGAAGGCAACATGTCTGTCTTTCTGGAGTCAATGGGTTCTTTTATGGATTATATTTTGGGGAAGAAAGATGTAAGTTGTCAGGAAAGAATTTACACTGACTATGGATAAGTCGTATGGGAAAATGTGAAGCGGGGCAGTTCTAGGACAGGTGCACAGTCTGTAAGGAAGAAATGTTTACTACTTTTTATTGGTTATGGAAAACAGTCCTGAAAATACATGACTAAGCAGGATGAGGTGGTTCCTACAGAAGTTAATTCAAAGCTCTAACATAAGAGGTCAGACAAGTTCACGAACTCATCCTAGGAAAAGTGCTACATACCTCATTGCTGAATATCACTACGGTCACCTTCAAAGCACTCCCCTTGGGAAACTATGCACTGATGCCAGCACCTAGTCCACCCTTCAAAGCAATTTTGGAACTCTTTTTCTGGAGTGGTCATCAGAGCTGTCGTCGCATTACCCTTGATGTCCTGAATGTCATCCTTTCAATATTTCCTTTATCTTTAGGTAAAGAAAGAAGTCATTGGGGGCCAGGTCAGGTGAGTAGGGAGGGTGTTCCAATACAGTTATTTGTTTACTGGCTAAAAACTCCTTTACAGACAATGCTGTGTGAGCTCGTGCATTGTCGTGATGCAAGAGCCATGAATTGTTGGTGAAAAGTTCAAATCATCTAACTTTTTCACGCAGCCTTTTCAGCACTTCCAAATAGTAAGCTTGCTTAACTGTTTGTCCAGTTGGCATAAATTCATAATGAATAATTCTTCTGATATTAAAAAAGTTTAGTTGTGGTGGCCTGTTTGCTTAGTCATTAGAGTGAGTGCTCATAACACCAAGGTTGCCTGTTTGATTCCCACATGGGCCAGTGAGAAACAACGGCTTGAGCTTGGAGCTGAGCCGCACCCTCCACAAGTAGATTGAAAAACAATGACTTGACTTGGAGTTGATGGGTCCTGGAAAAACACAGAGTTCCCCAATATTCCCCAATAAATTAAAAACAAAGAAAAAGTTTAGCGACATTGTTGCAACTAATTCATGTACTTAATTGTCAGGCTTGGTACATTCAGAATGTGAGCAGTCTAGTGTTAGCTGTCCCGGAGCTATCACCTACTTACATATTCTTGTCTTTCTCTTACTCTCCTCCCTACTGTAATTTGATTTAGGATAGCTCAGAATTTTCCTCTTGTCATCTTTATCATTCAGGGCCCTATTGGTTCATCAGGTGGACTCTGGCCTTCCATTCCAGGCTCCTTTTTGTTTTTATTATGTATTCTTTGTCAAAGGAATAAACATCAAAATTAAACTTTTTTTCACTTTGAATTACGTCATTCTTCTCTGTTCTTATTCTCCCTCAGTGAATGTTGTGTTTTAATATGGAGAATACCTCTACTATACAACTTATAGAGCAACCTTTATTATTATGTGTCATGGGGAATGAGCACCCTACAGCTGAGAAAAAATTATCCTGTACCCTCCTAGGGTCTGCGGCTGAGGCTAAGAATTAAACTGACATAAAACGATTAACAGAAAAATAAAAACACAAGTTTTATTAAGTTTTACATGTACATGGGGGCCTTCACAAAAGAATGAAGATCTGAAGAGTGACCAGAGCAGGAAATGCTTATATCTTTTAGATGGAGAAACAATAAATTTGTGAAGAAATGCCAAGGCCCTGGGATTTGTGCTAATAGCAATAAATCATTGGGATGTGATTAGGAGATAATATGGGGTGGGACAGTAGTGGAAAATAAGTGTTATTTTATATACAAACCATTTCAACAATGATTCCCGGTCTATTCTGGGGCCAGAGAGGCCATCTTTTTCATGAGAAATTTTATGGCCTGTTTTTACATAGAAAAGTGTGTGTCAGAGAGCCCTTCCCGCATTTGCTGTTTCTCAAGTGCCTTCAGCTCAAAATAATCAATATACCAAAGTGGCATATTTTTGGATGTCATGTCCCAAACTTCTCCAGCCCCTTCCTATAAGTTATTTTCAATTATGCCAACTTGGAAAATCCCAATTTACTACCTTCCTTTTAACTTGTGTCTTCAAACCCAGAAGTATTCTACTGTAGTTTTCTGTGGTTTATATAGTTCTCTCTAATTTCATTTTAACCATGCACTGATAAGAATACCCGTAGAATTAAAGGGCTTTTAATTTTTAAGTCATTTTACTCATCGTTCTGGTAATGGTAGTTACATGGACATATTTAGTATAAGCATGCATTCTTTCCCCTGCCACCCCAATAGAATCAACTAGAGGGAATCTACTGTAACATATTGAATGTTTATATGCAATGAGTCTTGAATTATATACAGTTCTCTAAAATTTTATGTAAAACATAGAAGACATGTTTTCACAAATGGTTATCATGAAATCCATGTGGAACTTAATTCACAAATAATTAATTTAATCTGCAATATAAATTATATTAGTCTAAACTCTGGAAGAGGGACTAGGTAAGATATGAAAATTTTTTTACCTTTATTTGGCTAATATTGCTAAAATAGATACAAATCAGTTATAGGACAATTACTGATACAGAGGTTATGATAAAAAATGTGACTAGAAACTTGTAATACTTCTGGAAATGGGATGGAAGTAATAATCTCAAGATATACAATAAAAAGTGCTAATCACTTGAATAATCATAAAAGAAAAAAAAACTTGAGCAGAATAAATGGATACAAATTCACATTTAACCATATCCTGTTAAAACTACAAAAATATCCAAAACACCTTAAAAATAATGACTATACTCTAAGCATGTTTCTCATCAGTATCAAAAAAAATAAAGTCAAATAATACTGATAGCTAGCCATATTGAAGTTTTGGATAGTATTTTGATACTAGTAATATTCAGTCTTCAAATCCCTGAACAAAGAATGTCTTTTTGTTTATATAGGTCATTTTAAATTTCTTTGAGCAATGTGTTGTACTTTTCAATGTATAAGGTTTATAACTTCTCAGTTGAATTTATCCATAGATATTTTATTTTGCATGCAATTGAAAATGGAAATACTTTTTGTTCTCATTTTAGATTGTTCACATTATTTATAAAAATACTACTGATATTTTTAGATTGTTCACATTATTTATAAAAATACTACTGATATTTTGATATTTTGTGTGTGTTTATATTGTATCCTTCAACTTTGTTGAATTTGTTTATTAACTCTAAGAGCTTTAACTATTAGATTCTTTAGCATGTTTATGTATAAGATCATGTCATATGTAAATCAACGAAATGTTTACTTCTCCTTTACCAATTTAAGGGCTTTTTATTTCTCTCCCCCCTCAACCCACAGAATTACTGTGTCTAGAACTTCCAGTACAATGTTGAATAGACTGGTGAAACTGGGCATTCATGGCTTAACTAAGGTTAGGAGGAAGGCATTTTCACTCATTAGTTAGCAATGTTACTTCTTTTTTTCTCATAAATTACCTTTATCAGGTTGAGGAAATTTCCTTCCATTCCTCGTTTAAGTGTTTTTATCATCAAAACATATTGGATTTTATCAAATGCTTTTTTGCATCAATTGAGATGATCATTTGTTCCCGTATTTCATTCTATTAATATGGTGAATTATATTGATTTTCATATGTTGAAAAGTCCTTGAATTCCTGGAGCAAATCCCACTTGATCATGGTGTATAATCCTCTTAATATGCTGCTGGATTGGATTTGCCTGCATTTTGTTGAAGACATGCACCTCTATTCATAAAAGATATGGGTCTGTAATTTTCTGTTCTTGTGATGTCTTTTTCTGGATTTTGTATTAGAATAATGCTGGCTTCCTAAAATGAGTGAGGATGTGTCCCCTCCTCTTCTATTTTTGGAAAGTTCAAGAATAATTGGAGATTTTTTTCTTTAACTGATTAATATAAATTACCAGTGAATTCACCTGGGCATTTATGGTAGGAAGTCTTTGATTACTGGTTCAATATCTTGTTATTTTAGTAATCTTTTTTATTTCAGTTAGGTGGTAGTAATAATCTCACTTTAACTTTTGAATTTAGCAATTGGATTTTTCTCTCTCCTTTTATTCTTTTTAAATTACTGAATCAAGTGAAATGTTTCTCTTTTATATTGATTTTTTCAAAGATTCATCTTCAGTTTAGTTGATATTCTCTATTGTTTTCTGTTCTCTATTTCATTTTTTTTCTGCTCTAATCTTTATTATTAGTTTCCATCTTCTGGCTTGGGGTTTATTTTTCTCTTCATTTTTCAGTTCTTTATAGGCATTTATAGCTGTCTTCTCTCTCCAAATCCCATAAATTTTGGTATGTATACTTTCATTTCCATTCATCTCAAAGTGTCTTCTAATTTCCATCTTGATTTCTTCTTTGACCCACTGTTTTTTTAAGAATGTGTTGTTTAATTATAATTTATGTGTTAATAGTCTGTTATATTATTAATTTGTAGTTTTATTCCATTACTGTTAGAGAATAGAATTTGGATCATTTCAATTTTTTTAATGCATTGAGAATTATCTTTTTGTTTATTTATTTTGTTTGTTTATTTGTTTATTTAAAATTTTGAAAGGTATTTTACTAGATATAGGATTCTTGGTTATCAGTATTTTTATTTCAGCATGTTACATTTATCATATCACAACATTCTGGTCTCTGTGGTTTCTGCTTAGAAATCAAGTATCATTTTATTGAGAATTTATTTTGTAGGACAAGCCCTTTCTCTCTTGCTACTTTCAAAATTCATTCATGTTTGTATTTGGAAAGTTTGATTATAATATGTCTTGGTGTGGATATTTCTGTGTTTATCTTTCTTGAACTTCATTGACTGTGTAAACTCATGTCGTTTTTTCAAATCTGGGAGGATTGCTCATTATTTTTCAAATTCCTCTTCTGCCTCTTTCTCTCTCTCCTTCTCGGACTACAATTATGCACATTTTTAAGTTTGATAGTGTCCCACAGGTCATTTAAGATTTAGGCATTCTTTTTTATTCCTTTTTATTTGTGCTTTTTGGACTAATTTATTTTTATTATTAAATTTATCGGGGTGATATGGATTAATAAAATTACATAGGCTTCAAGTGTACAATTCTATAATACATCATTTATACAGTGCATTGTATGTTCACCACCCAGAGTCAGTTCTCCTTTCATCACCACATATTTGACACCCTTTCCCCTCTTCTACCATCCCCTCATACCCCCTTACCCTCTGGTAATCACTAGACTGTTGTCTGTGTCTATGAGTTTTTGTTTTTTGTTTTGTCTAGTTCATTTGTTGCTTTCAGTTTTATATCCCACATATGAGTGAAGTCATATGGTTCTCTACTCTTTCTGAGTTATTTTGTTTAGCATGGTAATCTCAAGATCCATCCATGTTGTCCCAAATGGCAGTATTTCACCTTTTCTTTTGAATAACATTCCCTTGTATGTATGGACTACATCTTCTTTATCCAATCATCTATTGAAGGGTACTTTGGTTGTTTCCATGTCTTGGCCACCATCACTAATGCTGGAATAAACATCGGGTTACATACTTTTATGGATAAATGTTTTCAGATTTTTTGTGTAGATATCCAGAAGAAAAAATTGCTGGGTCATATGGGAATTCTATTCTTAATTATTTGAGGAACATCCATACTGTTTTTCATAGTTGCTGTAACAATTTATATTCCCACCAGCAGTGTATGAAAGTTGCTTTTTTCTACAATCTCTATAACACATGTTATTACTTGTCTTGTTGAACATAGCAGCTCTAACAGGTGTGAGATAGTATCACATTATAGTTTTGATTTGCATTTCGTTAATAGCTACTGAAGTTGTGCATTTTTTTCATTATCTGTTGGTCGTTTGTCCTTTTGGGAGAAGTGTCTGTTCAGGTCCCCTATCCATTTTTTAAGTAATTTTTTGTAGTTGAGTTGTGTGCATTCTTTATATATTTTGTATATTTGCCCCTTATTGGAGGTGCTGTTTGCAAATATCTTCTCCGATTCAGTTGTTTGCCTCTTTGATGACATGATTCTTTGTATAGAAAATCCTAAAGACTCCATCAAGAAATGATTAGAAGCAATAAACAAATACAGTACAGTTGCAAGATACAAAATCAATGTACAAAATTCCTTTGTGTTCTTATGTACTAACAATGAATTCAGAAAAAGAGATTAAAACAATTCATTTTGCAATTGCAACAAAAAGAATAAGATACCTAGGAATAAGCTTAACAAAGGGATCTGAAGGACATATACAGTGGACATTTTATAAGACATTATAAAAAAATGAAGAAGACACAAGAAATGGAACGATATTCTGTGTTCATGGATTGGAGATCAGCATAGTTTAAATGTCCCTATTACCCAGAGCAATATACAGATTTAATGTAATCCCCATCAAAATCACAATGACATTCTTTAAAGAAATAAAAAAAAAAAAAAAATCAGATGTGTATGGAATCACAAAAGACTCCAAATAGCTAAAGCAATCCTAAGAAAATAGAACAAGATGAACAAGACTGGAGGTATTACACATCCTGTCTTCACTGTATACTACAAAGTGACAATAATCATGGTATTGGCAGAAATTCAGACACACAGACCGATGGAATAGAACTGAGAACCTAAAAATAAACCCACATATATATGGACAGATAATTTTCAACAAAGGACCAAAAACATACAAAGAAGATAAGAAAGCCTCTGTGATAAATTTTGCTGGTGAAATTGGAAAGCCATGTGCAAAGGGATGAACTAGACTGTTATCTGTCGCCATATACCAAGATTAATTCAAAATGGATCACAGACCTGATATAAGACCTGGAAAAAAAAAAAAAGCTGTATAGAAGAACACATAAGTACTCACCTTGTGAACCTTGAGTTCAAAGAGGATTTTATGAATTTGACCTCAAAGGCACAGGAAGTAAAAGTTAAAATAAATGAATGGGCCTATATCAAACTGAAAACTTTCTGCACAGCAAAAGAAACCATCAACAGACTGGATTATTTCTATTGACTTATCTTCAAGTTTTTGATTCTTTTTTCTGCTTACAAAAATCTATTTAAAGTCTCTAGTGATTTCTTTTTTTTCAATTTAAGAAATTGTAATTTTCAGAGCCAGAATATCTGGAAACATGGGCTGACAATTTCAACACAACCAGTCACTGGGACAGGGAGATAGGCAAGGACAAGTAAAAATATCACAAAGATTTTCTACCATTTTTAAGTTGCCTTTTCTGGATTAAGCATTCTCTTCATTTCTATAAACTTTTGACTATTTTCCAGAGTTCTGATGAAACTTATTCTGACAATTTATGCAAACATTTTTGGTGGTTCTGTGGAGGAAAAGGCCTTTGAAGTTACCTCCTCCATTATTTTTCCTGATGTCATCTTGCACATAACTTTATAATTGACCTTCCTGATTGACTGTTTTTCTCTTGTTACGGCTTGTTCAATAACCCAGAATGTCACCTATTTCTGGTTAAATGAAGCCAAAGTCTCCAAACTAGCAATAAGAATTGCTATAGTTTGCTCTTTCATAAAGAACAAAAAAGCAAATCCTTTTCTACAGTGCTTCTCAGTATATGGTCATTTTTATGCTTGAGTTATGAAGTGTGTCTGCCAGCTTAATGAGCCAAAGCACAAACTAGATGAGAATCAGTTAAAGGTTATAAAGAAGAAACCTTTCTGACACCATTGACTGAATATCCCTAAAACAGAATTGAGTCTTAACTTGGTTATTTGGGTTTTAAAGAGAGAGAAAATATCATTAAAAATTAGTATATCTATAATAAAAGCAAACTTCTGATATTACAAATATTTTCAGTATAATTTTAAGCTATAGGCGTTCCAACACCAAGAATGGGCAGTTTTAGAATTCATTCTGATTCATGTGCATTGTTCCAATTGAGTTCGTGAAATATAGATTTCTTATATTCATTCTAAACAAATATTTAAACAAGTAGTTCTATAGCACAATTTTGTTTAGGTGTCATGGAGAAAAAAAACAGTTCTACAAAAGTGCACTGACACTGATGAGTGGTGGTGGTGATGGTAGAATGTACTTTCGTAAGGAAGGAGTGTACGGAAGGTTATAAAGGAATGGTGTAAGTTAAGACCTCTTGGTAGATGAGAAGACAAGTAATGTGAGACCTATATGATGAGTGGGAGTTAGAAAAGAAACTAGGTGTGTCAGTAGAAAGTGAGATGATTTCTGAGCAGTCACCGTGTTAGAATATCATGAAGACCAGGACATTTGCAATAGATAGGGCAACTGGCAGGGACGTAGTATAAATCAGGTACTGAAGTATAGCAGGCATGTAGATAGAGAGAGAGGCTCTGTGCACTTTTTTTTTTGTTTGTTTTGTTTTTGTTTTTAACTTTACCATTCCATATCTCCAGCTCTCAAGTGTAAGTGGAAGGAGATATACCTCTATGGAGACCTACAAGTGTCCCCAGGATCAGGGCATGGAGGGGAGAGCAGGCCCAGGGACATTATCGACACAAAATCCTTTTCCTTCAGAATTTTGTACTTCTTTATGGCTTTCTTGCTTTCTCTGTTGCTATTGAGAATTCTGATCTCTAATCCATTTTGTATGACTGAATATTTTGTTTTCCTATTTGGAAGCTTGTAGAAAATTCTCTTTTCAATATTTTAAAATTTCATGATGTGTCATGGTATGAGTCTCTTCTAATTCATTTTACTGGGCACTGGGTGAACTCTCTCAATTTGGCAATTTGTGTCCTTCAGTTCTGGGAAATATTTTAATAATTTTATTAATTATTTCCTACCATCTGTTTTTCTTCCCTCTCCATCTGGACCTTCTATTATTTGGACTTCAGAATTCTGGAAGTGATATCTGTGTTGTCTTTTATTTTCTTTTTGATGTGTTTTTTATTTTTATTTTTTTATTTACTTATTTTGGTGAGGTTTTCTTAACTTTATTGTCCAGACTCCCTCTTGAAGTTTCTGTTTAACTATCAGCTTTTTAAATTCCAGTGGTTCTTTTTGGCTTTTATGAACTTTTTCCTATTCTTATTTCAGAGTTCATCTTGTTTCAGAGATGAACTATAATCTTTTATTTCTATGACGATATAAATTAAAGATTTTAGATTTTAGTTTTACTTTTTATATTATTTTTTTCTCCTGCATATTCTCATTTACATTGTTTGTATCTCTTTGTTTTGGCTTTATTTTCCATCCTAGTTTACTCAGCTGTCCAGTTAATACTGGCTTTTGGCTTTTGATGAAGAGAGGGATATCAAATAGCTGGCGTGAAATTTCTGAGCACCGGGTAAAGTTTTCAACTGTAAACTTCACTGTAGATGACTTGGGTGGATCAATTTTAGGGAACTTCCAATATTAGGCTACAGATTCCCCGAGAACAGTTTGAATCACCTGCCTAAAGTCCATGCCTGTGACTGTCAATAGTTTTGCAGGGTGCTGGGATGGCATGCACTCAGGGAGAGAACCGCTCTTCACTGCATTTAACATTCAGTGTTCAGATTCCATACGTTTTGTGTCTGAGTGTATTAACCTCAGACTTCTACCAGGATTGTGCAGAGGACGTGATCTAGTAATTTAACAACTTAAACAATTTTCAGCATGCCTCCGTATTTTAAAATCACTGCCACTCTCATTTCCTGAGGTACTTGGTATTGCTAGTTTATGGACTTTTTTGAGGAATCTGTGCTATAAATAAGGTTTTCCATTTTACTCACTACAATATTCGGATACAGTTTTCCTTAGGGTCACAAAGTCAGTTCCCACTTAGCCATATGCTTTCAAACTTCCAATATTGTGTTGTCTTTTCTCCAGTTCTTATCCCTGTATATATCTTTGGAGATAATTTATTTTGGTGGTTCTGAAGGATTTAGGAGGGAACAAAATGATATTTGTGTATTCAATTTGCCATAGTAAAGCGGAAGTGCACTTAGAAAAATATGTGTGCATATACTTTGATAATGTATATTAAATATATGTGTAAGATATAGTTATAAGAAACTTCATTGATTTCTTAATTTCTACAATGCCCAAAAGTAACAACTATCAGGAAAGTTTAATCTGTATTTCATTAAAAGAAGCTGTATGTTGGGTGAAGGTAGTTTTTTATTTTGTTTTTCTTACGGTTCAGGGGAGGGTCTTTAAATCTATGCCATTCTCATAAGACCGTTTGTGAAGGTTGTATAGATTTTTCTTATTGGTTACCATTAGGACCATTGGGATACCTAGGAAGAAAATTTGTTATTTGGACCTAATTGGACAGAAGTTGAATATAAGGAAACTACTATAGGGCAAAAAAGACTGAAAGTCTGAAGCAACAAAGTCATGTACAAAGGAGTAGGCAGAATGTGACATCCTGCAGCTGGAAAAGTTGTCATCTTCTCTAGGAGAGTTCCATGAACAATCCTGCCAGAATGTCCAACCTTTAATTTCTTCTTCCTGGTGATAAAGAGATGGCCTTGACTATGTAGTCCCAGATGTTTATTGGAATTTTGGAAACAGATGCATTCAGTGATCACCTACTTTCTTAGGTCTGTGAGGAAAGTCAAGGGCAATCAGATGGATATGAAGTTAGAATAGGATTGCTTTTTCAGAAAGATATCATGGGATAGTTGACCTTGTTGTACAATCCTTGTAGAGGAAAGGCAGGGAGCTCTGCACCATTGATGCTGGGTACCCAACAACAGAGAATAAATTAGAAACAAAGATTCTGTGAAATCAAAATTGAGTGAAATAATTAGCTTCCAAAGTTTTCTCTCCCTACTACCTTAATGTTCTCATTCTTCTATTTAATGACTTTTTAAAAATGCCCTGCCAAACTGGAGCTCTTGTGCCAAATATAATCATTAAGTCGGAACTGGGAGAGTTCTAACTTCCATTACTTGATAAGTTGACAATGTGGGCAGCATATTTACTAAAAGAGAAGAAATGTGATCATGAGCTCCAAAGAGAAATGAACGGCCACATTTTGTTTAAGAACATATTACACATAATGAGTATTTTCTGTAAAAGATCATCAATATGGTACCATACTATTGAATCAAGAGGGTTGAGTGGAGTCTGTGGGCTAGACTGGGACCCTATCATATTAAGTACTGTTTCAATGAGTATCAAATAGCACATGAACTTTGAACTATAATGTGTACTTTTTGAAAATTGCCTACTTGTTTGGTTGTTTATTATAATGAAAAAAATAACAACAGCAACAACATTGATTTTAATAATACTTAACATTAACGTTGCACTTATTATCTGATAGGTACTATTTTAAAGGCTTTCTGTGCATTAATTTATAATGATTCTATGAGACCAGTTTGATTACCCTTTCCATTTTACAGGTGAGAAAAGTAAAGCAGAAAGATTACACAACCAGTTACTACGTAATGGAGCCAGATTTCAAACCTGGGCAATGGGACTCCAGGTCCAATGCTCCAAATAAGATTTTCTTAAAGTTACCAGTTCTTTTATGACTAAGAGTGAAAGTATTTCCAGTACACTTGAAAACCTTTTTCAAAGTTCAAGTTGCTAATTACAACTCCCCCTTCTATATACGCTTTACCTCCCCTTAAAATATTTATTCATGTTTCCACCTATCATTTTATATAGATGGCTGTCTCATTCAGATTCCTAGATTTCTAATAAGCTCAAGTTTTACATTTCAAATTGTGTATAATACATATCTTCTATGTATTCCCACCAGAAATATAAAAATCAATAGGAACAAAGTACAGGCAGAATACTATAATGGCTAATAGCACAAACGTAAGTTTGAGGCCTGGCACCATCACTTACCAATTATATGACCCTGGGCATGATAAATAGTCATTTTGAGCCAGTTTCTTCTTTATTTGTAAAGCAGGAAACAAATAGCATGTATTTCAAAAGATGGTTACAAAGATCAAACGAGAAAAAATGCTTTAAAAAATGCTTCAGTTAGTATACACAAATGGTAGTTATTTGTAGAAAGGAAATTTGATTTGGAGATTTTTTTTTTTTTATTCTTCTCCACTTCACAGCTACCACTGAAAGAACAAATTATATAGAAAAAAGCTATATTGGTGTTGCCATTTATCTAATTGTAAAAAAAATATGGTAAATAATTACTTAAAATAAGTTTAAAATGAGATATAGCAGGTTTTCCTTGCATTCCTTTATTGGAACAATAGTAAGGATTGCCTTACCGAATTAGGACACTATCACTCTGAAACCACTTGTAAGGTTAATGCAAAAAAGATAGAAGGGTCATGTTTTATGGTACATAGACTATTGCTCTCCTGTCTTGCCATGGTCTTCCTTTTCCAACCAATTTCCACCTGTTAAGATCCTAAACTTTTTTTTTAAATCCTTGATCAAATATGACTTCTATTAGGAAGTTTTATTTTTTGGTTGTTTTTTTTTTAGTTTTCCTCATACTAAATATATATTTCCTCTAGCATTCACATAACTCGATCTCCCATGTGTCTTTTTTTACTTTATAAAATATGTATGTTTTAATTATTTCACATCCTTACTAAAATATGAAGGTCTTCCTGAACCTAAGTACATGACATGTATCTTTGTATACTTTTCAGTAGTTAGGTGATTAACTTTAGGTAGGAAGTTCTGCAACATAACCTCTACATCCAAAAAGGAGATGATGATAAAGGAAAGAAACAAGGAAAGTTATAAACACAATAAAATATCAATTTGGTGGGATCCTGTGGCCCTGCAGCCTAAAATGCATAATGAGAGAAACCCTGGATAAAGAGCTCTGATGTTAGATATGTTGTCAGGTAGGGAGAGTGAGGTACCAGATCATGAAATGACTTTTAAATTCACACCAAAACTGTCACATCTGTCTGCCAACACTGTAAAGTAGAAAACAATATTATTAGTTAGGCAAATTATATATGACATTAAGGTGTATGTAGAGAAGATTATCATGTGAAGATTAAAATACTTATAGGACATAAAATATATGTATTGCAGTGTTTTGTTTTGTAACTTGTAAAGAGTTTATCAATGGTTTACAACTAACCAAAAGCCATTGATGAGAACACCAGAATCAAAATATTTAGAAGGCTCAAGAAACTACTCAATTAACTGATAAAACTAAGAAAAAAATAGTCTTTCAAAATAACTGAAAAAGTTTTCGTTTGGTTAAGTAATGAATTAAAATATTGATTTCATTTTGTGGAAAAATAATGTTTTCAAATACACGTCATAAAAGTATAGACGTCGTAAATGTAGAATAACTTTTAAAAATTGGTTTTTCTGAAAGGAAAATAAACAAAGTGATATGGGTAAAAAAAACCAAAATATTTATAGAGCTACAGAATAGAGATCAATCAATAAAACCAAAGACCTAGAGATCATAGCGGGACATTGGCTAAATGGGATTTTGAATACATACGAAGATATTCCCTGACTAACAGTGTTTCAACTTACAGTTTTTCGACCTTACCATGGTACAAAAGTGACATGCATTTAGTAGAAACCATATTTTGAATTTTGATCTATTCTTGGGCTAGCAATATATGGTACAATGCTCTCTCCCAATGCTAACAAGGCAGCAAGCCATGGCTCCCAGTCAGCCATGTAATACAAGGATGTAAATAATTGACACTGTACTGTACTCTGTGTTGCCAGCATTTTTCAGATGTTGTGTTCTGTGTTTTTGCATCCCATTATGTCTACAAAACACCCATGTGTGTCTCCTGCTTTGGGTGAGAAGAGAGGAAGGCAATCATTTATGGGATGAAACTCATTCTACTTTCTACGTTATGTCTGTGTGATTTTGACTAATCTAAGAAACTCACATAAGGGAATCACACTGTCTTTGTCTTTTGTAACTGACTTATGGAACACTTTGTACTTTCTATTCAGTTTTGCTCTGAACCTAATCATTCTAAAAAAAAAGTCTATTAAAAACATAACAAAGGCATTAAATACACTCTGATAAAGAAAAATAACTCTTCAAAAGCAATGCATATTAAAAAATAATGTATTGAAGTAGATTTTAAAATTAAAACTTTTAAATTTAAAAGCAATATTCTTCTAGCAGTCATTTATTTGTATAGTAATAACAGAAACTGCTATGTCTTCATCTCTCCTAAATTTCCTATTAGCCATATGGCTTATCTGACTAACAATCAGCATTATAATGAATCTGAGGATTATCTAGCCAAATCTACCCTTCTATTACAATATTTGATTTTCACTTAAAACATGTTTGTTTTGCTGTTGAATGTAATTGTGTGAAAATATCTACATTATTTGAGAATAATCTATCTCTTGCTTTAAAGTTTTAATAAGAAATGAGATGTTTTTGAAGTTTTGGATGTGTAACCCAAAGCCTGAAATATTTAAAGTTTCACACATGATTTAGCATCTGTCTTTCAGCTCATTGCATAGACATATAAAATGAAATACGTTTCTCTTATGTCCGCTAATTGATGTATCTTCTTACGTATGGAGCTACATCACTCATAGGGGAGATGTGTACTGTCAGCAAAACTACTAACAAATAACTATAAAACAAGGAAATACATTTTTTTCTTTAAATATCACTCAAAATACTTACAGAACTCTGATTTTAGAACAACTATTTTGCTTTTAATAATCACAGTCATCTATAAGAAGGTCTTAAATACGAAATATTCACCTATGATCTGTATTGTGAATTGGTTTGTCTATCTATGTACTGACCTATCTACAATGTCAAGACATTTCCAGTTACTTATAGAAAGTATTATCTAGTGAGATTTCTTTGGCTTCTAACCCATTTCTGTGATCTAAATAAATCACACAGATGACGGAAATATTTTTATCCGGTAAAGTGTTCTCGTATAACCATAAGTACACTCTAAATTCTCAGTGAGCTGATGACATAAATTTACTAGAGAAACCTTGGCTCCTAGATGGGGCATGGAAAGGATAAAATTAATGGTTAGGAAAACTCGTAGTGTACTTTCTTATCAAGGTAACAACATGAGGTGGGAAAGAGTTTTCTGAGTGTATCTTAAGCTATTTCCATTTTCTGTTGTCATAATTCAAATGGTCACACTGCAGTCGAGAACATCAAGACAGCAACCACTGCCATATTAATTAACGGTCTCCAATCATCGAACTTTTTAAACGACACATGAAAAATCATCTGCATTGGCAAATATTTATTTTCATTGAACAGAAAATATAATTTAGATGCATGAAATTTAACTGAATCCCTGCTTTTGTATGCCTATCTTTTTCATATTTACTTTTTAAAAATAAATCTGATGGCAGAATTCCATAAAAGTGCTTGCAGATGTCTAATGGATTATCTAAAATAAGAAGGTTCCAAATTCACTGAACTACAGATATGTGACAGTTCAAACTATATTTTAGTCGTGGCTCACCAGGTAAACCTTCAGTAAGACAGCCTTGTTTTGACTGACTTCACAGAATAGCAGCAGGGAATACATATTCCTGTCTTTAAAGGCCATGAAATGATCATACTGTGCTCAATCTTCTGCAAGCATTAGAGTATTTACTTGGACTTCCATTTACCATGAAGTTTGTGAGGACTGAATGTGTTTTGTTAGAGTTTACAGTGTGCAACAGGAAATTGTATTTTGAATTTACTGTAGTGTTTCACAATTTTTCCACATGTGGGTAGCAAAATGTCACCAAACTATTATGCTTCTAAACCAAAATATGTAATTACCTAAATGTGAGCCTTCTTTTTTCTGTTTTTGCAGATGAGGGAAATTCTTATATAGCGGATACGTGGAAATCGTAGGTGTATTATTTGGAAACAGACATTTAGATATGCCTGTAAATACATTGCAGTGAATGTAATAAAAACTAGAGTTGTCAAAGGCTGTTGTTTATTCATTCCAATGATTTTAAGTTAACATAATCCACATACCAAATTAATAACAAATGATAATTCTAAATAATAATAACTGTATTTGTTAAACATGTTAGTCTGTTCCAGGCCCTTTCAGTGCATCATCTACATTATCCTCTCAACAACCATATGAATTTATAATTATCATTATCTCCATTTTATTTATTAATTTAAATAATACTTATAGAGTTTCTTCTGTGTTCTAGGTATATGGGGAAACTGAGTCCCGTCTATGTTAACTAACTTGTTTAGAATCACACTTGTAGTGACAGTTGGAATACAAATGAAGGACTCTGATTTGAAAGTTCATTTTGGTGACTACGAACCTGATACAAAAACAAAATAAATAATGACGAAATCTTAGGGAAAAGAGCAATGTAGAACATCTAAGTTAAAAATAGTTTTGCATTTAGTGCAGTTGAGGCTATTTGTAAAGTATGAAAATATTTAAATTAGAGAATTATGAGCATATGGTTGTTTGCTGCAGGTGATGTTTAAATATTAGGCATTCTAGAGAAAGTTTACTAAATATGTTTCTCAGACATTAGCTTTTATTAGAAACTATGTTTTTCCAATAATTCTTAAATGAATTATTTGGGTGAGAGTAAATATAAAGATGATTTATTAATTCCCTCTTATTTTAGCATTTGAATATCAGGTCCCGATTGAGGTCAGACAAATATGGGATGGAAAAGCAGACTATAGTCATGTTCTCTGACCTGAAATCTGTTGTTCTTTTTAACAAATCAAAATTAACATAATACTTACATTTTGTACTTTCCTACTATGTATTTTTGTGAGACAATTAACACCTCAAATAATTTGGCACTCTAAACCAATTATGTTTATTGCCACTGTAATCGTTAGAGGTAGTTAATTCATCAAAATCTGGTTCTTCCCTTCTTCTGCTGCTACTGTGTTAAATCCAGCGTCAGTCTGTTTCATCCCCTGCGTATCCCCGTGTCAGCCTTCTGGACTCCTACCCCATTCTTCAGACAAAACCTCAATTGTGACGTGATGCATTGTCCCTGAGGCCTTACCTGCTATTATCCATCTTCCTCTCCTTTGTGCCCCTACGTGCGCCCTGAATCTTTGTCTCTCCGGTTGGGCACTGTCAGATCCTGACGTATGCCCTGCGTGAACCACTAGAAAAAAGTGTCAATGACCATTCTTTTCATATATATCCGATAGCAATTAATATAGCACCTTACACATAAAAATAAGTACATTTTATTAATGTTTATTTCGATCTAGATCCACTTCATATTAAGCATCTGTTTGATAAAGTCTATATTTTATAAATTACTTGAAGAGAATTTCATCACGGTTGAGATCCTGAAAAAAAACAAATTTTAGAATTATGTAAAATTATTTTGATTTATGACTTGGTGTCTTTCATTTTTTAATGTTTCAGCTTTGTTTGTGTTTTATATATGAGGAATTTTTGTAGAGCTCTGAAGGCATAAACGTTATAAAATTATGTAATTGTTAAATACATATCCCTTTTGTGGGAACAAATGTGATTTTATCAAGGTATAAGATAGCAGAATATAAGTTCTTGATTAAAATACATTTAGTGCATTATCTGACTGCATGTAAAATAAATCTTTGACATGTTGATCAGATTAAATTGATACAATCTCAACTAAAACTGAAGTTCAGCATTAGCTATGGATAATTACTTATGGATATCAGAAAGGATATGTTCTAGTTATTCATTTACATAATTTGAGCTTTCTTTTGGATTGCCTATGAATTAATTAAATTTTCTTTAATTGTAGCATCTACATGCAACACAACTTATAGCTAATGTAAAATAGCTCATTAACTTCTACCAAATAGCCAATATCCTAATACGAATCTCTGAACTGGAATATAGGCATTAAGAGGAGAGAATCTGAGAAGAATACCCACCAACCTACATATACTAGAAATGACCTCATTTGATGGCAGAGCATTCCTCCACCAAAATGAAATTCTGATTCAGTCAGCTACCTTAATTTATGACTGAAATATAAAATGATCAGACTCTCTTGATAAACATTAAACTTATTCTTTGATAATAAAAGTAAATTAAATATTTTTCTGATAAATCTTAAACTATTTGATAACAAGAAACTGTTAGTAAGATGGTATATATACATATATTTAATATGTATAATATATATATTACATATATATATATATATATAATTATAAGAAGTAAAACTATATGGGACAGATTTCTGTGTTATAATGGCAGCCTCATATTGGACCCTATAAACATTAGATTAACAACTATTGTAAGTACTGGTGTACGGATGAGGAATAAGATTTTCCCAAATGAAATTAGTCATTATTTTATAGTTATGATTGTCATATTTAGATGTTCTTTTTTAATGTATTATATTGAATATTAAAAGCAATATTAGAAAAACAGAAACATTAGCCCAATATCATATACACCTATCTAGTCAATTGTGTTAATTTTTCCACATCTTCTCATTTCTTCCGAATACTTGCATTACTTTACATGGTTTTAATCATAGCATAAACTTCTCATCTTTTCCACTTAGGAGCTTTAATAATTGTTTACCTGGTCTTTTTCTTTGTGTTATATTTATTTGAGTTATAAATTAGAATATCTTTAAATCAAAGGCCCTAAAATGTTTTCCTGGAAGCAACAGTATCATCATTAGCTGTAAACTTGGGAATAAATTTGGGGCTGTACCCCAGATCTACAGAATCAGAAACTCTAGATTTTAGTGGAGGTAGAATCTGTGTTTTAACAACCTCTCTAGTCGATTCTATTCTATGCCAAACTTCAAGAACTACTTCAGTAAATATATTTTCCAAACACTTGGGAAGCTTTGTTGAACAAATTGTATTATTTTGTCTTTGAAATTTTATAGAATATTTTTTCAACATTTAGAATGTGGTGTCAGAGTACAAGTATTTTGAAATTATTTTTAAAAAGATTTGTACCAATTTATATTGCTATCAAAAATGTAAATTAGTTTCTAAAATTATGCTGTTGATAACATTGGTCTTTTTTGGTAATTTTAATTTGCTAAATTTCATTTGGAAATACACACATACATATATATGTATATATAGTATTATAGCATAGGTCTTATTTAAAAACAAATACTAGTAATTATTTAAATCCTTTTTTATTTGTGTATCCCTGTCCTTACGAAAATTAGTTTCTAAAAAGATAGTAATACTACTACTAATAACTAACCCTTAAATTGAGTTTTATATGTGCTAATCCCTTTAATCGTGATAACTCTATGAGGATATGCTATCATTTCTGTTTTACCGATTACAAAACTGAGTTACAGATGTGTTAGTACCTACCCAAGGTCCTGAAGCTTGCAGCTGGTGGAGCTGTGGTTTTAACTCTGAATCAGAATCCATGTTCTTAATAATTATGATTCAATCATGTAGGGGGATGGTTTCCAACCAAGATAAACATTAAATGTCTAAAATAATTACTCTAACTTTATAACCTCTCAAACTTTTCCTTTATTTTCCTTTCTTGTTTTCAATATATATAGTGTCATGATAGTATATATATATATATAAATACACACACACATTTGCTTTTTTATTTTCTAGTTAGATAAAGTTCTCAAAGGAGAAAAGCCAGTTCTGCCTATAAAAGCATAGGGATTCAATTGTTTGGTTTCAGTACAAGACTGCTGGATCCATCTATATTTTTCTTATGCCAATAGCAATTATTAGACTGAATAAGTAACAAGAAAATCAATTTGCGCATGATTTATTAATTCATTCATGAGATGCATAAGTAATTGTCAGGTACAAAAGTTCAAAAGAAGAAAGGATCAATTGTCAGAATCCACCAAGAAGTTTTCAAGACACATTTCTCATTCCTGTCTCCTACTATTTTCTGCCTTATATGCATGCATTTCCTTTCTCCTATCCAGAATGCTGTTAATGTAAAAATTGACATTTATTAAATATTTACTATGTGCCAGGGATGTGCTTTCTGTGGATTATCACAGGTAGCATTTTGTGAAACTCGAGGACATTATACTATTTTCCCCATAGTAGAGCCTGGATTTGAAATCAGGCAATTTAACTTTAGAGACCTTGTCCATAAGGTCTAGTGCACTACTTATTGGGGAGGGAGAAGGGAGCTCAAGGAGGAGAAGGGAGGAAGGGAAGAGTGTTGAGGGTATTATGAGAAAGTTCACCTGCCAGTCCCTTCCCTAGTTGAGTACAATTGAACACTGGTTATACTATATATGAATGTATTGTCAATCTTTGACATGATTATATTTTTTGGACATATGATCAAAATCATGTTGTATTCTTTATCCTCAGGATTCCAGATTCAGGATGGCCCTTTGGGATCTTGTGAAAATAAGTACTGTGGCTTGGGAAGGCACTGTGTCATCAGCAGAGAGACAGGGCAAGCAGAGTGTGCCTGCATGAACCTTTGCAAACGGCACTACAAACCAGTGTGCGGATCTGACGGCGAATTCTATGAAAACCATTGTGAAGTGCACAGAGCCGCTTGCCTGAAGAAACAAAAGATCACCATCGTTCACAATGACAACTGCTTCTTGAAAGGTAAATGCAGGGTGAAACCAAAGTGTCACCCTCGTCTATTTCTTTTCCTCCTCTCAACAAGTGCCTTAAAGTTTAACCTCTAATAATTTTATATCAGCAAAGGTCTAAAGGGAAAGGAAAAAAAGGAAAGGTGAACTTAATTACACCACTAAGCAGCAAGTGTACAGAAATTTACATGGATGTGATTCTGAATCTCAGTTATGAGAACAAAGCTGGCCAAAATATGACTCAAAATGTAATATAGCTTACAGCATTGCACCATATGGCTTCCCAATCATGCAGTTATCTTAGGGACAGAGGATGGCTGGCCAATTCAGTCAACAGGCCAAATCCACCCAGTGAAAAGCACCTGGAGTGGAATTGAGGGAATAGTGCATGCCAAGCCATGCTGTGATAACATCTCATTTCTTGCTGATTAAAAAGGATCATTTCAGTTTGTGCCACATAATTCAAATTGTAAGTAACCCATACAAGCCCACTGAAACAACTATGAAGAACTCATACTAAACTCCACTAGTCGATCTGAGATGACCGTAATTTAAATTTTTAAAGTATTGGTATTTACTTTCATGATACATAAAATCATTGGTAATTTTTTATGGAAAAGTATAGCTGAATTAATAATTTGACAAATTATTTTAACATGCTATGTAAATAAATCATTGAATATCTTTGAATTCACTTATTTATAAGCGCACTTGTTTTTATCTGTTTATTTTTACTGATTGAAATAATTGCTCATTAATAGTTATAATCCAAACTGAAATTCTAAGGTGTTAAATATATAGAACTTTCATTCTTCGAATAGGCCAGTGAGCTACCTGATTTCTAATCTTTGATTCCATGTCCCAATTTCTCAGAATATTCCTGAAGCATATTTACACTTACAAACTTGTTTGATGTTTTAATTCTTAGCTTAAATTTATTCAAATATGATATAACATTTCATTTGCTCACCAGTTAGGATAAAATGACTATTTAAAAATTGTTCTTTTTCGAACTTGGTAGAATAAATCAAGTATTATTTCCAAGGTTGTAAAAAAAAATGATACACAGAGCTTTTAAATGATATAAATGCAATGCTGTACAGTCATTTTGGCTACTAGAAGCCCTTTGATATAAATGAAGTAAAATTATGGAGTAATTTTATGAAGTAAAAAATGTTTTTCTTACCTTAGTGACCCATGTGCACCTTAAGTCATACATGTACAGAGAATTTTATATTAGATCATCTTCCTTTATGGAGAGAATGCTGGCTGCTTTGGTTTTAAGTTCAGTTTATTTTCCTGTCCTATCAAATCTGTTTTTACAAATAGTTGAAATGAATTCTATTAATATTGTACTTTAAAGTTCATAAAAACATATTTTTCTGTTGTTTTGATCTAAGATGGTACAGTAGAAATTTCTCTATTCTAATGTATATCATAAAACTATGTAAATAGTATGTTATTAAGTTAATTTAGAATCATACCCTCAAACTCAGGTTTTGTCCCATTGACACCAAGTAATTGATTACATGGAAATATATGATACTAAATATGATGTGGGGGAAAAAATCTGGTGTATTTAATGCTCTGCTTTATTGCTAGATGTTTAGGCATAATGAAACTCAGTCTGTAAATCAGCAAGAAGACCAATGAACTGGATATGGATAAGAATGTTGTCCTCTTTATGAGTTCATAAACAATGATTTTAAGGATTTTTGTCCTTTAGACTTGTACTAAACATCTTTTTAGAGCTCTGATTGCTTCAACATACTTTCTCATTATATCAGGGTTGCCAAAAAATGTATACACATAACATGTATTCATCTTTTGTTATCGGTATATATTGAGTATTACAATTTTCATAGTATTTGCTGTTTTGAAATGTGTATATATTTTTTTGGCATCCTCTATATATACTCATAGTATTAAAATTCCATTTATGTTATCTTATTTAGTTAGCACATTTCCCAGCTCAAAATTTGGGGGTCTTTTGTTTATTTGTTCTGATGTTTTACCTACCACATATATCACTCATAAAATAACAATTTCAGCACAAAGGAAATAATATACAGCAAAACAATAAATTGCTTGGCTTAGTCGTGTGCCATTGGCCAACTTTTGGACATAAAAGAAAATTCAATATAATTGAAAGCCTGACATTATTGTGATGGCTAAAATTAATTCTTGTGATTGGGAATTATATGTGTATCCGTGGAATTACGGCCATTTACATTGTTTCAATAATAGCACAAAGGAAGAGGGAAATGAAAATATTAGGTTCAAATACTGCTGAAACTTATGTTTAATTAGATATTAAAAAGAAAATAATCAAAACAAAAAAAATAATAGGAATGAGTTTTCCTCCTTAGAAAAATATGCTACTTTTAGATTTAAAAAGAGGTGATTATGAAAACCTTAGAATAGGAGTCAACAAGCAAGAACCTATAGGCCACATCCACGTTGTATCCCATTTTTTCCGTGCACCATTGTTGGAACACAGCCACACCTATTTGCTTAGGAGTCGTTTTTGGAGGTCTTTTCGCTGCTAAAGAAGAGCTAAGTAGTTCCAACAGTGAGAATGTAGCCTACAAAGCTTAAAAAATGTAAATCTTCCCAGAAAAGAGTTGTTGAATTTTGCTTTAAAAGATTACTAGTGCCTTAAAATAAAATTTTAAAAATATTCGCAGGTCTTTACTATTCTGTATCTTCTTGGCTATGGTGGTGAACATAGGGATGGACACGTGGTAAAATCGAATGAACACACACCCACCCATACACAAATGCATACAAATAAAGCAGGAAACCTGAGTAAGATCAAAGGATAGTATCAAAGATGAATTCCTGGTTCTAATATTGTACTATAGTTTTTCCAAAATGTTACCATTGCTAGAAACTGGGTCAAGGGTACATGAAACCTCTGTATTATTATCTCTACAATTGACTAAGTGATTATCTCAAAATAAATAATAAAAAAGTCCTGGAAAAATACTCTCAAATACTTAAAACAACTTTAAAAAAAGTAGGATTTGCATTATTCATTGATTATTTGAACTTGAAGGTAAGTCTTTCTTATGTGTTTCACATATCAAATTTATCAGATTTATATTTGGCATTTATATTTAAACATTAAAATAAATTATATTTGTACAATCATGTATATTGATTCATTGTTTTAGCACTAAGATTAGAGTCCAGGTTGAAAGCATACATATCTGTGTTTATAACTCTATATATCTGTATTTATATCTATATCTATATATCTTCTTCGAATTATTTGTGTTAAATATTTAAATGCTTCTGTCGTATACTTTGCATTTACTAACACTGACTTTTAAATATAGACATGAATTCACTAAGAATTATGTTTGTGATTCATGACTTGTGGAATTGTAGATAAATCATAATACATCTATGAACATAACGCTTTTCTAATTTATTTCTATTTATCTGACTACAAAAATACTGATATAGAATACTGTAGTATTTATTTATTGGCATCAAATACTTTATGATGATGATGATACTTAACATAAAATTATATTTATGTAATGCCTAATTATTCATTGTGATGACACTTGTGTCTTAAAGTCATTTATCAGCCTCATCCCACCGCCAAAAGGCTTTCTAACTGCTACAATCCATGTACTTATAACTAGTAGTTTCTTCTCACCCTGACACCAGGTCTGTCTGGCATACACAGCAGAAGTTAGCTACTCGGAAGTATAGATGTTAGCTGGAGTAAGAAACTCAAGATATAACCTATGCCAAAATGAATAGGGAATTAAACCTTTTATGAGAAAGTCAATTGAACAGAAACCCTTTTGCCATTTACTGTGCTGACAATAAAACTGCCATAAAGGCAAATGTTCTGTGCGCTTAAATGTGCATCACAAACAATAACAACTTGGAAAATATGGTTTTTACAGCTATGTGTGTGCTATTTGGATGAGATCTGACATTGCATTCTTTTTCTTTGGTATAATCTGGAGAGAAATCCATATTCCATTTATAAATTTATTTTAACCTGAACTTTTTTTTTTCTTTGAAACAGCCTTGTAAAACTTAGGCTAGAAAACTAGGCTGCCAATATTTTAAAATATGTCAGTGAATGGTAAATGCCACATGCTAATCCACATGTACTTTTAGATTGCTTTTTTTTTTTTCTTTTTTGAAAGGGCACCTTTGTAAAGTTCTACATTATGTGTAAACATTATTTTATACCATTCATGAAAAACAGTAATCTTCCAAAATATGTAAACTTTGGAAAATGATACCCAGATGTTGATGTGTTGTTTTGTGTTTTAGTCAGTATTAGCCAAATGGAACAGTGAGGTTATAGTGAAAGGAATGAATTGAACAACTGTAATGCGCATTAACTCTTTCAAGGCCAGAATGCTGATTCTCAAGAGCTGCAGGTTCTCTAAATGCATTCAGTACCCACAGCATCCAAACTAATTTGATTAATCTTTTGAATTTTGGTACATCTATATTAAATGTTTTTCTGAATTTGGTGATGTGAAATTACGTTGTATTTAATTTTTAAAATGTATTTTCTATTTAATATTTAAATGTCTTTTCAATTACAGTTGACATTCAATATTATTTTATATTAGTTTTAGGTATACAGCATAATAGACATTCACTTCACAAATTATATATATACACAATATATATGTAGTTATTACAATATTATTGACTGTATTCCTTGCGCTGTACTTTACATCGCCATGACTATTTTGTAACTACTAATTTGTACTTCTTAATCCCTTCACCTTTTTCACACAGCCCCCCAACCTTCCTCCCATCTGGCAACCCTCAGTTTGTTCTTTGTGTCTATGAGTCTGTTTCTGTTTTGTTTATTTTGTTCTTTAGATTCCACATATAAGTAAAATTATATGGTAATTGTCATTCTCTGTCTGGCTCACTTCACCTCGTTCATTTAACATTTAATCAAACTTAATCATACAGTTTTGTTGCCATTCTACTCTCTAATCAAAATGTGAACTGTATTGCCCATTACGTAACATTCTTTAGGAATCATTGTAATATGTACACTCAAATTCATTTGTTATTAAAATCATAAGAAGTGTGTTTCTCTCCTGATTTTTGAAAACTTGGTAAAGGATTCTGTAAACATTACATATGTATGTGTTTACTTTCCATTTATAGATAAATAGTAGATAAATAATAGATAGATTTTACATATAATATGAAACATGTCCAAAAGAAGGGATTTAGATATTAAGACTACTCAATAAATATATTAAAAAATTTAACCAGAAATTGAGAGAGAGAAGATACCAGCAATAATAATAATACATTGGTTATTATTTTAAAACACTTTCACAAATGCTATATTATTATTTCATTGTAATAAAAGCCAATGTAATATAGAAAAGGCAACAAGCCTTAGGTTTTAAAATGAACTGCCAATATTTCTACAGCAAGTTAATGCTATTGGGACAGGAGAAATGGAATCTCACTTCTCTTTTAGTGCATGTATGCTCCAAATAGTACTGCTTAAGTCTACAATACCATAATGCCTTACTTGACTATGAATTTTAAAATTTTACTTTTAATAGTAATTTCTATGTGAATATGTGACATTATTTAGACAATTTTGCCCACTGTGGCATTTGTAAGGATTAACTAATGCATTTAATACAGTTCTTGGCCTATAGAAGAACACAGTAACAGATAATTACTGGCTTTAATACTGGAACTCCAATAAGTGTGAATATTTGATTGAAACACATTTTTAAACTTGAGTCTGTGAAGCCACACATATTTCTTTTAGGTTTAAAGTAGATTATATCTTGGGTCAAAAGACTCTGATTAAATTATTATAGAATTAAATTTCCCAAAATACCAGGCTAATGTATGGTAGTGAGCTTTCCAATTGTAGATAAAATTACTTAAAGAAAAAATGGCTAACTCAAGTTTAGAAGTATATTTTACTCATTTCTTGAAAAAACTCTCATAGTTATATTTCTCATTGATTTGTTATAGGCTAATTTAACTCATCTTATTCTACTTATTCCTTGTTTAATACCGTGTTTCCCTGAAAATAAGACCTAGCCGGACCATCAGCTCTAATGCGTCTTTTGGAGCAAAAGTTAATATAAGACCCAGTCTTATTTTACTATAAGACCAGGTATAACATAACATAACATAATATAATATAATATAATATAATATAATATAATATAATATAATATAATATAATATAATATAATATACCAGGTCTTATATTAATTTTTGCTCCAAAAGATGCATTAGAGCTGATTGTCCGGCTAGGTCTTATTTTCGGGGAAACACTGTAGTATAAATTCTATTTAAAGAATCATATTTCTATTAATCCTGTCTACTTAATAGAGTGATAAATCTTATTCTATTTAATCTATAAATATAATATCTATTGGATCCTAACAATGTTATTTACCTTCCTCTCCTCCCAAAAAAGAAGAAATTTAGAGACTAGTTGGTGTCATTGCATTTATTTTTTGTCAAATTTTCCCATTTATGACATACAGGAACTAAATTTAACTTTCAAATACATAGGTAGTCTTACCTTGTTTTTGTACATTTTCATGTTATATATTTGTTCTTCACATTCATATTATAAAATAAATATTTTAGTTTAATATTTTATTTCATATTTTATGGTTGTATCAATATTTCATTAATAGTTGTAAGCACAATATTCAGTAGTGACAGGAAGAAATGAGAACATTGGTTCAAATAATTTGTTTTCTATCTTGAAGGTGTTTAAATATTGTATCAGTCATTACCTCTCATTGACACCATCACTTATCATGTTTATTTTCTCAGTATCCTATTTTCAAATGCTGAATGTAACTTACAAAGTAAAGAACATTTTTTACAACTATTATTTTTCAATACGGTTGATGTCTCCTATTTGTTAGCAAAAAACAAGATGATGAAAAACTTGGATTACACTCAGCATATGTTATTGGGGATAAAATGTTCTAGAAAATGCAGCTGAAAATGGTTCTCTATTAGTCTGATTTATATTTCACTTTTAAAACCATTTTTGAGGGATTCCTATAGACATTTCAGATAACATTTGAAAAATTATTAATGACAAAAATTTAAAAAACAAATGGGAAAAGTGAGAAAACTTGCATGTGGTTATCATCCATATAGCTATGAAAAAAAAAAAAAGAAAAACAAGGATGATATCATATTAAATAAAGGAGATTTAGCACTTTCTAGCATAATAAAATGTATAGATAATTAGCAATCTTGCTCTTTTAACACCGGCTATGCAAAGTAAAATAATTTCTTCAATTTAATTTTAGATATTTAAATGAATGCAGTAATATGCAATAAGTTTGTTTTCAGTTCAAGAAACCACACTATCTAGGTAGGAATTATCTATCAACCTTGTGGTTATAATAGAACTTTGATCTATTGGGTGGTATGTGCTCACGAAGATGTGATGCATTTCATGCGTCCTCTTTATATGATAATCACTTTAATGACTTATTTCTGTATGTTCCTCTCATTAATAGATGTTTTCCAGTGGTTGTATAATGTCTTTCTAAAGTGCACTGCCCCCAAATCTAGTCATGAGTTATGATTATATTTTTTGTCAGTATTTTTCCATCTTGATCACATCTAAAAAGCTTACAAGTTACCACTGAAATTCTTTAATAGATTCACCTGCCAGACTGGGTTGAATTAAATTCCATGATATGTAGAAAAAATATTGAACCAGAATTTGATTTTAGTTTTAATATGTGTCCTAGATAAGGCATTTATCTCCAAATTTATTGAGAATTATAATATACGACATAAGTTATAAAGAAAGAGCGATAATGGTGATTTGAATCCAGACGACAGAAGTGCCAGTGGTGGCACAAAGTTGCCTGTTTGTCTGTCTGTCTTAAACAATTTGCTGTGGATTAGACCTGGAGTTTATGGACTTAAAGAATAATCTAAGCCAAAACAAAAGTGATTTGAGGAGTCATTTAATGAAATGAAAATCATTAGGGAAGTCACACATTTGAAAGTATATGTGAAAACAATATTTATACATACCATGTTTCCCCGAAAATAAGACCTAACAGGAAAATAAGCCCTAGCATGATTTTTCAGGATGACATCCCTTGAACATAAATCCTACTGCGTCTTTTGGAGCAAATCTTAATATAAGACCCAGTCTTATTTTCGGGGAAACATGGTATACATATGTGTTTAAGGTTAGTTAAATTTGAATCCCTTTTAGTCAAGCAAGGGAAGATGCCATTTATGCAGTTGGATATAAGTCAGAAAACCAAAGGAGAGTTTGGAGCAGGACACATGCATTTAGAAGTTATAAGGAATCTATATTAATAAAGAGAAAAGTCAAGGGACTCTATAATTGACATAAACTAGAGAAAAATGGGTTTACATCAGGAAGCAGAGAGCTAGTATAGAACTCTGTAGTACTGTATTTCAAAATTCAGCAGTCAGGAGATGGAGGAAGAACAAACAGAGACAAATACATATTGATATATTCATAGGAGGAAAAACCAAGAGAGTGTAAGAGTTTACTTACAGACGCTAAGTAAAAAAGTTTTTCATGCAGGACAAAATGAGGAGCTGAATTAAATGTTGCTGAGATCAAGTATGATGGCGATTGGAAATGACCATTGCTTTGGAAAGATTCAGGCCATGATTGACTTTGGTAAGAGTATATAAGAGAGACAATAGGAGCTGGGGAAGTGACACAGCAGGCACAGAAAGCTCATTGGAAGAGTGCTTCTCTAAAGAGGAGAGAGAGAGAGAGAGAGAGAGAGAGAGAGAGAGAGAGAGAGAGAGAGAGAGAGAGAGAGAGAGAGAGTGTTTGGACAGGCTACATCCAATGAACAAGATGCAAATTTGGGTTTAGATGAGAACATGGATTATTCATCCATTAAACAGAAGGAAAGGAAAAATAAGCACTTTCAGGTGCAGTTAGATGGACATATTTTATGATATAAAAGTGTTGTGCTCATCTGGTTGCTGATATTTTTGAAATAAAATAAGAAATGAAGCATCTGGTGAAAGTGACAGAGAAGGTTATGGAGATTTGAGAAGAACCAAAAAAAAAAAAAAAAAGTTGAAATAAGCAGCAAGGAGAGAGGGAGAAAATAGGGGATATAGTAGGATTGCCAACGTTTTTGAAGAACTGTATAAATTTAAAGTGAGAGTAGATTTTTGTGGTGGTGTATTTTTCTACAAATATAGTCAGCTGCTTAGATTAAGGCACTAAAATGAAGAATTGGGTTGAACCAGGATTTTTATTTTCCAGGAAAGAATTTAGATACAGAAAGAGTTCAAAGCCGTATTTTCTATCTCTCTCAGGGGCAGTATGGTTATGTTATCTCTGCTTTAGTTTGTGTATATCTGCTCTACTATCCACAGATCTCCTGGTGGGTATCATTTGCCTCAGCTTGCATATAGACTGAAATGAATTCCCCGACCATCTCTACATCCTGGAAATTGTATTACACATTTTGGCTTAACTTCCTAATGCTAACATTCAGTTTACATCTGTGCCTCTTCCCTAAAATTTTCAATAATGAAATCTGTTTAGATGAGTTAGCCAGGCCGCACCTTTCTGGGGTATTCGGAAAACTTAAACTACACTAGCTGTTGTACTTCAATGGCTGTCCGTCTTTCTGATCAATTCACTATGATGGGCATGGGGCAAAGTTATACAGATGTTTTCATTTATGGAAAAAAGAGTGCTGTCAGATAACTCTCCAAAAGGAGTGTGGATGGGCAGTTATCTTGAAACTTACCTAACATAATATCACTTTATTCATTCTATAGGCAAGCTATAAGTCAATGTTATTGAGACTAACTACTGCGGTGGGCTTGAATTTTGACAAATGGACCTGCTTTATTTGCTTAAGCAAGTTATTTGAAAATTTGAGACTGCTTAACATTTTCTATCTAATACTTCTGCATTTAAACATATTTCATGTATTTAATATGTTTTAATCAATCTGGTTCCAATAATGTTGGAATATAGTTTGATTTAATATGGATGTTTCCAGTGTTGTTGGCATTTAATTCATTTTTTAAAATATTTTTATCCTAAAAAAGTAAGAAATGCTGTTAAACATTGAAAAAAAGCAGAGACATTTAATTAATCTAATTAAGCATTAGTATAACTAATTGAAACTAACAATATGTATATGCTTAATTAATTTTATAAATGCTCAGAGTTTTATGTACTTATCAAAAGGCTTCTAGTAATAATCCTTGTAAAGCATTTACAGAAATGCAATATATGTATACGTATGTCATGGATAGGTGTACATGAGCAAGTATGATATTTTTGAATTTTCACTGATGATTATTTATTGACACCTAATCCTGTGGCAGACCCATTCTTTTTTTTCTCTCATTAGTTTCTGGAGTACAAACCAACATAGCAATTAGACATTTCTATACTTCACAAATTGATAACCCCAATAAGACTATTACCCATCTGAAACTTTACACAGTTATTAGAATGATATATAAATGATGTATTACAGAATTGTACCTTGAAACTTATGTAACTTTACTAACAATTGTCACCCCAATAAACTTAAAAAAATATTATTGACTATATTTTCTATGCTGTGCTATGTATCCCTGTGACTACAGGTGCATTGTACTCATTCTATGTCAAAACAAACCTATCTACCCTTTGTTTACTGAAACTTTTTTTTTTTTTAATTACGATGGGGCTGCAAATTATGGTATGGGGCATATTGTCAATAACATTGTAAAAATTATGTATAATGTCAGATATATACTAGACTTATTGGGAAGATCACTTCATGAATTATACAGATGTCTAAGCAATAGGCAGACCCATTCTTAAGACTCTGTCCAAAGATGGAGATGATACAGTTCTTACTTTTGGCAGCTGTGTGGAGATGAGTGGCTAGACCAATCATTAATGCCTAATGGTGTTTTTCCCCATTGCCACAAAAATCTCATGATATCAGGTTAGATTAGCAAATGTAACTGATATGCAGGTACTTTGTACTCATTCTATGTCAAAACAAGCCTATCCATCCTTTGTTTACTGAAACTTTCTTCCACAGTGTATAAGTGCCACGTTACATCCAGTTATTATCTATGGACATTTAGTTTTTTGTCTTGGCATTTTATTATTACTAAATATGAGGTCCAAATTAAAGGAGGAGAGCAGAGAGCCCTGAGAACTATATTCAGCAAGAAATGAGACAAACTAAGAAAAGAACAGGGAAGTTAAAGCTCAAAAGGGATGTGTGAAGAACTAATTCCAACTTCTCATTATGCATGTTAACTCCTGCAGTTTCGAAAGGCACTGCATATTGTTTTAATAAGCAGGCAGTGATTCTTTATAAGAATTTACATTTTCAACCTTACTAAGTTTATTTTACAAACCTGGGAAATTCTGGTTGTTCACTCTACTTTCAGAGAATTGATGATAGTCAATATGGTGCAGGATGTAGTTTGTGCCGAAGCAAATGCATACATATTAAACACCCAGAAAACCTAATGTCAGGTATGTAGTGTGTGCCATATTTTGACTAAGTGACTATAAGTAGAAGGAGAAAGACTTTTGGAGCTACTCCTTTGTATTGTATCTGTCTGCTCATTGGACATTCACCTCCTCCCAATCAAGCCAGCACATTAACTAGCTCTAGCTTCGAGGTGGAAATTTTTTTTTAATTTATTGGGGTGACAATTGTTAGTAAAATTACATAGATTTCAGGTGTACGATTCTGTATTATATCATCTATATATCCCATTGTGTGTTCACCACCCAGAGTCAGTTCTCCTTCGAGGTGGAATTTTTATGCCTTATCAAGCCTGTAATTTATTTTGTGTATCCCCACATTCCCTTATTTTCAAAACAAAAACATATGTACGTGTAAATTAATTATATAAGAGAATAAAACTCATTATTATTTATCTTTCACTTCAAAAATACTAATAGGCTAGTATCAACTGTACTTTTACAGCAACAGCTTTGTTCATTTTAGTGAAATATAAAAAAAAAAAATGTAGGCTGGTATGGGGTGTGTTTTCTACTATTCAGAATAATAGCTATGGCATTTAGCTGCGATGACAGTCTACAGAACATAAGAGTGCGATTTGGGGGTTTAATTAAATTCATGTCAAAATTACTTTCAAATCCTGGGAAAAAAATATGCTTGGATAATATTGCACATGTTTTGTCCTTTAACAATTTTAACAAGTGGAAACATTTACATGACACATTGGCACAATCTCCATAGCTCAGAAACTGCAAGTATGCAACATAGCAACAGCTTTGTTCATTAATTCTGCAGTAAATATGTACTCCGACTCCTGTATAAATTTGTCACTGCTATATCTACACATACTAGAAGCAGCGGGGGTGGAAGTGAGTTTCATTTAAACGTATTTACAAGTATATGAAGGAAAGATTAGGCCAGGCCCTTTCTAAGTAATGCTAATTATTTCAACATCAGAATACTACACAAAATAAACAAATAAGTAAAATCTTATCTAGACATTCAAACATTATCTTACAAGCAACAGAAAAACAGAAGTGGCTGTATTTAACTCCAGGTCACCTTAAGTATTTAGAAAATCTACTTGCAGATAGAGAAGATGATTTGTTACTCAGGTAGTCTCTTTTCGCCCCAGCCCCTCCTCAACCCCACTCCTCAGTAGAAACCATTCCATTGCTCTCTGAGACTTGAAAACAGTGGCCCTGACACAAGTAAGTCATTACATTGGGGCATTTGGAAGATGCCAAGGCACTGACCCTGTTTACAACCCCATCTTCTGGCCCTGTTTCTTAAAAGGAGTTCAGGAAGACTAAATAGTTAAGTGCATAACAAGTCCCATCTTATTCCCAATCACATTAGAGTGGATGGATGAGTTTGAGCTAGAAACTTTAGGTATTTCAAATATTTATCTTCTGTTTACCAAAGTACTGAACTTGAATCCCCTTGTTTTCATAATTCTCCTGCTGTCATTTTTTCCTAACTCCTGGATACTGGCGGAATCTCTTTACTTCATCTCACCACCAGCAACTAGTAATGAAGAACAAAACAATGGTTATTATTAATGATTTCAGTGAGCATGCATAGGATTTGACTCTGCCTGGTTTCTTGTCATTCTCTTGGGGCACTTAGAAATCTATTTTCCTCAGGGCACTCAAGTGTCTTTTCCATTTTGTTTTTTTTTTAACACAATCTTTCTTTTTTACTGACTCCGGAGTTTGGAAGTTTTGACTCTGAACTTATCGCAGCTTTGCATATGTCAAGCTCTAATTTCAGAGTTTACATTGCCAAAACTATATATTAAAACATTGTCCAGAGTGGGTCCCCTAGAAGCTTGCAGGCTCAGCCACATTCTAGTTCAGAAGAAAGCCTCTCTCACAAATCTGTGTATCCCTCCTTCCCTTCTGCTTGGACGTGCTTTGAGTGCTCAGTGTCCTCAAGAGTCAACAAATCTCAGCCAGGACTCTACTAGTCACTGCCTCGTATGTCTCTGGTCTGGGGTGTTAGTGGTGAAGATTGTATTCTTCATTCATACCTAACTGTGCAATGCCAGAGTCTTCATATCAACAGATGAGATGATGTTTACTTGGTTTTTTGCTTTGCAAAAGCTATACATATGATCACAATCTTCTTTCAAAACAAGTGTGACTCATTTGCTTTGTTCATATACAGAAGTCGCATCCTTATCCTCGGCTTTGATTTCCAGTTCCAGTTGCCCTGCATTCAACCTTGGTCCACCACTATTAAATGGAAATTTCCAAAAATAACACATAAGTTTTAAATAACCAGGCGTTCTGAGTAACGTGATAAAATCTCTCACCTTCCACACCATCCCACCACGTGACATGAATGTCACTTTGTTTAGTGTCTCCACACTGTAAATGCCCCTTCCCAGTAGTCACTTCGTAGCCATCTCAGTTATGAAATCAGCTGTTGTGGCATTGCAGTGTCTGTGTTCAATTCATTCTCATTTTACTTAATAATGGTCCCAAAGTACAAGAGTAGTGGTGCTTACGATTCAGATACGCCAACGAGAAGCCATATAGTGCTTCCTTTAAGTGAAACGATGAAAATTCTTGACAATAAAGAAAGGGAAAAACTTGTATGCTGAGGTTGCTAAGATTTAAGGTAAGAATGGATTTTCTATCCATGAAATTCTGAAGAAAGAAAAAGAAGTTTGTGGTAGTTTGCTGAGAGAGATATCACAGTCACATAAATTTTATTATGTAATAATTGTTCTATATCATTATTAGCTATTTTTAATTTCTTACTGTGCCTAATTTATAAATTAAACTTCATCATATACATGTATAGGAAAAACATAGTTATACATAGGTTTTAGGTACTATCCACAGTTTCAGACATCCAGAGGGTCTTGGAACAGATTCCCATGGATAAGGGAGAACTACTCTATTAAAAAGAGTCCATTCAAGGGATTTTTTCCTGAACACGGAATGCCTGTGATGTAGCAGTAACATCTCTAAGTGTAAGTAAGCAGCTCTGACCAAGCACCAACTATCATACACGCAGTTGCATTGCAGATAACATGTTATCATCCATCAAAATTATCTATGACAATTGTGTATAAATTAACCCATTTGAAAAATTGAAAGCAGCAATAATGTGAAAAAACATCTTCCATAAAATGATTATTATTTGACAAAATGATTTATTTTTCCTGGTCTACTTTCTTATAAAATACATGTTTATATATCAGATTTGTTAAAGTACAATATCACCCTATGCTCATTACTGTGATAGGCATATAATAAATCCAGAACAGTAGGCGAGAATTAAGTAATTCATACATATACATTTAAAAAGAGTAATGTATATGTGCATAGATACACACATTTATATGAAACTTTACTATTTACAGTAACATTAGTAATCTTTATTTTCCTAGAGATTATTGCAATGGCACAATGACATTTTAAAGATTGACATTTGTGTTGACTAAGGGTCCAGTGATTTTAATATAAAATAACAAATTATAGGAACAGAAATAGTAATATTGATATCAGTAGTCAAATCATTATTGCCTTTAACATTTTTTTTGAGTGAAAATATGTGTATTTTTGAGGAGTTTTTGTTGTTGTTGTTGTTGTTGTAGGTTGTTTTTCTAAGAAGAAAATATAAGCATCCCTACCAAACATGCCCTTACTCCTTAAAAAAAAATACATATATATATATATATATATATATATATATATATATATATAATTTCTAATAATCAAATCCTAAGTCTTTTGAATAAATTAAGTTGTGAGCCACTTCAAGAAATTATACTCTTGAATCTTTAACTATTTGAAGATACAAAATCATCGCACTTATGTTGTGCACCCAAGCCCTTACTCTGTTATTCTGGGCCCCAAAATTTATCTTCCAAGTCTTCAGTCCTTGCTTCTATCATGTAAAGATAGTAGAAGGTGAAAGTCAAAGTTAGGACAGTGACAGAAACAGTATTACTAGACCAACTCAAGCCAAACTGAGGTAGGGAAAGAAAAATGTCCTTGAATATCCTAAAATTCATCAGGGTACTCCTACATGGGACACAACTCTCTCTCTCTCTCTTTTTTTTCCCCCCTATATATTCAAATTCTAAAACTTTAAAGAATGAGGTTTTTTTTAAATCTTTTTTTCTACTTTCATTAGGATTTCCAAATTTGATAACTTTGAGATTCACAAGTAAACAAAATTCTGATGAATTCTGTCAAACTCATAGGCATTGGAACTTAAATATCAGTCTTAGCATAAAATTTTAGTGTCTGAATTTCAGTTAATTAGTGATTGATCTATGTGACTTATGCTTTTGGAGAAAAACGACTAAATATACTTAGGGAAAATTCATATTCTTTTTCCCCAAGAGGAACTTATTGCCCATATCTAAACACCAAAACACAGTCTCACAGTCTGTGGAACTTAGTAAAACACTGATGTCTAATATGGGGGGAAATTCATTTGTCTTTTGAGAAATAAAAAAATAAAAATAAAAATAAATTATTTAGGTACTACACATAAGATTCACATTGTATTATTGCAATTGTTTAAAAACCACATGTTTTACTAAAATCCTAATATAGTTATAATGAGAGTGTTTAATAGGCTATATCTAAAATGAACAAAGGGTAGAAAAAAATGAAGAGGTAGAAAAATACATGGTTTCATGTATAATACTTAAACAAATGAATGAAAGAAAATGTTTCTCATTTTTCTTCTTTTATGGTGCAAAGGTGTAATGGTTTTTTAAAGGGGTCTAGAAAAGGAAAGTTTATTTATTTTTAATATTTTTTTAAATTAACTTTTTATGTCAGGGGAAATGAAAATTATAAATTAAATAGAACACTTGGGGCCAGTCACATCAATACTGCCTTTTAAAAGTTGTTAAAACTGATGGCACATAAAAGAAAGAAAAAAAATTATAGGAGAATTAATAACCTGATCAAAAGAAGAAAAATAAGTTAACTAGCATGAAAAATAATTGTTAAAACTCCGTGTTTGATATCCTATTGCAATAACACCTTTTAAAAAGCCTCGCAAAAAATCCTGCAAAGGTGTCCAATATAGTCTGTTGTCAGCTCTCACTAGAGTGAATAGCCTGACTCTACTGATTAATTAGACCTCACCATTCAGACATCCAAAAGCTTAATCTTGGTGGGCAAGCAAGCAGAACTGAAGATCCCAGACATGAGCGTAGCAAGCATTAAGTACATCCATAAAACTTATTCTTTTGGAAAATATTTTTAAAAAGAAAATCCTTATACTTTAATCCTTTCATCTTTACTTTAATAAGATGCAAATTCATTTAAGAAAATTAAAGAGAATCACTGCTATATTCAAATTTAGCCCTATTGTATTTTTCTATTATGTAAATATGTTTATGCTCTTGCCTGACCATTTAAAATATTATGTATTAAAACAAATAAACACCTCTCTCTACTATTGTACCAAACAGAGAAAGATAAGTTGGCTAACACTCATTGGTACCTAAAATCATATCTGTGGGAATCATCTTCACTTAGTGAAGTTAGATGAATAAATGCTATTTATCTGATTAGCTACCATATGATTTTGTATATTAAACTGATTTTATAGACTGTCTTTTAGGTAGGTACAATTTTTATTAAACTTAAGACTAAGCAAAATATCGTTCTGTATAACTTATAATTGATAACAATGCTAAGTTGGTCAGTATTTTAAGGAATCGAAAACAGTTAAATTTATCAGAATATATGTAACAAAGACTTTCTAGATTGAAAAACTATAGAAGAAAAAAAGTAAGATTGAAACTGTTCCACATATATGATCATTTTTTGGAGGGGTTAATAATGTAAACCCAGTCTTACCCTAGTTTTTTTTTTTTCCTAACTATAGTACATTAAAAAGATTAGAAATAAATTTATGAAAGACAAATAAGATTGTTACTCTCCCTCTTAAAGCACCTAAAATGCATTTTAACACCCCAGACAAAATGCAGTCTCTTAATCACAACCTAGGAGGGTTCATGTAATATTGTCCGACATCCTCTCATCACTCTCCCTAACTGCTCATTCATTTTGGCCTCCTGTCCATTTCCACCAACACTAACACAGCTAGTTCATTGCGATTAGGTTGGTGCAAAAGTCATTGCGGTTTTTGCAATTGTTTATAACCTTTTAACCGCAATGACTTTTGCACCAACCTAATACCGAAAAGCACAGACATTCTCTCTGTCTGTGAGCTGATGCTAATGCTACTCCTCAGATTCGCACACGGCTCGTTCTCTGTTCATTCAGCTCTTATATATCACGTTGTCATAGCACACACTGTATAAAATACCTCACAGTATTTTTCTTTAAAATACCATTACCACAAGTATTACTGGCAATTTATGTCTATTTTTGTCTTGTTTTTTGGTATGTTTTCTATGAAAATGTAAACTCAGGGCAGAATAGTGTCAGTCTTGTAGACCAGCCGATGCTCAGAGTCTAGAATTGAGGTAGCATCTCAGTAAATATGTGAGAATGAATATTCAAAAATATCTTCTAGATGTCTTAAAAGATGACAATAAAAGTGGTTTTGAAAAATAGTTACAGATCATTGGTAAGTGGCTGATTTCTAGAGTTAAGTCGAACAATACAGATAATCTCAGATATGCTTAACTGTTGCTTTAATATCTTTACAAATGAGAATTGGTGTTCACTAACAAAGTGTGACAAGTATCTCAGTTCTACTGTTTTCATGTGTTTGCATCTTCTCATGTTTGTGCACTGGCTTTGTGTCCACATACTGCTCTCTTTCCGAAGGGTTTTCTGTTCTTCCTGAGAATCCGTTATTAGCTACTTCTTTTGTTGTTCCTGTGATTCGTTTATTTTGTGGATTTCTGCTATAACTCTCCAAAGGTGTTGACAACATGACATGCTTGTTCAGCTACTGTTTACAGTTGAGGTTTTCTAAGCTCTCTCTACAGCCTCACTTTTGCAGTCCTGGGTTCAGAAGTTGGGTGGTACTGCTGGTAATGTGTTCTCTAAATCCATATTCTGTTACATGCCAGTTGCTTAGGTGTTCTTTTCATAAACATCCGGCTGCATTGGAAAAGGGGTTTACTTGTCCCTGGTTTGTTTACTTGTAAACATATACAGTCTTCCAGTGCTTCATAATGTTTTGAACAGCAACGGACAGCACACACAAGGGTGGCCCCTTAAGATTCCAGCAGAACTGAAAATTTCCTATCCCCACTGATACCATAGTCAGTGTAGTGCAATTTATTACTCACATACTTGTGGTGCTGCTGGTGTAAACAAACCCACTACACCGCCAGTCGCATAAAAGTATAGCCGATATAATTATTTACAGTACATAATACTTGATAATGATAATAAATGACTATGTTGTGGTTTATTTATTACATACACTTTTATCACTATTTTAGAATGTATTCTTTGTCTTACAAAGAAAACGCTTTGCTGCAAAACAGTATGCTGTGTGATGTTGGCAGCAGCCTCACGTGGTACATCTCCTGTTTACCAAGATTCTCGATGCATCATTTTCTCTTGTGCTTGATTTAATCTTGTGTTGTTTTGTCCAGGAACATGCTACACAGGCTTGTAGCCCAGGAGCAATAGGCTATGCCACATATCCTAGGTGCGTAGTGGCTGTGCCACTTAGGTTTGTGTATGTGCACTCTGTGATGTCCGCATGAGCAAATTATCCAATGATGCATTTCTCAGCAGGTATGACCGTTGTTAGCAGCATATATCTATTGTCTGTTTTGCCCCATTTCTCCCCATAGAACAACATTCTGTGACATCAGGGACATTATTTGATCTTGTATCACTGTATCCTCAAATTGTAGAACAGTGTCTGAGGCACAGTACGTGTTCAGTAAATAAGTACTAGCTTAAAGGACTGAATGGATAGGAATTTCTACTGTGACTTGTAGAAGAATTCCAAGCCTTTTAATGACTCTGTGTGAATGTAGCTGTCAGCAGCTTTAAGATTGTTCAGTGACAAAAGCATCCAATTAATTGGACAAAGCAAAAAGTAAGAAATATAGTGGTCCATATTAATAAAAGTAGAGTACAGCTGGGACTGGGGGATCAAATACTATCTAATGAATGTGTCGTGTCCATGTCTTACCTCTCTTCACCTGTGCATCACCTCTACCCTCAGGCACACATTTTCTCATGTTCCCTCAGCACTTTGTGACTTACTTTATCCCCGTTCCCCATCCAATGGAACACAACTTCTCTTTCACACAGGTTCCAGTTAGAATCCCATGATTTATACAGTTGGGTCACACACCCATCCCGAATCCTTTGCCCCTCACTCCTGCTCTCTAGGCCAGGCCTGCTTCAAATATAAGGGATGGAATTACTCCATTTAAGAGGATATAGAATGAAGGAAGAGTATCGCCCTAAAAGAAAACTATAATGTTGTTACCTAAAAAAGGGGTGGTAGAGACTGAGCAGTGATGCACTCCTCACTAATGACGATATGCAGATGGCAGTTACCATATTTCCCCGGAAATAAGACCAGGTCTTATATTAATTTTTGCTCCAAAAGATGCATTAGGTCTTGTTTTCAGGGGATGTCTTATTATTTAATGTACAACAATCTACATTTATTCATGTACAAAAATCTACATTTATTCAAATACAGTCATGTCATCTACTTCTAGAACATCGTCATAACTCTCCAAACCCCAAATTCCGGCTTGAATTTCTTGCGACTCCATTTCCTGTAGAATCATTGGCCCCAATGTCTCATGTCCAGCAATAGAGCTCTCCTTAAATGAGCACTTCTTGTCCATGTAGCCTGCTCATAGTGCATTGGCAACACAGCTATCAGTGATTTTATCCCATGAATTCTTCACCCAAGTCACAGCCTGTTCCAGGCTAGGTTTCACAAAGTTTCCACCCTGATTTCTCTCCATTCTATTTTCAATGTAGTAATTGATTTGAATGTGCAAATGGTCCTTGAATGGCTTGTTTATTGCAATATCGAGAGTCTGGAGATAGGCAGTCATTCTTGCGGGAATCATTATTTGATCTATTCTTCTCTCTGCAAGGGAGTTCTTCATTTCTTTAGCGTGGTGAGTGCTGGCTGAATCCCAGACTAGCAGACTTCTTTGACCACCCCGCAAAACAAGTGGCATTAAATCGACCCACCTCCTTATAACTGCTTGTGTGTACCAGGCTTTTTCCATTTCAAGAACATAAATGCCTGACACACTTTCAACCTTATTTTTCTTGCCCTTATTGATGATTAGAGTTGGGGACTTCTTTCCACCCAGATGAATTGCCAAAATACAGGTAACACGTGCACTTTCATAACCAGTGGAGGGAATGTAGATTGACAAGGCACCCCTCTGATCAATTGTCTTTTGAGATCCTTGACCCATAAACACTGCAGTGTCATCCATAGCAATCATGTTGGAGAGTTGGTATTTAGAAAATTTGATGCCATCAATAAAGGACTTGAATGCAAGTGCACGTTTAATAACTTCAGTATCTTTCAGCTTGAACAGTGTTGTCGATCTTAGAGACAGTTCATATCGCTGAAGGAAGCCATCCAGCCAGTGTTGTGATGCTTTGAATTCTTCTGGGGATATTTCTAACTGTGGTGCCATTGCAAGGGCATATGCTTGAGTATCAGCCCTGCGCACAACCAAAGCCTTTGCTCTCCTGTCAGCAATCCATTCACAGATGATGTCTTCCAGCTCAGGAAATAATGGTTGCCTAACTGATGAACACTTGTGCTTCTTAGCATTTCCCTTGTCCCCTGTTGACTGAGGTTATCGTACTCTGCTCACCACTTTCAGACCGTTCGGAGATCCAACTTCTTCTCTTTGCAGAAAGCCATAAGTTTCTTGCCCTGGGAGTCCTCCATGATTCCTTTCTTGTACTCGATGGAATAGTTCTTTCATTTTGCACTCATCTTGTCTGGGGGTAAAAATATTATTCCCTTTAAATCTACCATTAAATCAAGTGTTAATTGTAGACTTACAAGACAGGAGTGGCAACAAAAATGATGACAGTTAAGAATAATGGTCCACACAAAAGCTATAAAAAATTGCAAGCACCAAAATTCAGAAAATACGAGTGCATTAAGTATGTCCATTACAACACACGATGTATTGAATTATGAAGATTCATATTAGACACAACCATGTCAGATCGTTATCGAGTGCGCATGTTATTTGTGCATTGTGTCTGTACTCCAATTGGTCATTCAGCAATAAGTCTCGAGTTCATCTATTTACTTAGGCGTTTACCTCTAATCCAAAGGCACCTGCTTGGGTATTTACAAATACTTAATTACAATTTACATTGTCATTTATTTTAAGTATTACTGTCAATAATATTGTTTATTGATATTTAATTATATATTAATATTATTATTTTATAATTCAATACGTCCATTTCGTGTTGCAACAGATGTACTAAATGTGTCTGTCTGGCCTGAAGATCTTAACTGGGGCTTATTTTGGGGGTAGGGCTTATATTACGAGCATCCTGAAAAATCATGTTAGGGCTTTTTTACATTTAGGTCTTATTTTCAGGGAAATATGGTATGTCTATGAAAAGATGGTCAATATCATTTTTTATTTGGAAATTGCAAAAGGTAACAACTATCAGATACTAATTCACACCTATTAGAACAGCTAAAGAAAACCCCCCAAAAACTTACAACACGAAATGGTGGTAAAGACATGACAGTTTGGAGGTTTGTTACAAAGCTAAACACAGTCTTACCAAATCATCCAGTGACCATATACCTAGGTATTTACCTATTTTAGTTGAAAACTTAATTTCACAAAAAACAAGCAAAAAAAAATTCTGCACATAAATGTTTATAACAGCTTTATTGATAATTGTCCCATACTGGAAGCAACCAAGAGGTCCTTCAATAGGTGAATGGATAAGTAAAGAGTGACACATCCATATAATAAATGCATATACATACATATATAATAAAATAGGAATATAATATACAAATTAAATTTTCATATATTATTGATATTTGTATTTAATTTTATATTTGTACTATATAATATATCCAATCTATCTATAATATATTAAATATATCCATGTATTTATTTGTAATGTTAGTAAATATTGATATGACACAAAAATATGTAATATGATATATGCATATAAATATAAGAAAAATGAGTGATGAAAATATTAAAGGAAAAGAAGGAAACCTAAATGGATATGTTAAGTAAAAAACAGTCTGAAAAAGTTACATTCTATATTATTCTAACCATACGACTTCTGGAAAGGCAAAGCTACTGAGACAGTAAAAAGACTATTGTTTGTCAAGGGTTTAAAGATGAGTTGGATGAAAGAATGGTTGACACGTAGAGGATCTTGTTCTGTATGATACTGTAATGGTGAATAGATGACGTTAGGCATTTATCAAAACCCCTAGAACTATACAACACAAAGAGTGGACTTTAATATCGACTGTAGACTTTAGTTAATAATACTAAGTATTCCTATCCGTTCATTACGTATACCCAGTTCATTAAAATGTTGATAATAGAGGAAACTGAGGGGTTAGTGGGTAGATGGGCCTCTCTGTTTTACCTGCTCAATTTTTCTGTAAACATAAACTTTTGTAAATATTAGTCTATAAACAAAAAATAAAAAATAAATAAAAAAAAGATTTCACTATAACAAGTTACTGGAATCTTGCCACAAATAATTTAAGTATTTTAGTAACCTAATAGATATAAAAAAGGAATTAGTTACTTTACAATATGCATTTACTATTAGAATGTGTAAATTATTTAGTATTTCCCCAATTACTTTTTACAAATAAATTAAACTGAATTAAACATATAATTTATTCTTGCAACAATATTTTTAGTTCATAAACAGTATGATCCAGTTGAATTCTAAGTGTCTAATGCTAGTGTCTCCTGCATTTTATAAATATATAATGTTAATATATATTTACTATTTAAAAATGTGTATATTGTATTTGCTAATATAATCCTTAATATCTAAAGAAAAAAAATAATACATTTCAGAGTGTATTATTTATTTAATTATTTATGCTTTCACATTGGAATTAATAATATAGAATGTAAGTGTACCAAATAAAATTCTCTATGATCCAAAAAAATCATAAGGGAATAAAAATACAATCCTTTTTAATTTTTTTATTATTTCTGTGAAATTATGTAAATGTATGATTGCCTAATTACAAAAATGGAATAGTTCTTTCAAGTTTAAGATATTAAAATTTTCTTGTGTTATTAGCTTCTGCAGCTGCAGCATTATTAAATGCAAACTCCACTTTATATATTATGCTCATTAATATTTATTGAGAAATGAAAACTAATTCCTGATATTATATAAAACAAAATTGAAAATATGAACTTTTCCCAGTTGCATTAATCTGCTTTAATAGTGACAATTTGGGAGTGTGTATGGTGGGTTGGGAAATATCTCTCTAGCATTTAAATTAAAAATTTCATATAAAGCATTAATATATCCATAAAGGGCAATTAAGAAAAGTATTACCTGATAACTAAAGTTAGCACAAATGTTTTAGGAAATAAGATAATATTATCAGTTCAAAGCATAAGAAATTGCTAATATTCTACCATTTTCACCTATAAAGCAATTTTGTATATTTAACTCTAACATGTAATCTATCACTTTTACCATTAATCAAAGAATGAACTAGTTCAGAGAACAAAACACTGAAGGTACAAAAAAAAAAAGCAGATAGAATTGTCAGCATTATTTTTGAGAGCTTAGCATTGTTATGGAATTCAGAGTTCATACCAACATATCAAAAATATTAAGACTAAAGTGATACTTAATACATTAATTATCTAGTCACTAATTCTAAGTATCAAATCTAGATTTCCATGACTATTTAGATGGAGCTGGAATCTACTCTTATCATTCAGATGGGTGTCCTGTGTCATTGATAAAACCCAGTATTGTCATATATCTAAGAGGCAATATATAGGAAGGAAAACAGCAGATATGATCCTCTATTTATTTGTTTGGGGTGCACCAGAAAGTACAAGCTCTGGAGTCCAGAATATTGGTACTGAATCTTACCACTGCCACTTAGAAGCCAACGGTCCTGTGGTCAATCATTAGGTCATGCAAATATATTGTGCATGTGTGACATGCAAAAAATAATTCTAATAGTCTTTGATGAGGATTAAACACCTAATGTGTAAGTATCTTTGACACTTACTACATCTTTGTTGGTATAGTGGTTGGTACAGAGTTTAGTGCACTGTAAACTAATTTAAAATAATTAACTTTACTATTTTATTTTCTGCTTCTTGTTATATGTCTGCTCTGACATACTATATAGAGTATCACAGTTACAATGGCTGTGGATTGGGTCTCAGACAACTCCAAAAAAAAATCCATGTAAATTCAGCTTCATATTTCTCTAGTTGAAATAGCTCTGGATTTATAATCAGAAGATTGGGCTCAATTTCTGTGCCTACTACTTACTAACAGTGTAGCAAGTTTGCAACTTAGTTGAATTCTTTAGTTAAATGTGAATCATAAATGTCACTTAAAAGCTGGTTCCAAATAAAAAGACATGACACATAATAGCTTATTTTGTTGTTGTTGTTGTTGTTGTTTTTATTAATGATTCTTTGAAGGATGTGAAGAACTGTAACAATAGATTCCTTGTTCTTATCCATACAGAAGAAATGGTGTTTCTAACATAATTTTGAAACATAGTATATAGAACACAGTATACTAAGTGGTTAGCATAATGGACACGGGGGTCTGGTTGCTGTGCCCTTGGTACTGATTAGCTGTGAGACCTTGGGTAAGTTAGCCAAAAGTTCAAACCTGAATTGCCTTAGCTACAAAATAGAGATAATAATAATGCCTACCCCACTGGGCTGTTGTGTTGATTGAACACTCTATAGAATGTAACTCACAAAGCATAAAGCTTGCCACATAGTAAGTAAATATCCTGTACATGCGAGCTATTGGTATGACTGATTTCTCTAAGCATTGATTTACTTTTGGAAAGCACTGCTATAGCTCTGGAAGCTTGACTAAATAATGTGCACATTTCTGAAGAAAGTAATTTCCTGTCTTATAGCAGCTTCATGTACAACGTGGGATATAGTATAAATATGCACTACACAAATTAATTTGTGTGTGTGCATGTGTGTCTACATACACATATAACATTGAGTTAGATGCATGGTAATATCCTGGTCAAAACGGTAATATCCTCATTAGAACTCTATACTAGCTCCTAGCTTCAATCATTTTATAATATCACCTATGGGAATAGAATTAAAAATATACCTATTTTTAATCTTTTTTTCTACAATGTATAGAATGTAAGCTCCGCAGGCATTCCCTAGGAAAGTCTGAATAATACTAATTTTGCAGAAGTAAAAAGTTGGTTTTGCCCTCCTATCGGGAACATGACTGTTTAGAGAAAGGAAAAAAAAAATGAATATTAACTGCCCATGTCAAGTTAGAGCACTGAAAATTTGTAAGGGTGATTTCTAAGAGATTACTGCTGATATTGCAAATCAGTCAGCAGTATGCTGTGCTCATTTGTTCTGTTTTAATAGACCTTATATAGCTACTTAGAAATTACCCTGTTAACAGAGAATGTAATAAATATCCAATGCTAAGAAATAGTCTTGAATTACTTGTGAAGAAAACAAAAGGGGATGTCTGCTTATTTTTTACTAGGCAAGACATTTATTTCCATTTTTTTCTAAATAGTATGGAAGCATTCTGATAATTCCAGTGGTTTAGCTGTTAAGGATTATGTGCTTACACTGATGACAACATTAGAAAAAATGAAGCAAAACCCTAATCAAAGAATTATAGTAAGATGACAATTTTAAAATATTAGAATGGGATATAGAACTTGAAAACAATCTTTCCAATGTTAAAAGCTAATTATGACTTAGAAGTTCCATTATCTGTCTTAAATTTAAAACAACTGCTAAATGGATCATTTCTTTGTTATTTAGCCTTTCAAGATTCTCTTTGATAAAGGTCCTTGCCATCCAAACGGAACATAAAGATTTTATTGGTCTCTAATGATGCCAACTACAGCTGTACAATCATCATTTTAGCGTCCAAACTCTGTCTGCTCTTAGATCTGCTGTCACTTGATCACAATTGCAGAAGTATCTTTAACTGTATTTGCTTAACCAGATGGTAAATGGCTGTACTGGGAATACATTCATCTTTTTTACCGTATGACTAAGTGTTAAAACTGAAATTTTAGCTATGGTGGGAAAACATAGACTTGTATCACACTAAAAATAGTTTATATTTTTGTTTTGTTTTGTTTTTGTATATGTTTTCCAGAAACAGACATATATATCTGCAGTACAAGAGTACAACATTGTGGCAAACATTTTTATAATGTGTACTTAAATATTTGAGTAATACTTTTAATTAAAAGTTAAATGAAATATAAAATATTGGTACAAAATGTTATGTGATTCCTGATATACTGTTTAAAGAAAACCTGAAGACTTTTCAGTTGTATTCTCCTTCAACTGTTAATTTAAGTTCTCAGAATAACAGGTCTAAAAATCATGGTATTCAGAAGTATTTTAATTTGAGATATAATTAATGGTATTTCACATATGTAAAAGTTAACAAATTTTATTCGTAGTGTGATATGAGAATTATTAAGAGTTTGTATGAAATACTTTGAGTTAATTTGGGGTTAATGAAATTTGAAAAGCTGTGAGAATATATGGATGAATATATTCAGTATATGTTTGAACCTGTAGACTTCAATGGGGTTTACTTATTTAGAGATCAGCTAGGATTACAGTTTCTGTGGTAAAGAAAAACTTTGGTGGTGTTCTAGAGTAGTAACTGTGAACTGAGAAGAATTACAGCATATTAAACAAACTTACAAATGTTTCTCCTTGTTTTTCAAAACCAAGACTAATAAAAGTATAGTGTAATGGCAAAAGGAATGCATCTTGTATTATTGTAATAACTAAAACAATGGGACCAGTGATTTGTATCCCTGAATAACAAAATGAATATTTAGCTTTTATAGGATTGTCCCAGATAGGTAAGCAAATGAAAACAGGTTTAAGTTGAAAACTCAGTAGACCATGAAAAAATTATGGGTAGTCATATTAAGATCTAAACTGGTAGTTGTCCAAATAATGACAAGATTGAAATGAAAGCACATCATAGAATACTAGAGTGTCAGATATTTGAGAACAAGCTTACATCAGGAAAACAAAATCCTAGATGCATCCATGAACATGAATAGCTAATATGGACTGGAAGTAAAACTTCTCAGATGTGTGGTGGCCAAAGGATATTGAAGCTACACTGTCAGTTATAGTTGGTCATTCAAATGGCAGAAACTTGTGTTGAAGAGAAAGATTAATATCATAAGCCTCGGGAGTTATGAAGGAAGTGAGTAGGAGGTCAGTAGGAAAAAAGCAAGAGAACAGCTTCATGGCCGCTGTTTTTCTTCTTTCTGGGTGTAAAAAGTTCTGTAATCCTTAGGACACATTTAAATTTCTAGAGTGTTACCTAAGTAATGCTTTCAAAGTTGGGCACAATGAAATTCCAGATGGGATAAATTGTGCCACATTAATGTATTGCAAATTCAATTACAATTGTGAGTAGTATAAAGATGGATTTTTTTTTTCAAAATTTTCCGCAAAGTAACTGATAAGGCATCTATAATGTATTGATTTCTAACTGTATGTTAATAAATCTGATTTTGCTTAAAATTTTAAATGCCATTGTAAGCTAGATGGTGCTATCCACATTTTAGTTATGAGAGGTTATTTTATTTATAGAAATTGTACCTACTTGGACAATATCACCATCTAGTAACTAGAGTAATTAGAGAACTGAAGATTTAATTCAAATGTGTAAACCATGTTTTATTTTTATTATTATACTAGCAATAGTATACTATAGTACTATACTAGTAATTATTATTATTATTATTATTATTATTATTATTATTATTGCTACCAGATTGTTCCTCTTAGAAAGTAAATTGTCTTTTCCGACATTGTCTTGATATCCCTGCAAATAGAATAACATTTTGTCATTAAAGAAGAGAATAGAACTTTTTGAATTTTCTCAATCCTATTATGGGTATGAAAAAGAACAATAGCAAAACTAAGGAAATAAAATTAGAAAATGCAGAGTAAATTCCTCAGGAATGACGTTAAAAAAAAGCAATAGGATGATTTATTTTGACAAAATAAAACAAATGAGAATCAAAAGAGTATAAAGATCGAATAAATACTTCAGAAGAAGCAGGGAACAGAACCCACAACTGAACACCCAAATACTGACAATATTATAGTTAATGAAGATGAAAAATGAAATTGATTAAAGTCATTAGGAAATTGTAGAATTTTAGGCTGACTACTATATCAGGTTCTAGTGGAGGATTGTTAGCATCACCAGCTATTTTATCTATGATATCAGCATTACCAGGGTCTCTACTTGATAACAGTTCCTTTGAAGTTAAAGACACAGCATTTAATTTCAATGTTCAACCAAAAGAGAGAGACAAATAGAAAAAGGGACACAGAGGGTGAATATTAACATTTATATAATAATATTTCTTCAAACATGAGTCTTCCGATGCTTTTTAATAACTGATTTTATAAATCATTCTACTAGTTCCAAAGTATTTACACGTACTTTATTCTCATTTTATGCAAAATAACAATGGAAATAAGGAATAGATGCATTATTCTTAAGATGATCTGATTCATATTACTAGTTAACAGAGAAAGGACATCTACTGAAGTCTATTCAGATTTGAATTTATAATATTGGACATCATCTTACATCTAAAATTCAGTGTGCCATCAACTCATAGCTTAATAAAGTACACCATTAGGTACCAATCAGGCAAATTGTGACATGTGAATTTCCTTAGCTTTACACCTGAGTGCAGTTCATTGAAACTGTTTGTTTGTTTGTTTGTTTGTTTTTAATTTGCATCCACTGGAAAAGAGAGCAAAGGTGAATAAGAGTGGAGATGTATGAATTTTGTAAATCTTACATGATTCAGTACTGTATCAGACAGCTGGCCTCTTTTCTCAGTTTCTGTGTTATTGACACTGACTTTCTGATCTGTTAATGTTTTTTGTTTGTTTGTTTGTTTTTTAATTATGAGTTCAGATTATAAAATATGGATATTCATTACAATAGAAATAAACAACTCAAGTTTTTAATTTCCTTTTATAAAAAAATTTTCTGGTTATAGGAGAGATGAAGTATAAAGCATGGAAATTCTTGTAGAGAAAATTTCTGTGCGAAGGTGGGCATAGATAGCTTGTGTTCGTAGACCACTTAACTCCCAAGTTTCTATCATATTTTTTAACTGCCTAGACTACAACTGTGCACCTCGAAACAGGAGTACAAACAATTTATTACAAGTGAATTTACTTATTTTCCAAAAAAAAAGTTATCGTAATCCTCTTAGAACATTCATTTTTATGCTTCTCCAAAATGTTCATTGAGAAACATGAATTACCAATGCCCTGGATTTCTCCAACCAAATCATATTCAAATGACTCCTTATCTTATAATAAGATAGAACTTTTCATCTTTTGACAAAACCAAATGTTATGTAAAAATAGCATTTAAACCTCCTCTAGCTGATAAATGATCAGAAATTGCTACTTAAAGCTTTGATACATCTAGGATACTTAGACTCCTATCTAATGGTGGATGGGAAAACATTTTAGAAATATTTTTCATTCCTCTCTATTGTAAACATGAAAACTTACTTATACATTTTGTATGCACATCTATAAATAAATTCCTAATTGCTAGTACAACTAATATCAAAAATCTAAATAACAATATCTATTGTAAAATTGCTTGGTATTTTTCATGAAATATTTTGTGAAAATAAACATATATTAAGAAGGATAATATGCTTTATACATAGATGATTCAATAAGAAATCCTAATTTAATGATTTTATAATAAAAATATGAATAACCAATGATTTTATTTAGTGTTATAAAGTTACTATTTCCCTATTTTGTGGCTTATAAACCTCTGTCTTATTGTTACCCTTCAATAAAGGATAAGATAGTTGAAATATATAAGAAATTAAACAGAAGATGTATAGAGAAATACATATATATTTAATATTATTTTTTGAGTCATTTTCTGTAAGTATAGACAAAACAAATAGATAACAAAGTGACTGAACATGTGAAACCAAAAGCATATAAGCCCTCTGTCTAGATTTTGTATATCATTGTTTGGCTACAGTCATAAAATGAGGGAGAGGCAGAATCAAATTATGACTATTTCTTAATTTTATCTGCCGAAAATGTAACCAATAAACATTGATTACTAAAATCCAAGTATGTATTAAATACAATTTCACCTTTCTGTCACCTATTATCCATTAGAATCTTAATTACCTTTGAATAAAGATAGCATTTGAATTAATGAAAACTTCAGTGAAATTTATGACAAAACCTGAAATTTCTGACAACTAAAAATAACCATGGGAAAAATGTGAGGTCAAATATGTGTAATATCAACACAGGTTTATTAGTCAAGTATGCTACTTTCTGTAACAAACAATAGCTAAATCAGTTGTGTAAACCAATAGAATGTTATCTATTACACCTGTTGTAGTCCAGTGTGTTTTCCAGGTTTAAATGGGCTCTGCTCCATGTTGTAATTCGGAGGCCCAGGCTTCTTCCATCTTGGGCGTCTGCTCTATATAAGGTCCTATGGCTTCTCTCCTCTCAGCCAGTGAATGGAGAAAGAATGAGGATCACTCCTGGAAGATTTTAATGAGCCAAGCTGAAAATGGCACACATTACTCTGCACACTGTATTGAACAGAAATTAGTCACTTTGCAATACCTCACATCAAAGGAAGCTTGGAAATGCAGCCTAATTATATGCATAGAAGGAAAACGAAAGGGTTGGTGAATGTTTGTCTCTACAGTAACAGCCATACAACTTTATCTATTTTACCACAATAATAGTGAGACGACTTCCAGTTGGACTTTGGTTAAGTCAATGGATTTACGGGAGGGCAGGGGGAGATAAAAAGAGAGGAAGAAAATATAAACTTCAGTGAATTTAGTACGAAGGGACAAGACGAGTCTTGATACTTTGACAAGGTATTATCCTTTCTAAATTTAGGTGTACTTACTTGTTAAATAAATGTATTATCCTATGTGTGTTCCCCACTGAATATTTTCCTGCAGTACATTAATTATAGGTAGTCAGTTTTATTAAGACTAGTCTTATGGAGAAAAATTAAATTGGAAGATTAGTAGTTGAATATGAGTGAATATTTGACAAATAAATGACATTGCTCATCAATTTTTTATTGTGCATGTATCAAAGTAGAAAAATAGTGGACTAAAGACTAGAAAACATTAAGAGATATTATATCTTTAAAATTTTAAAAGATGTTATAGTTACCATTAAGGATATAATAGCAAAAGATGAAAAAGTCTGAGAAACATTTAAAATTGGGGAAATAAAGAGACCCGATAATATAAATAGGATAGATAGGTGATAGATAAATAGATGATAGATAGATAGATAGATGGATAGATAGATAGATAGATAGATAGATAGATAGATAGATAGATAGATAGATAGATAGATAGATGATCGATACATAGGTGACACAGATAGACAGATATAACCCAGGCCCAGAAATACAAGAAAACACTAAGTTACAGAACAAATCATAATTGGTCTAAAAATTTGCCTGAATTTTGATAACACGGGCTTGGCAATAGTGTGTGAAGTAACAGTAATTTTTTTGTCTTGTGTCTGCTGTTGCTATCTTTTTTTTCCCCATTTCTGGTCACAAGTTTGAATGCTTAATGTGATTTATATGTGCTTAAATTAACTGTCTGATACCCTTGAAACCATGTAATATTAATTTAGGTTAAACGATTCTCAGCCTTTCCTGCTAATGCTGATATGGGATTTGGGATTTGAGAATTTGTTACACAGACTTTCTTCAGAACCATTACCTGTAAATTACCACACCAATAAAATGTTAGCAGTCATAAATTCACTTATGTTAAAGCTTAACTTGACCAAGCTTGAGAAATGTCTTTAAACACTAAAGTTTTTAATCAATATTATAATTGTTGTAGATATAGCTTGTATCAGGATTGTTGTGTTGACAACTAACCCATAGATTCATGAATTGCTATACAAATATCTGCAGTGTGTTTCAATATCAGATATGGCATGTGTATAACTTAAAACGAAGTGAGCCCTTTTTACTTCTGCATTAGAAATATAACTCTAGAATATACTACAAAGGTGGCAGAACTTTCAGAATATACTGAGCTTTATAATAAATGAATACAGATAAAGATGATATGAAAATATACTCATTTGTTGTCTATTTCAGTCTATTCATATCTCTTAAAATACTAACCCTTTTGTAATCAAATATGACTAAAAATATGGAAGTATTTACATTAATGTCTCTTATTTATTGAAATGAAAATGTTCTCCTCATGTAAAGCAATTTTGATCAGCTACCCACCAATAGTAATTAAGGATTTTTTTATTTTTATTTTTTACATGCCTCTTTCCCAAAATTAGATAGTAATTTCCTTAAAGAGAGAAATTTTATAGTATTAACAGTTGCTTTGTGTCCATTGTAATATCTGGTATGTCATACAGTTTTTAAAAATAATTGTTGACTAAAGGAAAAGCAAAAACAGTAACTAGTTAAGACTTCTAGCTAATTAGTTATATCATTTTTAAGTTGTTTTGATAACTCTTCATATCATTTCTTTGATACCTTCTCTATTGTTATGTCAGTAGAATAATATGGCAGCAGTTCTGGCTACCTAACTATTCCAAACTAAGGGTTCTTGCTGAAAGGAAACACACACACACACACACACACACACACACACACACACACACTCACACATGCACACACACAACAGAAAAAAAATTATAAGAAAAGAAGCAAACAAAAATATTAGCAGTGTAGTGATTTTTAAAATATTGTTTTGTCATATATACTTTTGGGGGGCTTAATCCATTCCTAGGGTTCAAAATGCAGTGATTGAGGAAAGAAACAGCTCAGTTGTCTTCTTTTGCTTATTTTCTTATGCTCTAGTTTATGTAAATATGAATCAAGTATGATTTTATCCCCCTTTTTTTAATTTACAGCTAGTGATAATTTAAATGACAAATATTATACAAATTATTTTAGTGTGTGTATATATGTATTGGTTTTAGACTACACTTTCAAAGTTATAATATTCAATAACCTTGTTGGTAATATCTGCCATTTCACTTGGAACATTTTGGGGATTACCTATCAATCAAAAATATTCCCCATTGATAATTTAGAAATTTTCACTGATTGATCTTCTTCAATAATAAAATGTATTCAAATAGTTAAAATTGAGATGAACAACAAAGATTATCAGCAGAATAATTTATTGAAAATTTTCTCCCGAATTTTCTCAGTGTTGTTGGGAACTCAAAACATGACAAAGAGCAGTTGCAGATTTTTTTTTTTAAATAGGTCGTCTTCTACTCATAACGAAGATAAAGAGTTTTCTGTTTTAGTATTACTATCTTTGAAGACTATGATTACCTTAATATTAAATTTATCTATTAGTTGTACATAAAAATTGTATTGTTTCTATTCATCACAGCAGCTCTCAACCATTAAAGTTAATTGAAAATCAAAAGAGAATATAACCCAATTTTTTTTTTAAAGTGAAAATTGTTTTCTACTTTTTTTTTTTTAGTTGAAGTTTATTAGGGTGACAATTGTTAGTAAAGTTACATAGATTTCAGGTGTACAATTCTGTATTACATCATCTATAAATTCCCTTGTGTGTTTACCACCCAGAGTCAGTTCTCCTTCCATCACCATATATTTGATCCCCTTTACCCTCATCTACCACCCACCTCCCCCCTTACCCTCTGGTAACCACTAAACTATTGTCTGTGTCTATGAGTTTTTGTTTCTCATTTGTTTGTTTTGTTCTTTTGTTGTTTTTGCTTCACATACCACATATCAGTGAAATCATATGGTTCTCTACTTTTTCTGTCTGACTTATTTCGATAGATGAATGGATAAAGAAGTTGTGGTATATATACACAATGGAATACTATTCAGCAGTAAGAAAAGATGAAATAGGACCATTTGTGACAACATGGATGGATCTTGAGAATATAATGATAACCCAAATTTTAATTTCAATTTTTACCTGTGAGTTTGTAAATAACTAGATAGACAAAGGCAGAACATATATCATTTCATTGTAGTTATTTTGAAAAATTATTATTTAGTGAATAGTTTTCATAATATACTATTTCTCTCTCAATAAAAAAATGCTTAGTAACTTGAAGATACATAGGGAGGAAGACCTTTGTGAAAATTTTAATACTTTCAGAATGCTCTTGTCATAGATATAATAATTTCTTACATTTGCATAGTACAGGATTTGAAGTTGATAAGAACCCAAGGCAGCAGTGACATAATAAATACTCTAGAGATTTTCAATTGAAATGGAAAAATAAAATAAAATAGGGGAAGTTCAGTATTATCTAAATATACATAGAAAATGTTGGTTTATTAAACATATTTTTGTTCATAAATTTATCTCATTCCTGAAACATTAAATTTTACATAAAAGATAGCTCATAAATGAATGCCCAATTTAATTAAATGGCATTTTGTAAGTTTAAGTTAAACAAATATTTGAATCATATTGTTTAAACTATATTTCTACATTCTTTTACTTTCAATAGAAGGTGAGCTCCATTTTATATTGCATTTCACACTATTGTGCATTGGAATTTGTTTCTTAAGAAACATGGAATAGAGGAAGAAAGAGAGGCTCAGTTCCAAAACTGAATGTGGGCACAGGATATGGATCTCTTGCCTCACTCAGTCTCTCACATCTGCCAAATCATGTAATCCTCTTCTTGTTTGCAATGTTTCTGAGATGTTGAATGCAATTCCTATCTTTGTTCCTCTATAGATAAGATGTTTTTTTAACTGTGTTCCTTCAGGATTGTTTTCCTTTATCTTTGATTTTTCTCTAGTTTGAAATGATATGTCTGGGTCATTTTTTGGCATTAATCCTACTTGGCATTCTCTGAGTTTCCAGATCTATAGTTTGATGTCTGATACTAATTTAAGGGAAATGGTCATCATTATTTCAAATGTTTATCTGTTCCCCTCTCTCTTTCCCTTTATATGTAAGTTGTATGTGTTGTACTCATTCCATAATTTTTGGATAGTCCATTCTGGATTTTTTTTTCCATTGTTTTACTTTTCAATTTTTGATAGTTCTACGGATACATCCTCGAGTTCAGATATTCTTTCCTGAGCCGTGTGGAGTTTACTGAAAAGCCCATCAGAGGCATTTTTTTAAATTATTTCTGTTACAGTGTCTTTCATCTCTAGAATTTCTTTCATTCTGTGTTAGGATTTCTATCTTTGCTTGCATTGCTCATCTGTTCTTGCTAGGACAGCCTGATGATTTACAGGCTCCTTCTCCTCCACGGAGAACTGGAAACTAGAAGCCCACTGAAGCTGTTTCATTTTATCTTTTATCTGTTGTTTTCAAACTGTAATATTGTAGACTAGGCAGGAAAAAGAAAATCACATACCCCTGAATATTATATGCTTTCCAAACGTCTACAACATACATTTAACAGACTTTCCCCACAAATAGAGATGTATATTCTTCAACAATTTTTTCACTGAAAATCCATAATTCACTATTACCCAAATGGGATAATACGTGGTGGAGTGGTGTCTCTTGGAAACAAAATGAAACTGTATATTTCAATGAACCATATATTTCAATGAACCACTTTGCATTAAGCTTCATACATGGATGAACAGAGAATACTACCGATAATGCTGCTTGCTCTACTATGCAAAGAGAATGACGCTCTATCCTCTGCTGGAAAGATAACTCGAGTTCCCTAAAATGATTATTCCCCTGAAAATGGAAATATGTAGAAGGAAAAAGTGAAGTTGAAACATCTTTATTTATTTTTTTGATCTATCTAAATAGGAAACATTCTAGATACAGTATTCTTATTTATCATTATTTAAAGTTATTTCCCTTAATTAAAACTTGCCATGGTATACTTGGGTTTATGGATAATACGATTGAGTTGAAATATTTATTCTGGATTTTTTTAAATAGTGCCATGGGGATAAACAAATGTTAAATAGCAAACGGGTACGAAAATAATATATCTTAGTTAAGAGAGATGCTAAAGGCTACATGCTTTCAATTTTCCAAGTATTACGATTTTGTTTTGCTAAAACGGATGAAGTTTCTAAATAATCTTATGTCAGGAATTAGTTGAGGATTTGTGGTTGTCAAGTAATAGGTTACTAGTGATTTCAGAAAATCCTGAATTAGAGAAGAACGATTTAAGATAAGACAGGTGATCAGCTTAAAGCCCATTACTGTTGGCTTAAGTATTATAAGAGGGGAAAAAAAAAAATACTGGTATTTAGAGTCTGAAAAAAGGTTGACCAGAGGATGAAGGTAAAGGGAAACTGGGAAAGAAAGAATTTCATATTATTAAGTAATATTTAATCAAATATAACAAATATTAAACCTTATTTTGAGCATTTGTAAGACTGTTGTGTATTTCTGTCTTAGAACTAGTTGCCTGATCAAATAGGAATTTTAAGTGATCAGACACATATGGGTGTGGATCTACTTAGGGACTAACATCAAATATTATCTGAGGTCATTTTATAAAGTGCCCTGGATCCCTGCTGATATGGTTAATAAGTAATCTTTGAGGAAAAATGCAAAATAACATTTAAGAAACTCCTGTATTCAGAATCAAGGAATGATGCAGAACAAACCATTCAAACGGAGAAGACAGTCTTTTCTGACTCTGATTACGACCAATTACAGAGAATTGATTGCATGTGTAACTCGGTTGTGACTGTAATGGACTCAGATAGACCAGGTAAACCTGCACAAGTGAAAGTAATTTTATTTCTAAGAGCAAAACAATCCCCCCACACCCCTCAAAAAGACAGTGACTAAGTCCTTTCATGCTATTAATAGAATGCTAGGACTTGTGCCTTTTTTCAGTAGGGTATTTAGAACATCAGGACACTGCTGACTATCACAAATTAAAATAATAATAATAATAATAATAATAATAATAATAATAATAATAAAATCAACAAGAAATGTGGGGAAGTTCAAATGTCAGGATCAGAAAAATCAACATTAAACAGCTATTTTTAAAATTTAGTTAACAATATGTTTTTGTTTCTCTAAAGTAAATACCTAGGAATGGATTTGCTAGATCATATGATAAGTGTATATTTAACTTATTAAAAACAGAGGCAGTTGTTTTTATACCTGTTTGCTTTCCATGTTATTGTTTTATATGGTGTCCCAGGTCAATAATAAAGTATGTTCTTAAAATAAAAAAAATATTAAAAAGATACCAAATACTGTTGAATTTCCAAGTCCCAAAGTTTACTGATACAACTTCAGTATGTAATTGTGGGGACAGAGTCCCAGAGAGCAGTTTCCAGGCTCTAGTCCTCACCTGGAAAGGTGCTGACCTGGGTAGTAGATGGCCATCAGCTGTGACTAGTTGGCCATCAGCTGTTACCGGTTAGCCATTAGCCATTGATATAACTGTCGTGGCTAAACTAGCAAGCGGCAGAGTGCGAATTGTGGATTGCAGATTGCAGTTAGCAAGTGAGGTTGGTTGGCAGAGAAGCGGATGGCGGGTTGCAGATCGTGTGGCTCCTGCTTCCTGTGTCTCCAATCCAGCCACCAGCGAGAATATAGTGGTATGACTCCCCTACCTATGGCTCCGTGGGTGTTGCATTTTGGCCTCATCATGTCCTTCATTCTTATGTGGGGAGTGGGACCAGAGACCCCATATGATACCCTGCATGACATAATTTAACCCTACTATAAAATTTTTTTAAAGTATGTATGTATTTGTGTGTGCGCTGTGTGTGGTAAGTAGAGACCAAAATATTGAGTTCAAACACAGTTATTAAATTTTTGGCTGAAATTATTAAATAACGAAATCATGTGATTTTGCCAAAGTAAACTTGTCAGAATTAAGTTTCATTCCTCAGCAGTTTTACAAATTACTATATCATGGAGTACATTAAGGTTGATGATTTTTAAATGTACGCACAGTAAAATTTATCTTTTTATATCTTTGGTGTACAGTTTAATGAGTTTTAGGATGTAGAGATTTGTGTAACCATCTTCATAATCAAGATACACAGAAGTTTTCTTACCTTCCAAAAATTCCATTTGCTGACTCTTTGTAGTCAGACCCTCTCCCTACCTCTATCTGATGGCAACCACTGATCTCATCTTTTTCCCTATAGTTGTGTGTTTTCCAGAATATCATATGAATGGAATCATATAACATGGAGCCATTTAAAACTGGCTTCTTTCACTCAGCATAATGACTTTGAAATTCCTTTATATTATTGTATATATCAATATTTGTTTTGTTTTGTTTGTGTAGCAGTCCATTGTATGGATACTACACAGTTCTGTTTGTTTGTTTGTTTTTAATCCATTCTACCATTAAAGGACAGTCAGGTTATTTCCAGGTTTTGGTACATAGGAATAAGCACCTATAAACACCCATGTACAGGTTTCTGGATGGGCATACATTTGTATTTCTTTAAAGTAAATACCTAGGAACAGATTTGCTAGGTCATGTGATAAGTGTATGTGTAATTTATAAGGAAACTGCCAACTAGTTTTACCATTTTACAGTTGAACCATATATGGGCATCAGCTTGATATTTTTTTTTAAAGAAAACTATTAAATAGACAAGAGTCAAACTGCCTGAGATGAGTTTCTGCAAAGACTCAAACACTTGAGTAAGCAGTCTGGATTTTACCCCATGATGAGAGAGAGAGTCACCAGAATATTTTAACTGCGGAATTATTATGAACAGATTTATATTTAAAAATAATCACTCTGGCACCTGTATGATGAATGTGTTGCAGGTTGGGAAAAGTGAAAGGAAGGGGCCTGGGTAGGAGGCCGTAGTCCAGACAGGCGATGATAGCTGATGGTGGCTTCAAGCACTGTGATAGCAGTGGCTGGGGAGGAATTTCTTGGATTCTGAAAGTAATTTGCAAGTAGATCCAATGGGACTTGCTACTGATCTAACATGGGTTCAGGATGTGGTGAGACAGAGCGAGACATCAGTGATAACGTCCACGTTTCCGCAGACCACATAACTCTGTCATTTACTGACCACGGAAAGACTGAAGAAGAGGAAATTCAAAAAGCAGGGAAGCCATTGTTTGGCTTTTGGAGTGAGTGTTAAACATTTCAGCGGAGATTTTTGTTGGGAAGTTCAAAATGCAAATCTAAGATGTAGGGAAGAGTTCATAGTTCATAGTTGCCAAAAATTGGGAATCACCAGAGATAAAAATTTCTGAACCTACTGGCATCATATGTATGCTCAGGGTGCTATATATGTTAAAGAATTGATGGAAAAATTGGAGATTTTATAGAGAGAAATTTTCTAGAATTTGCTAGTATTGTCATTTATTTAAATTTAATATCCATTGCACTGTGCGTTACAATGGAATACAATGTTATCTTTAAAGGAATACTTCTATACCAGTAGACTTGATATTACACTTTTGATGTTGGCTGCTTAGATTATTTTATTTTGCATTTGATAATCAGAACCCCGTTACCCCTCCAATTGTCTTTTTTTCCTTTATCGTAAATTTCACAATCCTTGTTGTTGTTTTTCTTTTTATTTAAAAGGTATGTTCTTATATGTTAGGTTTTCCTAATTTGTTTTAGGAGGATGTGAAATGTAAATAAATACTCCTTGATCATTGATTAGATTGTACCCATTGATCAATATTATGAGGTCATACAATTACCTGCTCTGTGGTATTCTGATATATGAACTATCAAATAAAGAACTGCGGAAATTATGTAGCCTATTAAAGATAAAATAACCCTCCGTAATATTCGCAAAATCATAAGTTGTTCTTGAATTTGACCTTCTTCATCAAACCACGATGTACGTGCTTACTCACTATCTCATAATCACAACCAAACTAGGAGAGAGAAAGGAGAAAAATCATATTATTCTTGATTTAAAAATTATAAGTAGATTCATAGATCTGTATAAATATACAGAGATATTTAAATATAAATACATATGCATTTAATAAAACTAAACATTGGATTAAATTTTTAGTAAGTTATGAAACAAAAATATCATTAAACAAAATGTTATTGATTAGTGGAGTTTACAAAATTTAAATGTTTATTTTCAGGAAGGTAGAATTATTTTCTCACATATTGAGAAAAAATATATTTCTCTAATATATTAACATCATAATTATATTAATATTTCTCTAATATATTAACATCATAATTATGTTAATATAATTAACATAATTGTAATCTAAATATAAATATAAACACACTATTACATATGTTTCTTTAAATAGTATCATGCGCTTTGTGCAGTAGGTGGAAGTGATGATGGTTTTATTACAAGAAATTTAAATCAAACAAATAACGTAGTTTTTGCATTTATTCAAATTACCATAAGATGAATGTTTTGATGACCAGCCACTTAAAAAACAAAATACATTAAACACTGCACTATAGCATAAACACTTTTTTGTTTTTAGTTAAGAATTATTTCAAAACATGAATATTTTAGCTGCCCTAGGGTGCTATTGAAATAGAGATAATCACCAGCCCAACTTAAATGAGTGTGATACAAAGGAATACAGTTTCATTACTTGAAATTTTCTTCCCTGTTTAGCATTTCTGTATTGATCGAGGATACTTTAATATTTCCTCCTGATGATAATGTAGACAATGTGTTCATATTCTATATAATATTAAAAATACAGCCATAAATTTTGTCTAGAGAATATCATTAAGAATATTTCAGACTATTTAGTAATTTGAGCCTCAGTTTTCACATTTTATATGAACAGCTATTTTTGCTTGGATTTATATATAAAAATGTGTCCTTTTCATTAAAACATTTATTTTGCAGAAAATGTCATATCTTTATAGTTTTATGGGTAGTGTTATACTAGTAATGAGAAGATATGTGCATGATTTAAATATTTTCTAAAATAGAAAAGAAAAAGACTTCCAGGGTGGCTGTATGATACAGTAAATAACATAAACAATCATCCAAATGAAATAACATAAACAATCATCCAAATGAAAACATAATGCCTCAAATGCCACATAAAACCCGGACTACTTTTCTAAATCGATCAGTTAAATGGCAAAAAAAAAAAAAAAAAAAAAAAAAAAAAAAAAAAAGTAACCCTCATAGGTCAAAAATCAAAGTAACAGTGAGAATCCAAGAATGTAAACAATCTCTGAACCTACCAGCTGATAAGTAACCATTGGCCAAATTGGTGATGTTCAGCTGTCATATTTTTAGTTGTTTTTAGGCAAAAAGCAAATGAAAAGCAAATGAAGTTTTTCTATATAATAGAACACCCCTATCTAATGTTGAGATTTTCAAAAGCCATAATCTCAATCAAATAGAAATAAATCTACTTTTCAGAGGAAGCCATAAGTAAACTGTCTATCTCAATCTTAGCAGTATATACTGCAAGAAGAAAACACTCTCAAAAATAATAATTACAAACTGTCCCTCCACTGAGATTTCAGCTCTAATTCACTTGATAGCCACACTATGCAAAACCTTAGACAGTGATTTCATTTTAAATGGCAGTTGGGATGATAGTAACCCCAAGTACCTGGAAAAAGCAAAGAGTGCAAAGGTTTTCTTTACAAACTTTAACCTCAGAGCTCCACACACAAAAAAAGTTTCATTAAATGTAATTCCAAATAAAAAAAAATCATTTTTCAATAATGTAACAAGAGAACCTGAGAACCAAGAGAACAAGAGATGGAATTATCATTATCTACAAATATATACTATCAAATGAGTACTTTTCATATATATATATATATATATATATATATATATATATATATATATATAAATATTTTATTAAACATCGGCTAGAACAGAAGCCTATAAAAATAAGCAGCATTTGAATTTAGTATCAATTGTAGAATTTACACAGTGTGTATACGTGTGTGTGTGTGTGTGTGTGTGTGTGTGTGCGTGTGCGCATATCTACATATCCTGGCTAAATAGTGCATATAAAATATACTGTTCAGTCAGGAAGTTGAAAAGTGTAGGTATAGCCCTGCTCAGTATTTCTGAATTAAACCCTTTCAGAAAGGAGACCAGCAATGTGAAATGTTATGAAGGTCTTGAGTGGATCCTTAAGCATTCTTAAAGCCAACTCATTAGGCTATGATAGGTCCTTCTAGAATTTAATAAACTTTCTTTTTATGCTAAGCAATATATTTTGGTGTGAATAAAACACAAATTGTAAAATTGACAAACAGTACCAGTTTAGTGGTTAAAAACTTAATTTTATTATGTTCATGAAATAATAATTATTATAATAATAATAGCTTTCATGATTGTCCATTTATGACATACCAGAAGTTTTTCTGTGTGTTTTCCAAGAATGAAATGATTGGTTTCATGCAAACAACCTTGTGAGACAGACACTGTTACTATCCCCATTTTACAGATGAGAGAACTTAGTGCAGTGAGGTTTGTGACCTGCCAAAAGTCACATAGTTAATAGAAACAAGAGCTATGAATCAAGTCTGTTGCTTAGTCATAACTTCAATTTACATATTCATTATATTAACAATAAATCAGTTGGAAAATGGATACTCTGACTGTAAATGGTCAAATGAGCCTTTAACAAGAACTTGTTAAACATCTTATATCTGAGTCTTTTCCATGAAAGTGGGGAATAGTAATTCCTGTGTACCTTATATTTTGAAATGTGATGACTATTGTATGTGGAGATATATGTAGGATCATGTTATACACAACATGATATTACATAACCATTCGCTGTCTTTACTGTGTTGTTTTTTTGATAATTGTGGCAAATCTACAATCTTGATTGCAGTGATTCTTCAAGTACGTTAAAAATGTCACAAGTAAAAATTTAAAACACCTAAATGTCCACACATTAAGAATGCATTTATGTATAAAACACATGCAGCAACAATTCTTGATTTTGAAAATTGAAGTAGTTAAGTCTAGGGGAAATTTTCATTAGTAAAAATGCAACGATGTACAGACTAGTTAGCCAGCATCTAGTTTATATTCTGTGTTCATTATGTAAGGTAAAACTATATTAATGTCTGTAGTATATGCTAATGAATCTCATTATAAAAACTCTATAAGATCAAACAGCTATAGTTCATTCATAAAGTATTTGCTTTTATGACTTGGATAGTTGTGCACATCACATTTCCCCGAAAATAAGACCTACCCTGAAAATAAGCCCCAGTTAAGATTGTCAGCCAGATGGACGCATTTATTATGTTATGACGCTGTTCCAGAAGAAGATGACATGACTGTATTTGAATAAAAGTAGATTTTTGTACATGAAAAAATAAGACATCCCCTGAAAATATGCCCTAATGTGTCTCTTGTAGCAAAAATTAATATAAGACCCAGTTTTATTTTGGGGGAAACACGGTAACTTCTTTGAAAGAATGATCAGATATTCATCTAGCAGTCAATTGTTCTTGACTTGGAAAAGGTAATACAAAGATGATTTTGTTTACTAAGCCTACAGCTTTAAACTAAATGGCTATATTTTTAAATATAAATTAAATTATGATACATTTTTAAGTAAAATAACTGATTTAAAACACAACAACATATTATTAAGGCATGTTTATGTATCAGTGAGTTGTACCCTCTCTTGGGTCTGTCTTTCCTTTTGGGCTTGTTTTCATTATATGAAGAAATTGACCCATTTAGTATGCTTGATTAGTATCAAGCTGTCTGAGATGTTTCTCAAGCAGAAAATTGTTTGGAAAAATAAAGACAGGAAAGGAATTAATGTATATTGAGCACCTGCAATGTGTTCAACACTTAGCTTACTTTATTTAATTGAATCCTAATAAAACCTTTAGGTAAGTATTATTAGCCCTATTTTACAGAAACAAGTGTGGCTCAGAAAGGTTAAGTGATAGTTATTCATTCATTAAGAATTTATTGAGGGCCAAGTATATGCCAGACATTCCTTCTTCCAGATATTTAGAATACATTGCTTAACAGAAAAAAAGCAAAAAACAAAAAGCTCCTGCATGCATGAACACTATCACGTGATATAAAATAGGGCCAAGATTAGAAGAAGCCAGGTATAGATAGAGATATGGATATAGATAAAGATAGACATAGAGAAATGATTAAACAAATATTTTATCTTGGTGATGGAAAATGATAAAACCTCTTAAGTAACTTACTCTTTTTTTGAAAAGACAAACAAAACACAAGACAATAAAACAGTTACCATTTATATATTCGCCTATTATGTGTCAGATACTGTGCTATGCACTGGATGGTGATCACATCATACATGACCTCTCTTAGGGAATGTATAGTCTAGGAAGGGAGATAGCTCATGAAGAACCCAGTGAGGTCATCAAAACTTCCATACTCTTTCCATCACTTTTCTCTGTTGTCTCTACTGTAAGAGAGTCCCCTTACAGTCTTAAGATGACTGTTGGTATTACTGAGAGGCACATGCTTTCTTGTTCACCTTCAGTGAGAGTAGAAAATGGAAAAAGAAAAATGTGAGGAGGAAGAAGGGAGAAAGGGGAGATTGGAGGTGGACTGAGACGTGTGAACAGCGTGAGAGGGAGATTCTACTCTTAAATATTATTTCCAGATTTAAGTCTAATTATACCAACTTAAACTACTTAAACTCTAGACAGATGCCTATATGCCAAGTATAAGTCACATTTGATGCCGGCTTTCATGGTCTTCTCTTCCTGAAAGAGCTGAAAGGCAGAATGAAAAGTTGCCGTTTAATTGCAACACACTGTGGGATGATAGCAACCCCAAGTACCTGGAAAAAGCAAAGAGTACAAAGGTTTTCTTTACAAACTTTAACCTCAGAGCTCTGTATAGTCCACAAAAAAATGTTTCATTAAATGTAATCCCAAATAAAATAACATTTTTTCACATAATGTAACAGGAGAACCTGAGAACCAAGAGAACAAGAGATGGAATTATTATATCTACAAATATATAATATCAAATGAGTACTTTTCATATATATATATATATATATATATATATATATATATATATATATATATAATATTTTATTAAACATGGGCTAGAACAGAAGCCTATAAAAAGAAGCAGCATTTAAATTTAATATCAATTGTAGAATTTATACAGTGTGTATACACGTGTGTGTGTGTGCATATCTACATATTCTGACTAAATAGTACATATAAAATATACTGTTCAGTCAGGAAATAGCCCTGCTCAGTATTTCTGAATTAAATCCTTTCAGAAAGGAGACCAACAATGTGAAATGTTATGAAGGTCTTGAGTGGATTCTTAAGCATTCTTAAAGCCAACTCATTATGCTATGATAGGTCCTTCTAGAATTTAATAAACTTTCTTTTTATGCTAAGCAATATATTTTGGTGTGAATAAAACACAAATTGTAAAATTGACAAACAGTACCAGTTTAGTGATTAAAAACTTAATTTTATTACATTCGTGAAATAATAATAATAATTATAATAATAATAGCTTTCATGATTGTCCATTTATGACATACCAGAAGTTTTTCTGTGTGCTTTCCCAGGTTTCTTCCTTTGTTTCCCTAACTGTAATATACTGCAAAATGGGTTGATCTTGTTGTATTAATCCCACGTGGCAGAAAATAACAGCTTGATTTTAGAAAGTTACAGAAAAAAACTTTAATATATAAGAAGAAAAATGTATGTAACTAAAAACATTTTCATGTTTTAATTTGATCACTATATTTTATCAGCATACAATTAATGTCACTGAATTGCAATGGTAGTTAAGGCTACATTGAATAATGCACTCATGGTTTAGGTAATATGTGCCAGGTGCTAAAATATTGAACAGACCCAGACTCTATCTTAAGGAGTTGATACTATAGAAAGAACCAGAGTCAATGGATTTAAAGAATTGAATGAATAATAGAAACAATACAGACAAATACCAATGTAGCCTAAGTGAAGTAAGCTGAGAAGTTTGCATTAGAGATGTAGAAATGAGCAAGAGGAAAAGCATAAAGAGCCCACTAAGTTAGTAAACCATTTAAGATATCCCAAGTACAATCAGCAAAGACTAAAATATTTTCAATAACAAAACTGAAATATTTTTTTTAACAAAGATCACTCTAATATTAGGTTGCAGAACAGGTTGGAAGAATGTAAGAGAGAAAATAGGGGAACCAAAAAAACTAGTTAGATAAACTTTGAAGACTAAATAAGATTATGGGGATTTGAACTGGGTAGTTGGCACTGGAGATGAAATGAAGTATATACATTAAGATATACATTCTCAGTGAAATTGACAGAACTCTGAATCTATGTAAGAATAAGGAGAGAAAAATAGTGAAATCTCCAGAATTTCTCTTATGGGCAAATATGAATAGAATGCCCTTTAGTGAAATTGGGAAATAATAAGGGTTCAGTTTTGAACACTATGAAACATCCTAATGGAAAATTGAAATGCCTATGAAAGATTCAACTGGGCATACCAGTTACAGGCATCTCGGTCTGGAGCAAGAAAGAGGAAAAGCAGGAACAGAAGCCAGGAGAATTTTAAGGAGAAGCCAAAATAGTTTTGTGTTTAATAAAATATTGAATCATTCTGGTAAATTTCCAGAAAGAAATTCCCCCCAAACTGTCTGACATCCTGAAAAAAATGGTGTTGGGATTGTTAGAGCAGTATTATATCTGTAAGACCTTGAAAAGGTCTGAGACATAACTTTTGAAGAGAAACCGTCATTCTGGAGATAAACTAATCCTGACTCCCATAATCTCTTCCAGGTACTGTAGGAACTAGAGGTAAAACTTTCTGCCAGTAGCCAGAAAGAATTTCTGGAAGTACTAGTATTTAGAATACTTAAAAAAAATATATATATATACATAAGTGAGCAGCTATACTGCCCTCTCTCTAACTGAACTATTTTCTCTGAATTATATATTGTGGGGTAAAAAGAAATCTCTTTCACATTGTGGGTCAAGAAAGAGAAATGAAATAGATAGAAATAAGAGTCTATTAACCATCCTTGTGAAAGATTTCCTATTCATACATTCAATGTGCTTCACAAAACAGCAGCAAAGGAACTTGAGATTTTTTTATTGTTGTTCTAAGATGGTACGTGTTTCAATTTAGCACAGCGACTAAAAGAGAAAGTGCATTCGCATAGGTCAAACCAGCCTTTTTTCCCCATTTATGATTCAAATTAGAGCAGAGCGTGTTCATGATTTTTGAAAGAATCTGGAAATATCTTATAAAGTAAACAAATGAGGCTATTGTACCCTTATGATAACAAGACAATATTCTATTCGTTCTGTATCTTATCATGTCTTCTGGCATTCTGATGTATTACAATAAAAATGCTTTAAAATTATTCACTGAGGTTACAATTTCAATAGTGAATGAGAAAATAATCATACGTGTTTTCATATACGTCATTGACTATACGCTTCTATTTATTTTTACATGTAATTTATTCTTCAACCTGTGATGTGCACCAAATGGTTTTGCAGCTAGTTTCAAAATTGTTTAATAATCTTTTAAAAGAACAATTAGTTTTAAATTAGATGCAGAATATGTAAACTCCTCCCCGTTGCCATGATTGCTCTTGCTGAAGAATTGAAAAACTCTTTCTCACCTTTTCATATTTTGACCCCCTCTAGTTTTCCAAGAATATGTCATTCTGTGGTTCTTTTGAACTCTGTTGGCTTCTCCTTCTCACTTTCCACTTGCTGGATGTTAAGTCTTCTCCTGGGAAAATGTTTGATTCTCATCTTATGTTATGCTCATTCCCTCGGTCCATTTATATAAATTCATAAGTTTATTCTTATCACTATGCTTCTCTATGTATCTCTGTATATCTGTGGTTCCTGTAACATTCCACATTTGACCCTGTGTGTCATTGCTGGACATCTATTCTGAGTTATTTCACCAATATTACAATCATAGTACAATCAAAATTGAACTCATTATTCACCCTCACTAATACTTTTATAATAAGTTTTCTCTGATTTATTGCCTTAGCTCCTTACTTTCCCCCTCCACTCAGCTCAGCTCCTTCCATTTATTATTAACTGTCTTTTATTTAATCTACATGCCTAGCTCTAGACTAAGTGCTACACTTATGTCATTTAATCTTCACACCATCCTGTGAGGTAAGCCATAATATACCTATTATACAGAAGGGTAAACTGAGTTTCCCATGCCTTAGATGGCTTGTCTATAGCCACACAGCTAGAAAGAGTCAAGGGCAGGATTTGAAGTCTGACCCACAAGACTCCAAAGCTAGTGACTAATTGAATCTCAGCCACCTGCACATATTTCTGTCAGAATGAACCTGAATGCATATGTCACTCCCCTTCACTGCATCCTTCTTTGACTCCCCAAGTGCCCTCAGGATTCTGTGTAACTCTTTGGATTAAAAGGTATTTCAGGACCTAGTTTGAAATAGCCTGTTTCTAAAAGATAAGTATGAAATGCTTTGTTCAATATCAAGCTAACCAACAGTAAAATAAAGTTGACACTACCCTTGGAGACTTCAGCGGGTTCAGCTACAACAAATTTCAACAACGAAAAACGGAGGCGTTTTTTTCTCCACTGATAAAAATTAAGGTTTGGAAGACATGGCTTTTGATTTATGAGCCTAATAGTCTTAAAACTCCTGACCACAGACTTAACCCATTCCATCCCAGCAGTGCTGAAGTCCTTCTCCAGGAGAATCAAAGTTCCTGCAGGCGTAGCTGCATAGGCTGGCAGATAGGCAAATCTCAAGAGAAAATGAGTGGCGCTCTGACAAGGTTGCCAGATTGTACTTTGTAACTTTGCCAACACGAATTGTATTTCTCAAGAGTGGCGCAGGTAAAAGTGAGAGAGGGTGAGGTAAATCACTTCTCATGGAAACCAAGAACTGGAAAAAGCTCACACTCTTACCGCTCACTTCCCGGCTGAATTTCTGACATCCTCTTTTTTTTTGCTTGCATCATGTCCAGCCTGTCAATTCCGCTCACATCTCATTCAGCGTCTCAATGTTCCCTATTTCTGTTGTGGAAACTGTTGCGACAACCTCTAACTGATTCTCCTGCTTCTTTACTTTCTTTTTCTGTGTTGACTGCCTCATGACCTGAATACAAATATCCATCCTCCTCCACAGTTTTGATGATGAAACCCCTTGATAACACAAACCTGTTCTGTTATCACATGTAGTAAAAATCAGTCTGCAATCCAGTCTCCTATCCTCTGACATAAACCTCCCTTTTCCATCATTATTATTCACTGTTTACATCTAACAAGATCATTTATTTATCCCTAAGCACAACCATCCATTTCCTAACACTGTGCCCTTTTATTGTTTATCCTATATACCTGTAACACTATAAAAATATACAGAATTTATATTTCCATTGAAATACAAATGCTTAAATGTCATAACATTTAAGAAAAACAAGGGACTGCTTTGTTACATATAGATGAAGAGTAGGGATTTTCATAAAATGGGCTTTATGTGTATTTAGGGATTATTAAATATGAGAGCCAATTTAATCCCATCAAGTTGCAGTGTTGGCGCTGACATTTGGTACAGAGAATGGTTTGTATTAAAGGGGAAACTGATGGCACGCACTTTTTTCACTTATAGCCTTATCGCTTTTATGTTTCAGATAGTTTGAATTACAAGAAAAGTGTATTTGCAAGTTCTCTACTTTCAGAAAAGAAGGAACAACCGCTCCATTTACAGATTCTTTACTTTTTTTTTTCTTTTTTCTAACCCTGACTTCTTGTACTGATATCCTGCTACTTGAATATGGTATCTTTTCTGATATCAACATATTACATGCTTGATTTGTGTAGTGATGATATTGGTTCTTTAAATTGAAATTGTAATTGAAAATACTGAACTTCTTTTACTATACCAAAACTATTAATTATCCAATAATTATATTCAATCTATCTTTCACACTTATTTGTAAGTGAATTAATTATCTATTTTTCGTTATATTTCATTTAACCACTGAAAGCACAGGTGAATTACATACATAGCTTTTTTAAAGACTATATTGTATAAAGTTATCGAAAACATATTTCATCTATGCATAATTAAATACGTCATTGAAAATTTTTTTACAGTATTTATCAAATAGGAAGTATTTGCACAAAAAAATTCATTCCCATCGTGAGTTAATTTGATCCCTGTATAGCATTTCCTCCTAAAGAAAGAATTGAATTCTCTTTCATATGCTATGCCAGTTTTATCTGATGAGGAAAGACTAATGATGCTAAATTACTTTTCAGTGAGATAGCATGAATTAAATTTGCATCAAAGGAGAAATTATTTCTTAGCCACAGACACATGCATTGATCAGATTGTCTGTGAGTAGTTTATTCTATGTATTTATATATTTTCTTTCCATCTTGCTGTCAACTCTTATTACATCACATTTATCATTAGAGAATTAAAGTGAGAAAGTAACTTCCAAAGACTGGTTGAAATGAATTAATATTTTCCCACTAAATTCCTCAGGTGCTTTTCTAATAAGAGTCCAGAGGAGGAGTCAACCTTTACCCATGAAATATAACACTATCTGAATTTTTCCCAAAAAAATTGGCGTGATGAATTCTTGGTACCATAGTTCAATGAAGATCGATGTCAGAATTATTCCTCTTCTCATTTAAGAGATGCCACCCAAGTATGGTTTAGAATTTCTGACAAGAAAAGTGAAGATAACACGCTCCAGCAGAACCAGTAAAAGGGATGATATCACCACAACTATTTACAAATATAACATATAACATACTAAACAAAGAAATGATATTTAAGCATATTTCATTCTAATATTGACTTAGGTGTTGTATTTTTGAGAAATACAGAGGGTGTCAAAAATGTGTACACATTACAAAAAAGGGAAAACACTGTATTAAAATTATGCTGATGGTAACCACTTTGAGCATCTCTTGTCATCGCAGAAGTCAAATGCGACTTGTATTCATCTTTTGTTATTGGTATATATTGAGTATTACAATTTTAGTAGGTTTTTTTCCTTTCTTAAAATGTGTATATATTTTTGGCACCATCTGTATAATATGCTCTGTTTTTTGTAGGTAGTAGGAAATGCACACTATACATCCAACATCTCTGGGCTGTGAAGATAGTACTTGTATTGTGGATGAATACCTAAGCATTTATCCATTGCTAAACAGTACTGTGTCAGCATCTCTTGAAGTGTGGGTCACATAAATACAATGTTATGGGATATTCTGTGGGGGAAAAAAATGAAGGGGAATACATATAAGAATTGTTGCATACTTTATTCCCTCCTTAGAGACTCACCAGACAGAATATAAATGCACAAAACTAGAGACATGGTTAAATTAATTTCTATATATCCATAGGGTAGAGTATTTTAGAGCCTCTATCCTGATTCATGCTACCATTACCTTTTCCATGGATTCCTCTTAATTCATCTCCTTGCTTCCGTTTGTAAGCCACTGGAAACTTTTTCTACCCTGAAACCAGACTGACTGATTAAAAAAGAAAATAATAAGTCAAATCTGACCCTAATATTTACTAATACTTCAAAGCCTCCCCTGCTTTTGTTATAATGAATACGTTCCTTCACATGGCATATCATATTAACATCATTACTTATTCAACTTCATCTCACATCTTCACCTTTAGCTCTTCATTTTAGCCAAATACGGTTTTAAATCCTGTACTCTCTTTAACATCTCAGAAAAGCATTGTACACATTGTTGTTTCCTCACTGCCATCTTTTTTTTTTTACTTAATAGTCTTCCTATCTTTTTGCCCTTGATTTAATTGACATTTAATCTTCAAAGCCTTCTGTGACACCCCGATTTAACATGTCACTCTGGGTTTTATTTCCTTTCAACATGTTCCATAGCCCTCTGCACGTAAATGTAATGGCATTTAATTGATTGTATGTAATCATCTGCTGCTTCAAATGGGCTGTCTACCTAGTAATGGTAAGAAACATGTCTGCCTAATTTCTTATTTTATTCCCAACACTTAGTGCTATGCCTTATATATAACTGATTTATTGATTTGAGTTTATTTTCCTTTTTTTGAAATTGAACAAATATAATTTTTAAAATAAAAAATACAGAATTTGGGGGAGAGGGAAACAAAGAATCTATGAATTGGGAGTTCATGTTACAGTTAGAGTTGTAGAAAACAATTTTAAATATTTACTATTCAGTTACAGAGAGTTTTAAGTAACCAGATGAAGAAATGTGAAAATATACCAAAGGGTCAAAGAAATTATTGGAAGTTTTTGTATGTTGATCTAACCCCCCAAAATTTGTTTTATTAAGGATAATCTGGTAGTGAAATATATGATGAATCAAAGAGAAAAGTTCAAGAACTGAGAGAGCACTTATGAGGCTTGTAAATTAGCATTTGTGGAAACCATGAGAATGGTGATATGATGTGAGAAAGGTGAGAAATACTCATCTGTTCCACTAGGATAGAAATGAAGGTAGTGGGAAAGTTTGTAACTCTAGGTAAGTATGCAGGCACCAGAGAAATACATAAAAGGTTTCGTTTTTGATAGACCAAAGTGTTCCAAAAAGTGAAAACAATTTCATCTGCTAAGAGACTAGGAAGCAATGTTAAAAGATTCCTGGTGAGAGTGAAAATGAGAGGGACCTGACAAGAAACACATAAAACATCTACTGAAAGATATTGGTCTCAATGGAGATGGGAAACGACAAATTTGCAAGGTCACTAATTAAAACTTTTATGAGATTGCCTCCATCAATGTTCAACTGTGCCCATAGAAATGGACAATGAGAGATATAAAGATGTATTACAGATTGGGATTCACTAAGAATTAGCGGCTGAAAGCAGGGTTGAAAGAGAGAAAGCTCTAAGCAAGAGACAAGCTCCATGGGATACCAAGGGAAGAAACAGTAGGAAGTAAAGCCAGGAACAAAATACTCTTCTGGGAGTAAAAGACATGGTAATGTACAAAATAGCTCAGTGTATTCACAGAATAGATGCAGTAGAATGAAAATGGTGGAAAGGTAGGCTATGTCCTCTAGGAATGAGAACTAGAATCACAATTTCAGAGGTGGAACAGCTCAAGGGAATGTCTGTGGAAGAGGTTAGCTAATGTGGATTGGTGGGCAGGGTATTTTACGGGACTGTTTGATTAATATCTGTTTCCTCCACTGGACATTGATTTGAATAATGATAGGGCTCATGTCTGCATTTCCTCAATGTGTTATCCTCATTGCCCATCATCGTGCCTAGAAATAGCAAGGCCTCCCTAAATACAGCTTTTATGAAAGTCATAACTTGGGAGTGTTACTAGAATCTAATAGATAGGGGTCAGGGATGCTGATAAACATCTTACAATGCATATACAAGTATGTCAGGACTTTCAGAGTACGGTATGAATGGTTGCCCAGAAAGACTTTGAATTTGATAGTTGGATAACATTTGGATAAATGTTTGGCCAAAATCCCTTTTCCCCCAACACTAAATGAATTGATGGTTGACAGCAATGAGACAAGACAAGAGCTGATAGAAATATATGGAGGGAGCACCCATATAAAGGATTGGGGTTATGTAAAAATAGGAGGGAAGACGAGAGGCTTACTTACTGACTGAACAAACATTTATTGACTTTCCACTGTCTGCAAGGTCCTAGTGTTGAGAATAATCTATGACTATAACAGACACAGCCCCTGCCTTTCTCAAGTTTTCATACGGGGGAGGCAAATCTTAAATTATTAAATTAAGAAATTGATATAAATGCATTAAAATACTTACGTAGGCTTGCAGAGAAATAATCTGTGGGAAGATATATTTATATTGAGTAATAAAGAACAAGTAGCAGTTAGATTGATGAAAGGGATGGGGAATGGACTCGGAGGGGATAGCATTCCAGGCAGATAAGTATAATGCAGCAGTTAAGAATGTTATAAAGATTTGTTCCCCAAAGATTTTCTTTTGGAAATGTTAGGAAAAAAATTCTAAATTCATTAAAATACGTATTTTACTGAGGTGCTCAGATCAACACAGAGAATCTACTGTTTCCTTCACTCTTTCTTTCCCATCTTGATCTATCAGTAGGTCCTATAGCCAACGTCTTCAAAATAATATCCAATTGTGTCAATTCTCATCCTGTCTTCCGCTACCAGTAGGTCTAAGCTGCTTTCATCTCTCCTGGGTTCTGTGACAGTTTTTTAAATATCACGTCTCTGCTTCCAGCTTTATAATAAGAATTACCTTGTAAAAAGGCGAGTCAGATCATGGCCCAGCCACCTTTGAACATCCTAGTTAATGAAATCCCAAGTGATCTGAGGATAAATTCCAAACCTCACACCATGATCCACAAAGATGATATACCTGGCTTCTATATCAATCTGACCCTAATCTCATCGTCCCCTCCCCAAGTTTACTCCGTCCATCTGGTCTGTGTTTCCGTTCCTTTAGTTTACAAAGCTTATTCTGGCCTCAGCATATCAAGTATTCTGCCTAAACCTTCTTCCCTCAGGTATCTACATGCCTCATTTCTTTCATCATTCAGGTTTCTGGACTCTCATGACTTCAATATCTACCTCCTAACAAAACTTTCTGTCCCACTTCTGGTTTTATTTTTATGACACTTTTTTATATTTGAATTTACATTACTTATTTATGACGGGCTTACCTATGTGGGTGTATACACATACCCATGTATACATATACAGACATGCAAACCAATAAAAAATAGAGGCACAAATATAAACAGAAATATTCTTTCTCCCTCATTAGAATGTAAATTCCATGAAGGCAGACAGTATTTAGTTGACTTGTTCAGTCTTGTTTCTCCAGATCGAGAGCAGTGTGTAGTCCAGTATATGCTCAATAAACGTTTGATACTTGCTTCTAATAAACCATAGGTTGTTTCCAAATAGCTTTTTTTAATGACTACACTTTGATGCTAGGTAGACCTTTCTAAAATCATTGTTTCACTAATTTTACAATTAAATATATCGTTCATATTTCCTTTGAAATATATACTTGAAAACTACAGGCTGTTTGGTTGTGCTAGTCTCCATCCTCTTACACACATGCATTTGACTGCCTTTCCTTATGTTGCTCCTTCTACTTTTGTTACTGGAATAAAAGGATCTCCTTGATGACATGATGCATATAAACACTTAAAAACAAAATAAGCCATAAAAAAAGCAAAGTTTTAAATATCTTTTATCCTTCTGTGGAGCCCTATTCAAGACTAGTTGCTCTTTCATAGTTCCTCCTCCTCCTCTCTTTGAATCATCCTTCCCAATCCAGCAAAAACGATGCACACTTTACTATGCACAAGTTGGAAAAAAGATCTATTGCAATATGTTAGCATATGATTTTCCGGTGTCTCTTTTACCAATTTAAATGAGAAATTAAATGTTATGGGATTAACTTCAGTAATATGATTGGTGTCTCTAATAGCACAATAATCAAGTTGTGATATGATCTGAATATTAAATAGTATTAAACTATATTCAGAGTAGGTAGATGTTTTCACTTTTTTTATAAATTTCAAATATAATTTTAGAACCAGACATTGTTCCTCTTTATATTTTTCCTGTATTTGGGGCATTGATGTAAATAGTAGTGAGGAGCAGATTTCTGTGTTTCTGTTACCTTCCATTCTAACTATAAATTCTGAAACAAATGTGATTCAGTACTCTGATTGCAAACAAGCGCACTGCCATGATAATGAAATAAATTGGTTTATTTATGCTCAAAGGAGAAGTTTGCTTTGTTTCCATGTATTCCTATGGACCTGGATATATAATTTTCTTCTATTGTGAAATTTCAAGGGAATGCAAAGTAGCTCTAAATATACCATTTAGAAAGCTATTTAAAGATACCTTATGGCAATGTCACTGGATGTTTATGTAGCCCAGGGCATAAAACTTGCTAATCTTAATCTTTATATTTATTGCAATATAATTAATTCACCCCAAATAGTTCAATCGGGGCTTAATCAGAATCTTTTCTCTTTAATATTACCCCCTTGAGTCAGATTCCTGAGAACATTCTCAATCTTTGCTTCCAAACTATAGAACTTAGTAGTAACAGGACTAGAAGGAAAAAGCAAAACAACTCACAACTATATTCCACAGAAGAAATGTGAAGATTGACTTAGCTATACTATAATTTACATGTTTATCAGGTATAGATTTAAGACAATGATTTGGCATTTTGTTTTGTTTTGAATATATTCTTTTAAATAACCCAAGTTTCAGTAATATATTTGAATGTATATCTATATGGTAAATATATGTCTATTTTTAAAATTATTTTTGAGATACACATATGTTGTATGTAGCACATATTGATTTTTTTATATTATGGTTTACCAGCTAATATTTTACACAGTAACTTAACATAACTCATTTATTCCTAGTATTTCTCACTCGAGTCACACTATCTGACTCAAGAAGTGCATGCTTGTCTATGCAATTGGTGTTTTTGTTGGAATAGCATCAGTAATCCCCAAGGAGAATTACCCCCCATCACCCACTCTGAAATCAAATGCCTTTTGTTCTCTTGGTCCACTGAAGAGGCGTGGAATCATGCCCAATGCATGTGAATGCTGATAATCAATATCCCTGCCAAAAGGAATTACCGTGTAGGGTCTCCTCAGTCGTCCACAGCACTTATCCAAAGAACTAATAGTGATCTTTCCTGGACAAGCAGGCTGTTTGCAAAGTGCTGAGACTGTCTACTCATAGACACGTTCCGTACTAGATGCCCCTTCTAAGGACTGAGTTTCCTCTGTTGAGCAATGGTTCTTCTCCATTAGGAAGTGAATGTTAGCAATACTTTTCCTCTCTATCATGCAACATATACGTACCCAACTCATCCGGAGTTACTCCCCTCAATACTAGTTCTTCCTAGGATTCTAGTGAAAGGCTTTTGCCATTCCTAGCCAGCCCCACTCTCACCCAGTTGGGTTCCATAATAAGTCTGTGTAAAGTTACCGCTACAAATCAAGGCAAACGGATTATGATTACATTTACAAATATGTCTGTTTTTGATAGTTTTGTTATTTGTTATATTTTTAGATGAACTATTTTATTCATCCCTCATCTTGAGCCTATAACATAGAGATTATTATTTTCATTATATTGGTGAGGGAAGTGAGTCTCAAAAATTGTAGCTTATCTAATGTTACATAGCAAGTGGTGGTAGAATCTAGACAGTTTTATCTACTCCAGAGCCTAATATTCCTGTCTGTTTTCTGTAAGAATATGTATTAACCATGTTAAAATGCAAAGGGACGTAAAATCAGTTTTCCTGTATTTTTCTGACCAAGATGAAGAGGAAAAAATATCTACCCCAAAACTAACTTTGGCCTCTTGACCATGTCAATAATATTAAATAAACTATTAAAAGTGAAAAAATGCTAGCAAAAGTTGGCATATACCAAAGAAAAAGCGACAGATAAGTTATTAAGTGTTAGGAAAGGTTAAAGCCTTCCTTTTTGAAAATGAAATGTGCATTTTTAAAAAACCAGTAAGTCACTTACCACTTATTCATCAATATGATTAAGTTGTATGGTTTTCATTACAACTTCCCTAAAGGCGAATTATATTATATTGATATAATAGTTAGAAAATGGATGGGCTAGACAAAATGAGACGCAAGTAATTTGATAGAATTCTTCAGGGGAGCTATTAGGAAACCAATTTTTTTTCTCATTTCAATGATAGAAATAATACATAAATGATGTAAAATATGAGAAAAGAACAAGACAAAAAATTAATTTCACCTTTGTTTATTTTAAAGTACAGGATTCATGGTGAGTTGTTTTTAAAATATATTTCTTGTTTGGTTTTGAATTATATTCCATTATATTTAAATAAGTTAGTCTAGGTCCTTTCATATTTGTCAGTTCTTTTCCTTTAAAATTTGTATGTATGATTTCTAATACATGTACATATTTCAACTTGTGTTGAAAGAGTGTATTCAATGTGCACTTTTAAAGGATGAGGTTCATGTTACTAAATTCATTTAATAAAACGAGAAACTACAGTAATTCTTAAACAAATATGTTTCTTAGGTAACTCTGAAAGATAACAACAATTAACCAATTTTCAATACATTTTCTGACAATAGAATAGATTAACAAAGTGACTGAACTGTGATGATGATAAAATATTGTTAATGAAACCAAAATACAACTAAAATGAAATGCTTTTACAAGCCGTGCTGTGGTGTGTGTGTGCAGGCACGTATGTGTGTGTGCATGTGTTTGTGTTACACAAACTTTTCCTTTATAATATTTATCTTATCATTTAAGATAGTTATAAACAAAGTAGAAGTATCCTTTAACATGGGTAACTTAGAGAAAGCCAAAGTTATAAATGATATAACACGCAAGGAGAAATCTACTCAATAAAGGAATATATATGACTCTAAGGTTTAATTTGTTTTCTGAGTTACTGTAAAATATCTTGCTAGCATTTAAATATTCTAATAGTGTTTACACCAACATCAGAGTTAAATTATTTCAGACGTGGGAAAAAGATCATAGAAAAATATAATAATGTTATAAATTATATATACACATTATATGCATATATATGTATGTATAGATGTATGTGTGTATATACACACATACCTTTTGTTTTGTTTTGGCAGTTTGTCATTAAGGAAGACGCATTGAACCAGGGTTTCTCAAATTGTTTGTGATGTGTGCACCTGTGTTTTTGGGACCAGGTACTTACCCAGATAGTACTGGAGATTCTCTACTCCAAAGAGATAAGTTTCATAGTGGCACTATTATACAATAGAGGTTGCATTAAAAATTCACATCTATATTAATGTCATAAATATTTTTAAGAAGGTAGCTTCTACATTTCTATATATCTGTGTAAAAAAGAACTATGGAGCCATGATAATCAACTTAAATTCTAGCTGTATTAATTATTAGCTAAATTATTGTGACCAAGGAATTTAATTTTCTAAACTTCAACTTTGTCATGTGTAACTAATGGGGATGATAATTTCTACAGTAGACCAGATCTTTACTTGAATCGTTCTTGTCCTTGGAGATATGGGTAATTTAATTAAAACCTCCAAAATCTTATCCTTGCTCCTCTTCAAATATATACAAATGTCTGACTTTATTGGCTTGCAGTCATCTTCGTCTTCTCACATATGAATATACAAGTCATAGCTTTTCTTTATCTGGTCAACCTTTGAAGATCTGTGGGTTAACAGAAAGAGAAGTCACTTTACTTGATGCATTAACAGCCCCCTTTGAAGCTTTGGCACCTGTTCCTTTTTGTCACCTGGTGATCATTGCTTCATGTTCCACAGCCTTCCAAGTGTTTCTGAGCCAGACCCATGGATCTCCTCCACTGGGAAGAATATTGCAGACTCCCCCTCTGCCTCATCCAACACACACACACACACACACACACACACACACACACATACACACTCACACGTGCACAGGCACATGTGCACACTTAGCTTTGCATGAGACAATTCAATTGTGTTAAATAACAATTATCTCCATCTTATTTTATCACATTGAATGGTCACCCTGGTATTTAAAAGGGCTAATGCTGTAAAAAACCCATAACAGTACACAATACTATAACCAATGCATTTTAGTTTTCCGTCCCTTAGACACTGCAATCTTCATTCAATGGTGCTGATTCTAAAACACATTATTATCAATCTATATAAATAGCAACTTCTACCATGTTCTGGCTAAAATCCTCCAAAAAACAAATCATCCCTCTCCCTAACTTATAGACTACTTTTGATGAAATGCATGTGGCACTTTTGGACCTACGATTTTAAAGACTGAAAGATACTTATAATTAAAACCTTCATTTTCACCAATAAACAATTTGACCAGGCATTACAGTGTGTAAATACTGTACTAGCTTTCATGTAAAAATAATCTTTCCTTGGTAATATCAACTAACGTAATTTTAATGGAACAAAAAAGTACATATATTTGACTCAAAAAAGATTTTCTTGATTTTTGTCATATTAAGACCCACAAAGGCTGCCTTTTAATAGGGATAACCTATGATATAAAGGAAAATAGAAATAACAATGTCATGATTATTAAAAATAAAATGTCCTAGTCATAGTTTATATAAGTTAAATGTAAGTAGGCTGACAGTGTCACTAAAGACATTGTCTATTAATATTTTACATTACTAAAAATTGTTTTTGCTTTTCCTTTATCTGTTCTCTACATGTAGCATTTTATTCCTATAAATTACATAAAAGAGCTTACCTAATAATTATTATCATTTTGTATCATTTAATAGTATCAATCTTGTTTAGGAAATAAAGAGAACATGGAAAATATCCAATAAAATTTGAGAAGCGTGTGTGTGTGTGTGTGTGTGTGTGTGTGTGTTTTATAGCTTCGAAGGCATGGATAAAACTTTGAAGTACCTTTGATAGCCATGCTTTAGTGTCCATCAATCATGGAGACTGCTAACCTAGAAGACATACCGAAGTCTTAGAGGCTATATTTTCCCTACAGTTTTAACCAGTGTGATAGTTTCAATACTATTGTGTAGGTAGATAATAAATAATATCCAGTGTATAGCTAAGGAGTCAAATAGCTCAGACAGTATACAAGCTGATACCCTGTCACTCCTGGGTGTTCTAGGAGGCCAAGATCCAGGAAACACAATTGTGCTGTTGGTAGTTATTGAGGCTTCTTTTGGATTATCTCTTGTGCCTCAGATTTATAAGTGAATGAACACTTTCTCAAAAGATCTGCCCAAGAAAATGTCTGTAATGTGAAAATAATTTTGCTTTAACATATATTCAAAAGTATTTATTTAGCAACTACTATGTTCATTTAGGTACAGGTTTGCCACTAATCTTTTTTTGTTTGTTTGTTTTTGTTGAGGTCATGGTAGACTGTAGCATTACTTGCATTTTTCTTAGCTCTTCACCACTGATGGCAGTTTTCACTACAGATTTGCAATACCTCTGAAGTGTAAATGGTTTTACTTCCCCTACCTAAGGAAATCAGAATGACTATGTAAACTTACTTTGATCAATTTAGTGAAAGCAAAAGTGATATTATGTGTCACTTTTCAGTAGATTAAGAGCTGACACATGTTTGTTAAGTCTGTTCCTTCTGTCATGAGGCCAGAAAATTTCCAGACAGAAGCAGCACCACAAAATTAAGCCCCCAAATGATGATAATGGAGCAGAGCTTCAACCAACACAATGTAAACACATAGCAAGGGTTTCCTGATTGTTTTACACTGCAGAAAATTTCATCCTTTCCTGACTATTTCATGAAAAAATAATGTTATATACAATATGCAAATATGCAGCGTATTAATATTGTACAAAACATTCTAACATGTGAAACACTAAGAATTTATTAAGTGTTGTTTTTCTAGTATATTTTTAAAAGTGATGACAGGACTCCCTTATCTTTTATAATTCTCATTATAGAAAATGAATTTGGGGTATTAGTTGAGAAGAATGATGAGAGTCTTAAATATTAAAAAATATTATTTGAAAAATAATAGTAACCCATTGTCTTCTAAATCAAAGCTGGAAAAATCAAGAAGTCAGCATTCTGAAAATTACAAGTCTGATGCAGCTATTATATTTATGAAAAGCCTAATTATACCTGAGATTATTTTTATGGATTATTCTTGGAAAATGGTACATTTTTAATAAATAGTAAGTCATTTTAATATCCTAACATTAGTGTAACTTTGCAATACTACAAGCTATTATCTTTTCTTAAAACAAAACCTCAAGAAAACATAAAATCGTATGTGCTGTCTCATATTTCTTGGACTTTTTAATTAGAACTGATTTTAATATCATGCTGAAATGAAAATGTTAAGATTATAGCTACAAATACTCAAGTAAACCTGAAAGTTATTTTGTTCTTTACTGTAATTCCACTTAAATAGAGAAAGAGAGAAAATTAAACTTAAAAAAAAAACACAAAAAAACAAAAACCCAAAACCCTGCTTTCTGAAAAGCAGCTAGCAGTGATTCTAGAAGTGTTAGAAGTGCCTTGGATCCAAAAAGTCAGTAAACTGGTATTTGGGAGAGCCAGTCTGGAGCCATGTTAACTGGCATTAAATGTCAGCTCTGTGACTTCAATATCTATGTGACCTTGAGAAGTTACTTAACCATCCTGTGTGTGCTTCCTAGTGTGTAAAATGAAGGTAGTATAGTGGCTGCCTCATAAAAGGGTTGTATTAATTAAGCTAATCCATGGAGAATGTTTACAGTAATAGTTTGTGCAATAGTTGGAATCACTCAACAAAGTTTATTTTTTTATAATCAGAAGAAGGATTACTAATTCATCATTCTCTCTAATGATTCTCTAAGAAAACTTTGGATTAAACTCTGTGTGTGTGTGTGTGTATATATATATATACACACACACAGAGTTTAATATATATACATACATATGCCCTGATGCTGATGTTTTCTAAATATACTATTTGATACAGGCATTATGTGAAGTGAACACGAATAAAAGTAACATAAGCATTCTGACATTAAGTACTTATTTATTTTTCTGTTTTAAAGATCGTATGATCTTCAAGGGATTATTCTATGATACTGTCAAGTAACTCCTAGTTGTTTAAATTAATAGCAAAATTTAACATAGATTATTAGAACAGAGAAGCATCTAAGATTAGGGTCTAAATATTTGTTTCAAGTGATATTCAAATGGCACAGAGGCACATATTAACTAATTTTTATAAAAATCATTTTTTTTCTTAATCAGGTACAAAAATGATCACAGACGCCTAACTAAATAATACTTGACCTCAGGTTTGTACAGAGAAGTGACATTGGTGGCAGTGGAGAAGAGAATGCTGAGGTTCTCATCCTCCATTCACCTTGACTATCCTGTTGACGTGTGTAAATACTCAAATTTTCAGTGCTTTGGCTTTCTTATCTGTACACTGGCAATAATATAAACCCTACTTGATAATGTGGTTTTAAGAATATAATGAAATAATGAAAATAAAAGCTTAGCAGAATGGATTATCGTTGGTTAACCATTGTGAATTCTCTTCACAGCCATCTATGGAATAAGTTAGTAACCATATACGTACTGTTTTCTCGGGTAACATTTAGCATTTGGAATTGTTGTCACCAGTGTTTTAGTATTAATGGAAACTTACCAATTCATTATACCTTAACCAATAACCTAAATAAATTTATATTCAAGAGTTATGAATTCATTTGTATATTGTTTAAGATGTAATCAATGACAAGAATTTATACTGCAAACATAAATGCTATTGTTTATACGATTATAGAATTTTAATATGTGGGAGCTATTTGGTAAAATCTCACAACTTGGAACAAAGAAGGCATTTTGGACTGATTTATTTCTTGATTACAGGAAATATTTTAAAGATTTCTCCAACAATAATAATAATTGTAGACTAGAAATTACTTGTCCTTTGTCTCAGTATAAACACACACACACACACACACACACACACACACACACACACACACACTAGCTGTTCTTAACATCAGATAAAACACTTAAAGATACCTGCAAAGAATAACATTACAAATTTGTGAAGTAATTAGATAGTAGGCCATATTATAAACTAATAAACCACAACTATCAAATGAAAATTTAAAGATATTGACATTTCATAAAACATGTCTTAATTTTCTCTTTTCCAACTGCGTTTGAATACTAAAGTATAAGTTTCCAATATATTCAGTGGTTGTAAATATATTTTCTTTAAAGTAATACTCTTTCATGCCTCCTGAATAAGATGAGTGATAAACCTTGGTAATATCATTTTCAGTCACAAAGGCAATTGTCTTAAAGAATGAGATTGATTTTATAGTGTCACTTGTAAACTGGTCTGGAAGACACTTCCTAAATACTCTGAAGCCTGAAAGGACACATGATATTCGTGTTTGTTTTAAGAACATATTGCCTTCACTCAGCAGGAAAGACAGCAAAATAAAAAGAAGCAACAACCTTAGTTAAAACAAAACTCAAAAGGAAAAAATAAAAGCTTTTACTTGGCTTTAAAGGTATATAAGAATTGATTATTTTAATTAAAAAGAGTACATTAGTCACATGGTGTGTAGTACTGAAGTACATTCCATAGTTTCTCAGACATGCAATTTAAAGATCTGGACATAAAACTCAGGAAAGAAGTGAATAATATAGCATGGTTGAACTTGAAAGTACAATGTTTGTGTTTTTTTTTCTGGGGTTTTTTCTTCTATTTAATGATATTGTGTAATACAAAATCAAGCAACAACTTTCCAGGTACATTATTATTATCTAATTCTTAATAACCATGGCAAGGAGAATAAGTAGCACAGGAGAGTTTATCTAAATAATAAGATCGTTATTCACCCCAGCCCTTTAAATGGATATCAACAAAATGTGTAAAGGAAGTTTCTGGAAAAATGGTATGGCTCAGCAAACAACAAAAAATCTAGCTTATCTATTCTAAGATAGAAGAACAAAGCTGGAGGTATCACACTTCCTGATTTCAGAGTTTATTACAAAACTATTCTAAGCAAAATAGCAATGACACTGGAATAAAAACAGACACATAGATGTATGGACTAGAGCTGGGAGCTCAGAAATAAACCTATACAAACACAGTCAACAAACATTTGACAAAAGAGCTAAGAATACTCAACAGGGAAAGGAAAGTATCTTCGATAGTGTTGTGAAAACAGGATATACACATGAGAAAGGAAAAAAAAAACTTCTGCTAACAAAGGGAACGATCAGCAAAATGAAAAGGCTTCTTATGTACAGTAGTCCTTTCTTCTGCATGCATCTTATCTCCATTTGCCTTTGCAAATTCAGACCTTTACTCCCTCCCCTTTTATTTTTTTGTTATCCCTGTTTATGCTGTGAGTTCATTTCCGAGTTGTAGTAGCTAATGATTTGCTCTCTCTCTAGCTTTCTCTCTCTCTCTCTTTTTTTTTTCTGAAAAGGCAATCTACAGAATGGAAGCAAATATTTGTAGCCCTTCTATTTGATAAGACATTCATATCCAAAATATATTTAAAAATTATATAACTCAATAGCAAAAAGCAAAATAAGACAAACGATTTTTTTTAAATGGGCAAAGGACTTAAGTGGAGATTTTTATAAAGAAGGCATACAAATGGCCAACATGCACATGAAAGGATATTCAACATCACTAATCATCAGGGATATGCGAATCTAAGCCACAGTGAAGTATCATCTCATATTTCTCAGAATGGATATTGTTAAAGAAACAAGAGTTAGCAAATGCTAGCAAGAGTGTGAAGAAAAGGAAACCTGGTGTACTGTTTGTGGGAATATAAACTGGTAAAGTCATTATGGAATGCAGTATTGAGGTCTTTAAGATATTAAAAATACAATTACTATATAATCCAGCTATAGATATAGGTATGCATCTGAAGGAAATTAAATCACTCTCTGAAAGAGAGATCTGCACCCCTGTGTTCATTGCAGCATTATTTACAAAAGCCAAGACATGGGAATGGCTTACGTGTCCATTCATTGATGAATAGAAAAATAAAATATGGGAGGTTATAGAGAGGGTGCAAAAAAATGTATACACATTTTAAGATAACATCTCTTAAAAGTATCTACAAATGGACATTTTCGTCAACATTTCTTAAGCAGTAGTTCGCCATAATCAGAACTGTCTTGACACTGATGGTAAACTCTTTGAGTACCTTTTATAATTGCAGAAGTCAAACATGACTTGTATTCATCTTTTGTTATCGATATATATTATTACAATTTTAATACAGTTTTCCTTTCTTAAAATGTGTATGCATGTTTTGGTTACCCTCTGTATATATACAGTGGAATATGAAATATTATTCAGCCATAAACAAAGAAAGAAAGCATGCCCTTTGCAACAATATGGATGGACCCTGAGGGCATTATACTAAGTGAAATAAGTCAGAGAAACACAAATACTTTGTTCTCACTTATATGTGTAATCTAAAAAAGCTGAACTTATAGAAGCAGAGAGTAGAATGGCAGTTGCCAGAGGCTAGGAGATAGAGGATATAGGGAGAAGGTGGTAAAAAGTGCAGACTTTCAGATAAAAAATGGTTAAGTTCCAGGGACCTGGTGTACATCATCATGACCGTAATTAATAATGCTATATCATATACTTTAAAGTTTTAAGAGAGTAGACCTTAAATACACAAAAATACACCAAATACACAAAATACACCAAATACACAAAAAAATGATGAGTGGATGGAAGTGTTAACTAACATTATTGTGGTATCTATTTCTCAATACAAACTTGTATCAGATTATCACATTCCACAACTTAAAGTTAGATGGTATATGTCAATAATATCTCAATAATGCTGGAAAAATAACAAGCTTATTTTGCAATATATTAATAATTTAATAAAAACTATTAAATAACATGATGTTTAAAATGTGAAGAACATATAGCAAGCAAACACAATCTAGTTAGTAAATATGTAGTCAAGTCATTTTGATGTCCTTAAGAGTAGTAGAGAAAGAATTACTGAGAATAGTAATGATTCTGTGGGGGAACTCATGATAGATCAAAGAGACCAAGGTCTCAAAGGATTGTCATGTTTTTTGATGTGTATGTTTTATGATATTGAAATGTGAATTTCAGAGCAAGAAAAGTCATTAGAAGAATTGATAAAATGGCTACTTGTAATTGCTTAGTAGAAAAAAAATGGTATCATAAAACCACTTGGATTTGTCAAAAATCAATAATAGCTGATTATTAGTTTCTCATTGATAAGACATTTTGTTAGAGAAAAGAAATAAAATTTTTTAAGATTTTTTTAGACTTAGTATACCATTAAAGGAATATACAATTTTTTAACTTAGTGACATTAATTAGCAGTAAGTTTAAATTTAGTCTTAAAACAGAGATAGACTTGAAATTGATGATAATTATTAAGTACCGTATTCTTAAGTAGACCATTTATCAAATATAAAGAGATACAAATATGATTTTAGGTAAGGATATTTGTGTTTTATTTTCAATCATTTGTAATTTTTGAAATAACCTGAAAGAACAAGTGTATACTGGTGTTCATTTTTAGAAGAGCATTTTTAAGCTCATTGTTCTCTATAAATGTGTAAATGGCTGTACAAATAAATAGATGTTTGAAATTATGGAAGCAGATATGGAAGCTGACTTGGTGAAGTCATAGATACAGGTTGGAATGAGCCTATAGCATAAGTAATGCAAATAGCTATCCTGATTACATACAGGCAATTTACAGACTGTGTTTTCAAAATGCAATAATCACCATCACGTTTTAGTTCACATTTAGCTACCTGTTTTTGATTTCTTGGCACTAGCTGTCAATTGACAGCTATATATATTAATGTCACAAGCTGCCTAAGCTCTGCTGGAGTCCTTTAGTTGACACCATTAAAAAGCCCCTTAGTGTTTTCCCTGAAGCTCACTGTAAAGACAACCTCAAATCCTCCAATGCCAACACACGCTCAAATCTGAACTCAGTCCAGCTGGGAACAGATCTCCAGGCCCACTGAGTGGATGTCAAAAACCTCATCAGCCTCAAAAACAGTTTTTTAAGAGCCAACTAGGAGAATAAACACTGAAATATTAAACATGCTCTTATTCACTGCTTCTATTGCACTGGTCACTTTTCTATTCTTGAAGTAACTCCCTTAAAGAACTGGGACTAACCATTAAAAATACGTACGATTTTTATGTATGTAATTATTTGTTTATTTCCTATATCCTCTCACCTAAATATAGGCTCTAGCACAGCAGTTATCTTATCTCTTCTGTTTCACACTATATCTACATCTAGAAAGTTGCTCAAGAAATATCTATTGAGTAAATAATTATCTCACGTGTTCAACTATGGGAATTGGGTCTCTAATATTACATACGAATGTTTTAGAACAGGTTTTGTATGTATAAAATAGAACCAATTTTAAAGAATAATTTTAATAACATCAGACGAAGATGTATGCATTCTACTGCATTTCCTTTGTGTTTTTTAAGAGCAATTAAATAAATATCCAGTAAATAAAATTTAGAAAGTTTTCATTTATGAAAGATTGGGATACAGATTTAAATCACATTTCCTGCTTTCACAATTTGTTTATGGCCAATGTTGGAAATCTGTGCTCAATTCTAATATGTGGGCCACCTTTGCCCTACAAATATATAGTGTTAATATATTTTGTACAATACTTTTTTATAAGACATGACTAAGAAACTATATCAATAGTGCTTGCGTTTCCCATTTCATTTATATTTTTATCAATAAAAAAGGTGAAAAAAATCAAGTCAAATGGTTAACATTCTGTGACTTCCATAATGATACATTAATATTTATTTTATTAACCTTGAAAGTCAAACATATATACATTTTATAGATGTAGAGCTATTAATAATTTCAAGTTCGTCAGCATTGCTTCTATGAGTACATAAAAAGACCTTAAATGCATAATAGAGACAATGCATCAACTGCATAAGACATAGAATGTGTCTTTAACTTTATTCAATGTAGCAATATAAGTCACCCTTTATAAAGCATTTTGTTTTTCTTTATGGCATTTCAAATATTAGAGCTTGTTGTGTAATTGGGATCTTTTCTTCACGAATCATAGATACACAAAGATAGACAGGACCTCACAGATTGAATAGTGTAATTCTTTTATTTCACTTATGATGTTAAAGTGCTTTGTCAAGCTTCATATATCTTGTCTAATTTTTCATTTATTTATTATAAATTCCTTTCTGTTTCTTCACCTGCAATTAATGCAGCAACATCTGCTTACCCAAATCCGTGGCAACTTTTTCCCCAATTTCTTTTTTTAATCATTTATCTTTTAATTAAAGTTTATTGGGGTGACAATTGTTAGTAAACTTATATAGATTTCAGGTGTTACAATTATGTATTACATCATCTATAAATCCCATTGTGTGTTTACCACCCAGAGTCAGTTCTCCTTCCATCACCATATATTTGATCCCCCTTACCCTCATCTACCACACCCCTCACCCCTTACCCTCTGTTAACCACTAAACTATTGTTTGTGTCTGAGATTTTGTTTCTCATTTGTTTGTCGTGTTCTTTTGTTGTTTTTGTTTTATATACTACATATCAGTGAAATCATATGGTTCTCTGCTTTTCCTGTCTGACTTATTTCGCTTAGCATTATAATCTCAAGATCCATCCATGTTGTCACAAATGGTCCTATTTCATCTTTTCTTATAGCCGAATAGTATTCCATTGTGTATATATACCACAACTTCTTTATCCATTCATCTATCAAAGGACATTTTGGTTGTTTCCATGTCTTGGCCACCATAAATAAAGCTGCAATGAATATTGGAGCACACGTGTCTTTATGTATAAATGTTTTCAGATTTTTTGGGTAGATACCCAGGAGAGGGATTGCTGGGTCATATGATAATTCTATTCGTAATTTTGTGAGGAACCTCCACACTGCCTTCCATAGCAGCTGCAACAGTCTGCATTCTCACCAATAGGGTATGAGGGTTCCTTTTTCTCCACAGCCTCTCCAACACTTGTTACATTTTGTCTTGTTGCTGATAGCCATTCTGACTGGGGTGAGGTAATATCTCATTGTGGTTTTGATTTGCGTTTCTCTGATGACTAGTGATGTTGAGCATTTTTTCCTATGTCTATTTGCTATTTGTATGTCCTCTTTGGAGAAATGTCTCTTCAGGTCCTCTGCCCATTTTTCAATTGTGTTGTTTTTTTGTTGTTCAGTTTCATGAGTTCCTTGTATATTTGGATATCAGCCCATATCGGAGGCACTGTTTACAAAAATCTTCTCCCATTCACTTGGTTGCCTCTTTATTTTGTCAATGGTTTCTTTTGTGCAGAAGTTTTAAGTTTCATATAGTCCCATTCACTTATTTCAGCTTTTTACTTCCCTTGCCTTTGGAGTCAAATTCATGAAATGCTCTTTGAACCCAAGGTCCATAAGTTTAGCACCTATATTTTCTTTTATGCAGTTTATTGTTTCAGGTCTTATGCTTAAGTCTTTGATCCATTTTGAATTAATTTTGGTACATGGTGACAGATAGCAGTCCACTTTCATTCTTTTGCACATGGCTTTCCAATGCTGCCAGCACTATTTATTGAAGAGGCTGTCTTTTCTCCATTGTATATTTTTTGCTTGTTTGTCAAAAATTATCTGTCCATATTTATGTGGGTTTATTTCTAGGTTCTCAATTCTATTCCATTGGTCTATGTGTCTGTTTTTCCGCCAATACCATGCTGTTTTGATTATTGTTGCCCTGTAGTACAAGCTAAAGTCATGGGATGTGATACCTCCAGCATTGTTCTTTCTTCTTAAGGTTGCTTTGGCTATTCAGGGTCTTTTGTGATTCCGAACAAATCTAATGATTTTTTTGTTCTGTTTCTTAAAAAATGCCATTGGGATTTTGATGGGGATTGCATTAAATCTGTATATTGCTTTGGGTAATATGGCCTTTTTAACTATGTTGATTCTTCCAATGCATGAGCACGGAATGTCTTTCCATTTCTTTGTGTCTTCTTCAATTTCTTTTAAAACGGTCTTAGAGTTTTCAGCATATAGGTCTCTCACATCCTTGGTTAAGTTTATTCCTCAGTATTTTATTATTTTTGCTGTGCTTGCAAAATGAATTTTTTTTTAATTTTATTTCTCTTTTTGAGATTTCATTGTTAGCATATAGGAATGCAATGGACTTTTGTGCGTTGATTTTGTAGCCGGCAACTTTACTGTATTTGTTGATTGTTTCTAATAGCTTTTTGGTGGAGTCTTTAGGGTTTTCTGTATATAGCATCATGTCATCTGCAAAGAGTGACAATTTAACTTCTTCCTTCCCAGTTTGGACGGCTTTTATTTCTTTGTCTTGGCTGATTACTCTTGTGAGGACTTCCAACACTACGTTGAAAAGCAGATGTGATAGGGGAGAGCCCTGTCGTGTTCCTGAACATAGAGCAAAGGGTTTCAGTTTTTCACCGTTAATTTGGAGATTAGCTGAGGGCTTGTCATATATGGCCTTTATTATGTTAAGGTATTTTCCTTCTATACCTGTTTTATTAAGTGTTTTGATTATAAATGGATGTTGTATCTTGTCAAATGCTTTTTATGCATCAATTGATATAATCATATAATTTTTCCCTTTATTTCGTTTATGTGATGTATCACATTAATGGATTTGCGTATGTTGAACCATACTTGTGCCCCTGGGTTAAACTCCACTTGGTCGTGATGAATGATCTTTTTAATGCATCATTGTATTTATTTGCTAGAATTTTGTTTAGGATTTTTGCATCTGTATTTATCAGAGATATTGGTCTATAGTTTTCTTTCTTTGTGTTGTCCTTACCAGGTTTTGGGATCAGGGTAATGTTGGCCTCATAATATGAGTTAGGGAGTACCGTCTCTTCTTTAATTTTTGGAAGCGTTTGAGCAGGATTGATATTAGATCTTCTTTGAAGATTTGGTAGAATTCACTAGTGAAGCCATCTAGGCCCGCTTTTTTCCCCAATTTCAAAGATATTCTTCCTAGTTACTAAATACAATAGCACTTTTTTCAGGATTAATTTGTTTTGACTTTTCGTATTTGAGATTTTGAATACTTCATATATCTAGAAATTCTCAGTAGTCATATTTTCTAAATTTGTCTCAATATTTCTTTAAGAACATCTTATTCTCTTTCATGGGCTCCCATTTCTCCTCCTTTGTTCTTAAGAAATGGTCTTTCTCCGGTCCCTCACTTCGTGCTCTTTCTTTCCGCAATGTACTCTCTCTTTGAATAACCTCAATGTCACCTCTGTTGAGGTTCAATGAAGTATCTTATCATCTTATAACCTATTTTCAAATAAATAATACTCTTCCATGGCTTCAAATGCCATTTACATTTTAATTAACCAGCTTCTAGATTCATAGGTCCAACTACTATGCAGTTAGCATCTGCAATTGCAGGTCCGCAGTTGTGTCTCAAACTCAATAGATTGAGAACTGACTCAATACTGTTTCACAAAAACTGCCCATCCCTCTTTTTTTTTCTTTTGTTTTCTAGCTCAGAAAACATGGAATCAACATCCACTAGATTGTTTAAATCAGGCAATAGGAAAATATTTCAGATTTGTTTTTAAAAACTCTTTCTGCCCTATTAAATATATCTTCATTATGTCCCCCATTTTCCATGTCCACCCTCACTGTTTGTTTTATTATCTGAAAAACAATTTTTAAAAATCCGAACTTTCACAATCTCTCAAATCGTTCAACAGCCTATTTGCAACACTGCTCCCAGAGTACTTTTTCTAATATCCAAATGTGTGTAGTAGTCTTGCTTAAAATAGCCTCCCAGATATAGTCTCAACTCCTTAAAAGAGCCTACAAGAGTCTCCGTGATCAGCTCATCACCCACCACACTCCTTCAGCAGCTTTACCATCTCCGTGCATTTCGGCTTGCATTCTGGCTCTCGGGAATGTCCATTTCTCCTCAAAAATTACACCAGCACTCCATCCTATTGTATAGCTCATTCTTTTAGTTGGTTATCATATCATTGATGGATTCATTATTCCCTGTCCTTGCCCTCAGACAAGGATGAGTTAGTTATCCCCTCCTCTGAAGTGTCCTCCACCCTTGCAAATGAATATCATGCCTTAGATTATCTTCACACCACATTGTATTATAGTGAGTGGTTTCTGATATGTCATAATTTCCCACTAGCCTTACTATTAGGCATCTTTCGTCTCTAAATTTGCTGTCCTTGGAACATGCTAAGCAGGAGGCAATAAGAATCTATTGAGTTAATTAATGGTCTTAATGGGTAACGTCCCTTATTATTATCCAAATCACTTAATAGGTTAATAGTCATAAGTCATTAGTTTTTCCAGTTTTCTAAAATATAATTTTTGGAAAATTGTCTCTAAAACTATATATATATATATATATATATTTATATATATTTATGTATAATTTTAATAATGGTATAATATACATATACTATTACATGATACACTGCTATGTTATTTATAAGTGTATATATATATATATATATATATATATATATATATATATATATATGAGTACAATAGAAATTACTTAATGACATTATTTTAAGTAATATTCCAGAACAGCTCTTAGGTTTTAAAACTAAAATCTTGTGGAAATATATAATAGAATAAAATACTAGATTAATTTTCAATATATAAGAAATAAATTTAACTATATTTGATTGTTTTGATCTCAAATGTAATGTAACTTTTTGAACTGGGAATTAAAATAAACATAAAATGACAGCATTTAAAAATGTGTTTATATGATTCAAATGTACTTCCTAACAGAACAGAAAGTAACCTTGGAAATTTGAAACTTTCAATTTTACTTCCAAGTTTTGTATTATCTGCTTCCCAAAATGACACTAAAGAATGCATTCAGGTGGTGAAAAATGTCAATTTAAAAAGCAGGCAGATGGTGCTTGCTTGTCTTATGAGATAAACAATATGAGATATGTTTCAAAGGGGAAAATTGAATTTAAATGCCCAAACAAAAATTTACAATATGTCCATTGACTAGATATTTGGGAATGACAAAAAGCCTAAATGTTTCTTAATTCTAAGTTACAAAAGTCTCATTTCAACTTCTGGAGAACATGTAAGAATTGTGCTTTTCAAGTGTATAATACTAAGCATCATAGCAATTTATTGCTGATAGAGACCCATGTGTCATCCTATACCACTTTTTCCCTCAGAATAGCAATGCAGCATCCTAGGGGCAGACAGATGAAATGCTGATTCATTGAGTGATTGATTGATTTTTTTCTACAAGATTTCTGATAGTCTTTAATATTCTGAGTTTTTTGGTTCATGATGGAGATTTAGAATAACTATATACCAAACATTTTATCAAGGGACACTTCTCATTTAATTTTATGTTTTTATAATGGACAAGAGCATATTGTGTTTGATACTACTAATACCAACACCTTTATTTTGTAGTCAGGGAATTTCAAGACCTTCTCTAGGCCACAAAACAAATGAACAGAGAAGCTAGGATTCTCTTCACTCATAATCAGATGCTCTGAACGCTAAAAATGTATGCCTGCAAACACAATTTCATTTTTAATTGAGATCTTTAAGCAGAGTGTGGTAAATTTCATCAAGTTATATATTATGAGCAAAAACAATAAACACTCAAATTTTTAAAAATCCAATTATAGATGTCTTTACTATTAATTCTTCCACTTAATAACTTGTAAAGTATGTCATAGCAGGCAACAGAATCTCTGGAATTAGTTGACAGTGTGTTCATTTATTTTCAAAGTACACATTAAAAGCTACACTACGTGTCCCAGAAGGTCAAAAAAAAAAAATGTGTTTGAAAACAGTTAGTGATTGTTTTCTATTCTATAATCAAAGAGTTTAAGCAAAAATTCTGCTTGTACAACATTACATATTTTACCTAAATTAAATCACTATGTAAATATATTAGGCAAAAAGTCCACAGATGTCTTTCTTTTTTTAATCAGTTATACTTACGTATATATTTTTGAGAACCAAAGCAATAAGATAGTTCTGTAATTCTACTGGATCTTTGCTCTTTAATCTTTATTTATCACAGAAATGCTTCTTATTCTAGCCTGTCACTATTATAAACTTAATTATTGCTCTGTCCTTGTGAACAAAGTTGCAAAATGTGCTTGTTCCTTGTCATTGATGCATGCAATCATTTAAGGAAAATTGGCAGGATGTATCTGAGATTTTGGCTCTGTGGTTTGAAGATACTCAGCGTACACTGTGTAAAGGCAGGTGGCAAAATGTGAATCCAAAACTATATCCATTCTGTTCATTGACTTTACCATTTAGAAAGCACAGATGTTAACTATATAACAACAAGGTGGTTTTATTGTAATCACCTGCTGTTAGGGTCCCTCCTGGCACAGTAGCCAAAATGATTCTTGTTTCCTTCTCATTTACAAGGTGTTTGTTATTTGATGGTTCAAAACAAAACTGGAATATTTTTTTCTTTATAAGAAAAGCTTAAAACAAGATAATTTTGAAGAAAAATCGGTATAAAATTGAATTGCATGCTATCATAGTTAATTGTATACCTTCATCATAATGTGATTTGTGTTGATTTTCAGCTAAAAAATCTAGTTCTCTTTTGGTTTATGTTTTGATTTGCTATTGTTGAAGTAGAATTCCTTCTATTCATGGACAATTCTGGGGAAAAAAGATGACTTGATTCTTTTTTCTTTTAGCTCTCACTCACAAAATGGAAACTATTAATATTTTACTATGTTTGCTGGCTAATTAAAATTAATATTTTAAAGAGCTTTTGCTTTTAGCTCTCAGAACATATATAAAAATGTACACTCATGAGCAAGTATTTTTATGTAATGTATGTTCTATAACAAATATATAATATATGCATAACACACATATGTTATAAATATTTTTTCATGAATGTACTAGTCAGAAGTTTTATCATCAGAGAAATAATGAATCTAAAATGCACAAAGACTGTTCCTTGAGGTATAGTGCATTTGCCTCCTCTCTCTCATCATGTGTGGTGTGACTAAAGCTTTTCTAATTCTTTGTTTGATTTTTTTCCTCTTTGGAGTTTGTTTCTCATGTGTCCTAAATTCACCACCCTTGACACCTACAAAGTGCAGAGTTCTCACAGTTCATTCCTCTCATAGCTTCGCTCTTCACTTGAAACCTGGTGGAGGACACAGCTTTCTATTTTGGTTCTACTACCACAGCCTTTGACATAAAGTTGGTTTTATTAGAATTGGCTCCTGTCCATAGCTAGGCCAAATCAAAACATTTGCCTCTACTCCCTGTTGATCTTGCTTGCAGTTTGTGTGCATATCACGTTTATAAAACACTGTAAAGACTAAGAAACCTCTTGCAGTAATGATGGAGAATCAATACCGAAACTGCTAAGATAAACTTAGATAACATACATACATTAATTCAATTATTTATAAAAATGTCTTGAACATCTATTATTTCCTATGTGTAACTAAACTTTGGCCTAGGAAGATTAATAATATGTGACTGTACCGCAGAGAAAGTACAATCTACTGGAAGAAATCACACATTCTAAAATTATCAAATACATTTTCTAAAAAAGCCAATGCCTTTTTAATATTTAAAAAAATACCCACCTCCCAAATAAAACATCCTTTTTAAAAATATGAATCTTAATATGGGCTACAAGAATTTGTCAAATCTTTTTCATCTACCTCTTTATTGTCTTTAATTAAATCTGTTTTTAATCAAATACCATTATTCTAATGGTTACAAATACATATATTTTCTATTTGTAAAGCCTTTGATTTTTTTGTAAATCACCCTTTGAATTCTAATAATTAAGAATCTTTGAAATATCACTGTATTAATTAAAGAATGCAAGGGTGTTATAACAAATAAAAACATTGTGATAGCTCAAATAAAATAGACTTTTTTTTTTTTTCTCAGTTAAAAATGGAAACATGTGTTTTTGAAGAGCTGGTAGTTCTCCAAGTGGTGATTCAGGGACTCAGGTTTCTTCTGTCTTATGGTTTCATGATCCTCAGTACGTGACTTTCAAGTCCCCTCTGTTTATCTGCATCAGGTCCATAAAGCAAATGAGTATTGGGGATCACTTACGGCTCTTATGCGATGAGCCTAGAATTATGACATTGCACTCCTGTCCATTTTCCACTGCCTAAATCTCTGTCACTCAACCACACCCCACTACAGGAAACGTTGAAAACTGTACACCCTGTGGATCGGGGAAAAAAATACATGGTTTGATAAACAGCTATTCATATATGTCTCAACCTATTTTTCAATCAAAATTAGTGTTTGTGTGTGTATGTGGATGCGTGGGCATGCATGAATACGTAGTATTAGTATGCCTGTAGATTGGAATTAATCCTTAAAGTATATCTATTTGAATCCTGAGAAGGAATCACAAGAAATTCTTAATTGTGATTTTGAATTATTTTCTTTCTTTATCCTCTCATTGTTTCCATTAGTGTTCTGCCTTGAGTAGAGAGGGAAAATAGCACTTCCTGTAACTTTGTCTTTCAGTAATGACTTCTTAACTTATTTGTGAATTAGACATTATTTCTATCAATTAATATTACTTGAAACAGTAGGTAAAGTAAAAGGAAAAGTCTGGTAAATATCTATAAATAGTTTTCTCCTGTGTATTATTGAGAACCAGTTAGGAAAGCACCAGAATACATTGTTTTTCACTTTAAAAACATCCCATCACAGAGTAAAAGATTAAAGATTCCACGTTAGTGGAAACACAAAGTCTTCAATGTTTTTTAGAGAGAATTGCTGTATAAGTTAAGAAAGCACTGAAATAACCCTTTACTTTTTTCCATTATATTATGACAAAAAAATCTAATACAGTGTTTGATGTAGATGTAATATTTAAAAAAAATTATTGACTCAGAAGGCATAAACTAAATTTTCCTCTGGATTACTATTATTGAAGACTATGATTTAATCATATATTTCTCCTGTCAACTTTATTAGAATATGCTATTTATACTTAAATGTTAAGGACGATTGCCATAGTATAAATGCATTTCTAAATGATTGATCAAAACTCCATTTAGATTTTCTTTTCTAGTCCAAAATTTCCTTCCATCTGATGCAATGGCTTGAAAACAAGTTACAGCATAACTGATTGATGTACTTTTGCTAAAAAATTTCACTCTATGTATATATCAAAATGTAAAATCCTACTGCATTTTGGAATTTTTGAAATCTACATAGAGAGACAGATTGATGAAACTGGAAACTGAAGATTAATTTTGAGAAATTGTAGACCCTCCTTGTTTCATGTTAGTTCCACGAAATAAAATTTCAGGAAAGTATCTTGATTACTACTGTATAAAATAAAAGGAACCAACTCAGTGAACAAAGTGCCTATTGTTTGCTAAATAAGTTATTTGACATAGAAAGCTATTGCTTGTTTCCAATAGATATTTTTAGTTCTCTATGAATACTGAAACATGGTAGTCTTTCATTTTTTTATAATGAAATATAAAGAAATGTATTTCACCAAAACATCATCAATTTGGTAATTATTATTAGATAAACACAGTATTTCATACATTAAGATATGGAAAAGTAAGGTTAATAGTATTATTTTATTGCAGTAGGCAAATGAGTGCATATATGCTATACACATTAATATTTAGAATGGTTAAAGTCTACAATAACTTTTTTTAGCATGTGCATTTCTTTTTACTTTTCGTCACAAAATAAATCTTGTATTAAGCCTTGAGAGTGTGAGGAACAAAGTAATTACTCAAAGTGGTTTCCCCAAATTATAAAACTCCGTTTAAGGAAATTACAATTTCTCGGGAAATATATCCAACAAAAATAATAAGTAAACAGGAAAAAGAAAGAAACAAAGAAACAAAGAAAAGAGGAAACAAAGAAAGAGAGAGAGACAGAGAGAGGAAGGAAGGAAGGAAGGAAGGAAGGAAGGAAGGAAGGAAGGAAGGAAGGAAGGAAGGAAGGAAGGAAAAAAATGACAGAAAGAAAGAAAATGACAGAAAGGAAGAAAGAAAGAAAGGCACCTATCAGTAGATACAAAACTCATATAGTGAAGGTAGTTGTTGTAATTAGCAAGCAGAGTTTCTTCAGTTTGAGAGTAGCTCCTGTAAGCTCAAAATACAATAAAATTTTAGAAGGCCTTCATAGGGAAAGGAATTGTTCCATGACTAGTAATGTGTTACTCTACGATCAACAATGCACACTAAGATCCAATTATTTGAGATACTTGAAATAACTTAAAAATACTTGTGATCCTAGATCTTTTCATCTGAAAGTAAACACACACACACACATACACATAAAGTACTTAATGTTTAATTTTCAGATGTGGTCATCAACATTTGTATTTCTATAAAACTTGAAAATTGTGCTGTATGAAAAGTATTAAATACTTAAAAAATAAAACTGCTAACAAGTGTTGAGGACAGTTTGCAAAAATGAGACTACAAATAATCTTCTTGTTTAGAAATCTCAGTCAATTGACTCATTTTGTCCTTGGAGAGCCACATCAATGCTCCATTCCAGTCCATTGTTAAATGGCCACCGCTCCATATCTATTGGTTTATGCTGGCCTCCCCTTGCTTCCAAGTAGCTTTGTTATGCTTTATTTTCTCCCTCAATGCCTCTTTTTTAAAAAGTATTTTTCACATAGCATTACTTCTGCATAATTTATTTTTATCTCACCTCTAATTATTGGGCAGGCTTTTTTATTAATTCTGAAGAACTATTATTTTTTTTCCTGTAGTTTACAATACACTATAACGTTTGTGTTTCCACCAGTGTTATTGACAGCATTTTGAAGAACAGCTCAAGAAGTACCCTCTCAAATTAGTTTATGAACTCCGTATTTGTTCCTGCCTTTCAATTTAGTTTTCCACATTTCTATCCAGCTTCAACTTTGGCCCTGAATATATTGCATCTTCTTTATTATGATCTATGCCTTTGATCTAATTATTTACTTATTCTGTTTGCCTGGCTTTTGAACTCTTGGTTAAGAAAATGACCTGCCCTTATTTTGCTCTGATCTCTCCACTGATGAGACATCGTTATAATTTTGGCCTGTCTCCTTAAGTGATTACTCAGATTTGGATATCAACATAGTTACGGCACCATTCTAAGTTAGAGTCTTTAAAATTAAGCATCACTCTGTGTGTGTGAGTGTGTGTGTGTGTGTGTGTGTTATGTTAAATTACTTATTTGATATTGCTATGTCAAATTAGTGTATTTGATATGTAAAATTACTTATTTTAATATTATCCATCTCTAAGAAAAGCCAATTAGTCAAAATCTCTTTACAGTGCTCAGAACTATAAAAGGCGCTATTACATGGAGTGGGGGACAAAGACAAGCAGATACACACAGATTGATGATATGAAATATATAAAAAAAAAAAAATCCCAATAATAGACTCTGCTATAGTCTATTGTTCGTTCCGAAAAATTCTCCCTCCTCATTAGCCTCTATATAACAATATCTCAAATAATAATTTAGGGTCCATCAACATCTGAAACCTAGTTATTACCCTTTGACTTTATCTAATGATTCATCACTCTGTCCTGTTTGAATTGAAATGCTCCCTTTTACTTGAATTATCTATTTAATTTCTAAGACTGTCTTTTAGTCTGGGCTAAAGATTTTCAATATCTCGTCACCATTTAACTGCTCAGATACAGCTCTTAGAACTTTTGTTTCAAAAGGAACCAGGTAAGCAGAATGATATCATCTTTAGCTTAAACTAGTAAAATTATAAATGAAAAAATAAACTTGAGGGAAACCTCTGTATGATTAGGGGAAGAGGCTACTGTGTTTGGGAGGAAATAACTGACGAATATTTATACTTTAGTTGGGACCCGAATTTTTGTAACATAAAGATATAAATCTATGGAAATTAAGCTTTAGATTTTAATGGAAATAACCTTTTAAACTATTGTTTATTCCCTCAAGTAAATAATTAGATAAGTAAATGTATAGTTTTCTGTTAAAATTAAATATTCTGTAAGGCCAAACATGAAACAAGAATTCACATAGATACCTGTCCCAACCTGCGTGCTAACAAATATCTGTATCGGAATAGAAGTGAGTGATGGCTCGCTATATGCCTTTATGTCTGTTTATTTGTCAGGGTCCACAGTCTGAGCCCACCCTGAGAGTTCATTTGTCAGATTTAGTACTACAGCCCAGTGGATTCATCTATTAGAAGATGATTCACATTAATCTAGCCCACAGGACTGATGCCAGTTTTCTAATGTCTTATGTGTTTAATGTCTTCAATATAAGTTGCTGTTTCAGCAAAAGCACCTGCTTTCAAGACACTTGTTTTTGGTTTTTTTCCCCTCCCTATTTTTAAGTTCTTAGTGGAGGTGGAAAGAAGACTTCCATTTGACTTGTTTTCTATTACTTAAATTGAGACACTTAACAAGCTACCATTCCATAAGTATATGAAGTAATTATAGCAAAACCAACAATAATGATATTCAGTACTCTGCTAAAACTGTATATGCAGATAATGGATTACTAAGAAATATATTAAATTATTTGCTGCATATATCAATTTTTTAGCAATGTTAAAACCATTCAGATATGAAGCAATAATATACTATGAAATGACTCCTATTTAGGGAATTATTTTTTAATAGTTCTAAATGGATAACTATACTGACAATTTATTTGGGCAGCTGAATAAACAGTCACTTGGACCAGGATGAAAATACATGACACATAGATTTTGTTTTGGGACAAATTGCTGGAGTAAAAAAAAATATATAGAAGTACAATTAAAGGCTGTCCACATTCATGGGGTTAAAATTCTAAACAAATATCTCACTGTATATAGAATGATATATAATGAAATGGCTACTTTTATACTTATAGTATATTTACATAATTAAATGTAATACATATCACTAAGTTGACATGCCCACAATGAAAAGAGGCAACATGCTATTTTCCAGACATATATAAATATCAGCTGAAATTAGTCTTAACTATCACATGATATTGTCAACATTATTCTGTTTATACCATTCTGTTTAGATTTTCCAATATTTATAACATCGAAATGGGTTTGATTATTTAAAAATAAACATATAATATGGCATTTTGAAACTAAATTTTTAAATATATTTAAGACTTTAGAAATGCCTATGTACTTGTTAACCTTGAAGGTTAATATGGAGAACTTGGAAAGATAAATCATCAGATGTAATCTACAACTGCTTCAGACAAATAGTTTTTTAAATGCTATTTGAATTTATGTATTGCATGACAACCATGATTATCTGCAAGAGTAGACCTTAAATTTACAACATAAAATTTAAACAGTATTATTTTATCCTATGAATGTATAGTTGGTATCTATGCTGAGATGGATGCTAGTTGCATACAGAAAAATACTATGAAAACATAAAAATCTGAGCTATGTCTTCTTTTTGCTTTGAGACATTCCATAGTATAAGGAAAATACTATTGCATCTTGGAGAATTAATAAAGGTCTGGCTTATAACAAAATTATGACATATGTTATTGGCTCACCTGCTACACCTTCTACAAATATGTGATTGGCTCACCTTCTACATTTTTCTTTTTTTTGTCAGCAGAGCATGAGCTATTGCACTAAATATGAGTATATGAAGGCTTTTGAGGTAGGAAACATTTCAATATTTTAAGCCAAAGTTTGAAACATTTTAGCTATAAAAACCAAATTCATGTGCAGCACAAAATTCCTTTACATAAAGCAGATCTTTCCAATAGCACTTCCATGAGTTCACTGCAAACTAAAGTGAATGGTGAGGAATTTTCTTCTGTTTCCAAGTTATCTTATAGAAATGACGCCTGGAGTTCACACATATAAAGTATTTTATGATACCAGAACAATCAGTCCAGATATTTAAAAAGTAATAAAAGCAATAATAAGAAGTAAGCTAAACAACCTTCTTTTCGGGCTAGTTTGTGCCTTTCAGTAGATTTGATCTATGAGTTGTAGCAGTATATTCTTGGCCGGAGCTTCATTGAATAACCTAATATACTACTAACTTGATTAGAGACTGCAGGCTTCGGGATTTATTATTTGATCAGACTTTCATAGAGCAGCACATCACTGATACCTTACGTGCACACTAATTATTTCTCTACTTTCATAGTTCATAAGTAATATAATGGTTCTTATTCTTCTCTATCTCCTCTTTGCTTCCTTCCTTCTAGTCATCTTTGTACATATTTATGTCTTCACCCATCTGATTTTCTCTTCCCTAAACTTTTCATTTTCTTTTCTTACTTTGTCCTTTCTTTCAATGTCATTTGCTCACCCTCTACTCCGGTTTTTCTTCCTCATTCACTTGCTGATCTGTTTCTCTTAACTTTTCACTCTCTCATTAACTCTTCATTACACACACACAAGTGTTTTTAGTGAATAGGTTATTTAGTAAAATTTGCATTACTGACTTAACTGAAATTTAAAGAGAGGCAGGACTGAAATATGATATGCCTTGTACTTGAACTTTTTTTCCATTTCCAGTTTGTGAGACTCAGAGATCTTCCAAAGACTTTGGTTTAATTAACAATTCCTGATATGGAATAATAAAATAAACATAATTATAATTGTGTATAATTAAAATGTATTATCTTCTCTGCACTCTGCTAAAAGTGAGTTTCAAGTAGGTGGATTAGATAAAATACCAAAGCCAGAAATTTCAGTTTCTGGAGCTGTCCTATGTTCCAAAATTAAGTCCATTTGCTGTGCAATGTCCCAGTACATAACCCACAAAATGTCGAAAGTTCACAGAGGAGAAACTAATCACACAGCAACCTCAAAATGAAAGTTAAGACCCGAAGAAATTAGATAACTTTCCCACAATCAGTTCATAAGTAAATGGCTGATCCTGTGTTCTAAATTCTCTTGACACTACAATGTGCTGCCTCTAATAACATTTTATTAAATATAAATCATTTGATTGTTCACAGTTTAGCATATTTATTAAATGTGGCTTGAGAGTGGCCTGATCCAATTCTGAAGAATCCTCTATAGTCTTGTATATCCCCATTCTCCTAATCAGGTCAAAGTAACTGTTAGAGGCCATGATTCATCCAAACAGTGTCACTGACCTGAGAAGAATGTTAGTACTGTCCTTTTTGCTTCTAAAACAGAATCCTTTTAGGTGAGGTTTGATGTCTTGTTTGAATAAAATTGCTCCCTTCCACCTAAAGATTTACATCTATGCTCACTCAAAACACCTACTCAAGTACCATCATGAGAATTGTGGGGAATAACAAAGGCTGGGCTAACATTATTGAAAAGATAGAATAGGAAAGTGGTGAAAAGAGCTGACACAGAATTTCCCTTTGGTAGAGTGCTTCTCGAGATACTCTGAGGAACCGTGGTGTCTTAGTTTGGGGTGCTATGACAAAAAATAGATTAGACTAGGGGGCTTAAACAACAAACATTTATTTCTCCTAGTTCTGAGACTGGAAGTCCAAGATAAGATGCCAACAGATTCAATATCTGATGAGGGCCCTTTTCCTGGTTTACACATAACCACCTTCTTGCTGTAGCCTTACAAGGTAAGGGAGGAGAGAGACAGAGACAGAGACAGACACACACACACAGAGGGAGAGAAAGAGGGGGGGGGAGGGGGGGGAGAGAGAGAGAGAGAGAGAGAGAGAGAGAGAGAGAGAGAGAGAGAGAGAGAAAGAGAGCTCTTCTCTCTTTCTGTTTTTGTAATCTCATTCATAAGGGCTTCACTGTCATGACCTAATTCGTCCCAGAGGCCCCACCTCCAAATACCATCATATTGGGGATTAGGGCTTCCACATATGAATTTAGGGGAGGGACAACATCAGTTCCTAGCACATTGTAATGACAGTCAACTATTAATGGGGGCTTCCTATGTACCACATACTACTTTAAATCCTCAAAATATTAATTTTTAGTCTTCATTAGAACCTCATGCAATGGTTGTTTATTTGTGTGTGTTTTCTTAATTTTAGATGGAAAAATTGACACACAAAAATGTTAAGAAATTTGCACAAAGTCACATCTAAATAATGGCAGAACTCAGTTTTGTCCCATCAGTGTGGTCCGAGAGTTCAGCTCATAGCTATTCCTCCATAGTGGTTGTATATCGATTCTATGATCAAAGAAATTGGAGAAAGCTGCATCTATGTGATCCTTTCTTGAAAGTTCACAGTGCTTTTTTAAATGGTCTAAAACAATCTCTTTAAGATGTTTGCTTCAATATTTCCCAAATGTATTTCTCCCAGGAGCAGTTTTTCTCTCAAATGAAATATCTATTGTTATTATTTTATACAACTAATGTCTAAAACAGTTTGGGAACAGATCTCTATAACATCTTGAATTTTCAGTTACATTGACACTTTATATAGTTTAATATGAAAACAGATTCTAGAATTATGGGAGGAAAAATATTTCTTATTAAATTTATATTTTATTCAAATATTTCCTGAGGCCATTATCAAGTATCACTTCAACACTTACCTCATTAGTTAGACATACTCAGAAGGTAGTCATAGAAGTAGTTTTTTTTTTAAATTTTATTGTATTAAATTTATTGGGGTGACAATTGTTAGTAAAATTACATAGATTTCAGGTGTACAATTCTGTATTACATCATCTATAAATCCCATTGTGTGTTCATCACCCAGAGTCAGTTCTCCTTCCATCACCATATATTCAATCCCCCTTACCCTCATCTCCCACCCCCCATCCCCCACCCCCCTTACCCTCTGGCAGCCACTAAACTGTTGTCTGAAGTAGTTTTAAGAATAGTGATCCTCAGAACATTTAACTTGTAGTCAGTGAGGCAGTCCTGAGAGCCCATTGGAAACACTTATTTTAGATAAATTTTAAGTTTATATTTAATTCCTAAGATAAATATTTGATGCTAAAGCACACGGTGTGTAACATTAAATATTCAAGTGAACTGTGTATGAAATTTGCTGATTTACAGCAGAATAGCATCTCAGTGTAGTATTGTATTTTCATTGGTTTCATAGATTAGCCATGATTAATGACTTTTTTTTTCAAGTCCTGTCTTGATTGAACATCAAATAGGATTTGGGTTCAACGTTTCATTTGTGATTTCATCTCAATGTTTTCAGACATCTTGTACACTATGCAAAGTTCACTCTCTTCTCAGTCGAGTCATTTTAAGATTAACTCTGTAGCTTGTTTCAGCAAAAGCTGAGTGAGGGAAATTTAGATTCAATTGTAGTGTATATAGAAAGTCCATTAAAATGCTGTCACAATGCACAAGTCACTCAATAATTCAAGTGCTTGGCATCTACATGAAAATAAAATGTTTTTTTTTTAAATCTCATTATAAAATAATGTTATAATTGGATTATCCTGAAAAAATTCATATGGTTTATATATTTTTAACTCTCTCACACTGTAACATCAATGAAATTGTAATTGTTCAATCCTGCTTTGGGCACTGTAGTTGTTCCTTTTTCAAGTTGTCTTGCTCTGCTCACTGTTCCTTTTCCTTCAACAAAAAGGGCATTCTTTAAGCCACTCCCCACAGTTCTCATTTGCTCTCAGTTGAGTCACGTTGTATTACCTATCTATAACAAAGGTGAAGGAGAGTAAACATATGTCCCAGAGATTTTTGAAGATTAGAAGAGAAAATTTCATGTAGAACGTTTAGGACAGAACTGACACAGTCACATAGTGCGTGCTCCATGCCTTCAAACGGTAGCTACTGGTAGTGGTGGTACTCTTTCCTTTTTGCTGTTGCTGCTTTTGTTATATGATTGGGTGGTTAGGTACAACTTCAGTGTTACTTGATATCAATAATTACACATATTTCTATGATGTCTAAGTACCTTTTATATGCTAAGGAGTTTATGTAAGTTGCCATTCCTGGCCAGAGACATCCGTTTTGTAGTAATTATAAAATGCTTCCATTCCCTACAAACTAGACTGTATAAATAGACAAAAATAGAGTATTACTTTTAATTCTAACACCAGTGTGACCTTGGATATGTTACTTAAAGTCTCTGTGAAAAAGACAATACTTACTTCATAGCTTTTTTCTAAAATTTCTCCCTGTATAGTAGTGTCCTGATTTAATTTTCTCTCATTTCCAGCTTAGTCTAGCCAACAAAGGTCAACACTTCAAGCACTCTTTGCCTATATTCTCAAACCTGATGTCTTATGTCCCATCCTTTCTAATGATTGGCAATCTCACCTCCGGGGGCAACACAAGTTTCTGCTTCCTTGTCTACCACCAAATGGATATACATTCCTGCAGAAGAACAGTTGGTAAACTATGGCTTATGGGTAAATCCAGCCCACCACCTATTTTTGCAAATAAAATTGCTTTAGAACACAGCCAGGCCCACCATTTATGTACTTTTTATGATTGCTTTCAGGTTAAAACAGCTGAATACTTGCTGCATAGACCTATGACCCTCAATCCTAATTTACTATCTGACATTTATAGAAAACTTTTGCTGACCCCCTGCCTCTACAGTATCACAGATTTTACAAAATAACACCATCACAAATTCAAGCACAACTTGAATATGAATTCTGCCCAGCAATGCTTCTACGTTTTCTGACTCATCTGTATCTTTATACTCCACAATAAATATTTCAAATGGTCTCTTTTTTCTTCGGACATCATTCAATGTGAAAATCATTGTCATGAATTTTATGCTTTTAAACCAACTGATTATCCTGTATCCAGACCCATTGCTTCTGATTACCTCCTATTATAATAGAAGATATTCCTCTAACTGAAGCATGATTTGGCCTCCTATGTGCAAGCTTAAATCCCTTTCTGTTTTTTTTCACATAACTTACTCATCACTCTATTCGTTCTTGACTTTGATGTCTTTTACTCTTCTCATTAACGATCAAACACACACACACACACACACACACACACAGTTTATAACATATATGTGAGACCTCCCTTGAACCTGCTTCCCTTGACTACCAAACTTCCTTTATCCTCTTTTATAGCCACATTCAACTGTTTCTACTGCTTCTAATCAACTCAGGAGCTAACCACCTGCAATTCGGCCTCATTCCCACCATTCTAAGGCATTTTTATGGTTGTCAATTATTTGCTTCTTACTGTGTCTTGACAGCCATTATCAGTCTCTTTCTTACTTAGACTCCTAATATCTGCCCTTCACTGTTGGCTACTTTTCTTTCTCAAGCCCTCCTCACTTGAATTGACACATGCTATCTTTTTCAAACTCCAATTATCCTTGACCCTTGATAGACTATATGCTACATAAAGGTAGGGCAGCGAGAGAAATGGACACATACTCATACATAAACATACTTCACAGAAACATTTTACATAACAATATTAAGAGTATTTATTCAAATACTACCATTACTGACTGTATAAGTTGAACAACTCTCTTAACTTCTCTTTGGCTTAATTTCTCATCTATAAAATATATTTCACTAATTACACCTATTTGACCTTTTTTTTAGGATTAAATGAGTTAATGTGCATAAAGTGCTATAACAGTGCTGTGCACATCATAATATCTATCTGTTACAAGCGATAGGAATGGCCTCTGAAACCTCACTTTGACCACCCAAGGGTCAATCGATCTTAGGAGTTCCACATATAGATAACGTCCGAACATTTTTAGCTGTCTTAAGAGTCACTTCATAGTTGACCCCAGTTTCCTTTTTTGCCTCATTTTACATTTAAATAAATGAACAATTAACCTTTCTTTCTATTAAGAAACTGAATCCAATTTTTGAAAATTGTATTAAGCACACCTCTTCAAAACTCTGCAGTCATCTGCAGCAGTCAAAAAAATCCTTATTAAATATCTATTGATTTTTATTTAAAAGATGATAACATATCCACCCATATTTTAAAGGGTTATCTCATAACTACAAAAGGTATAATAGTTGCTTTTTACTTTAAAAAAAATGATGATTGTATAGAGAATATTTGGTCATATAAGGAATTGCTCAAAATATATTTTTGCACATAATTTTCTCAGTGAGCATCAATGAGTAATTAGAGTTTGAAAATAAGTTTCTATAGTGGACAGAAACTGTCCTGTACCCCCAAAGATATCCACATCCCAGTCCCTGAAATCTGTAAATGTCATAGTACATAGCAAAAGGAACTTTTCAGATATAGTTATGGTGAGAAACCTAAAGGCAGAGACATTACCCTGCATTATCTAGGTGGGTTTAACCACAAAAGCTCTGAAAAGCAGAGAGCTTACCCTTGCTGAAATCAGAGATGCAACAGAAGGGAACATCAGAGAGATTTGAAGGATAAGGATTTAACTTGCCATTGCTGGTACTGAGGAGTAGGGGGCCCCATGCACAGACCACAGAGAGGCCTGTAGTTGCTAAGGGTAACAGCAAGGAAGCTTCAGTCCTCCAATGTTAATGACATAATTCGGGAAACAGCCTGCATGAGCTTAGAAGCCAATTTCTCCCTAGGGCCTCTAGTAAGAAAGGTAAACCCTGAGTTAAGCCTTGGGAAACTCAAAGCAGAGAACCCAGCTGAACTATACTATATCCAGTCGTCCGACCTAAAGAAACCAGAATAATAAATTTGAGTTATTTTAAGCTGATAAAATAGTAATAACTTTTAGGGCAGCAATTGAAAACTAATAAAACCTTATTACTATGATGTTAGTAGTCTTAGTATCTGTTCATGCAAATTTACTTGATAGACTAAAGCGATATTCACTATCATTACTATTTTTTTTAATATTTTGTAATTTGAAACTTTGAAATTTGACTACTATGAAGTCAGTGACAGAATATTTGATCATCAATATTTTATAGGCTCAAAGATACTAAAAGACCATACAGATTATATATTATCTCTCATCAAGAGTTATAACCTATTACATTCCAATGTTTTATTTATATGAGGCCTTTTTAGATGGATTTCAAGCCTGAGTCTGAAGCTTATTATGCTAGAAGATTAATTTTTTCCAAGTGAATCAATCATTAAGCCAGTGATAAACACTGAGCGCTACCATACACGGAAGTAGAATAAAGTTTAAGTAATTTTTGGAATGCCTTATGCAGAAGTCATGTAGCATTCTTTTCAACACAGCAGCAAATTAACTCACAATTTAATTTGTAAATCAAGTATAATATATACTGAGTACTAGGATACCAGCAAAGCACAGAGCTCAATATATATTTTACTCTTTAATTCTCTCTGTGTATTCTTACCACAATAAGAGGTATTCTTATTGTGGTAAGAGGTGTATTCTTACCACATATAGTGAATTATGAAGTTGCAAAAATTATTTCCAAGCAAAATATATTCAATTCAACTTTTTTCAAGTGAGAATTTCAGGGGACATCCTTCTGTTCAATAATACCATGAACATCATTAGTGATGGAACAGAACAAACTTTCAAAGTCTTTCTATCTACTTATGAATGGAGTTCTTCTATCAGTAGCAACCCTTGTACTCTTAGTCTTCTATGTTGCAACAGCAACCATACATAAATCGAAGACACTCTGAGATGTAGTACCTGCCAGCCTTTAAATGTTGTTTAAAATACATCAGAAAAGCTTAGGTATTGATCTAATAATAAAGATAACTAATGTATGAGATTTGGAAGGATGGAACACAGACTTAATAAAGCTGCTCATGTAGTAAAGTTTATTATCTCTTTTTAGCTAACCAGATGAATGGATATTGGAGTAAAACAAAGTGAGAGTTCCATGTCATTTCCCCTGAGTGCATCATCTATCTCATCATTTGCCAGAGTCCTCCAGTTTGGAAAATTATAAATGTGCTCACTGTATTAGAGTCAGAAATTATTATCAATATGCACGCGCGCGCACACACACACACACACACACACACACACACACAATATCTTTACATTGACTGGTTATAGAAATGCTTAGACTAGAGTGACTATAATTAATGCTCCAGAACTAATTCATGTGGGAGACATTTAACTTTCTTTTACTTCATGACCAAAGTCTGCACCTATTTTAGCCATATAACAGAAGCTGTATAGGTATGATATGGTTGCATCCCCAAGCACATGTGAAGGGAGAATCCAAAGACTCCATTTTTTTCCTAATAAAGAAAATACTATAGGTTGACCATAATGGTCTTCTTTGCATGTAAAGAATATAGCACACTATTGACATATATTTTTTAACTATATACAGGCATGAGACCTTTCGATGACTGCATGATTGTATTTCCCTGTCATGGATGGACTATGATCATACAGTAAGATTCTATCCTTGAATACTGTGTAAACAAGGAGATAGCCATCTTCAAAGAATGCCCTGTCCTGCAGTTTATTTGCTGGGGAGAAGGAAGCACATTAGTACTAGAGGCACAACACGAGTCTGTCTTTAATCTGTCCTTCATACATTTCAATCACAGCTCATCGGGTGTTCAAGAATCTTGATGGAATTCCTGCTATGTAGAGACATTGTTCTCAAAAAGCTTTTTTTCCTATCCTTTTTGTATTGTTATTATCCATATTGTATTAGCTAGGTAAGATACTTATAAATATTTATATATGACACAGTAATAAAATAATATATTCAACTACAGGTTCACAAGAATTTATGTCATAGTGAAAATTCTGATTACAGTATATTTAAAATTGAATGCTGTGCTGGCTAGAGATTTTAAATCTGAGAGCTAGAACGGCTAGAAGGAGGACAGGATTTTGCTTTCCACTTAGGAACATAGAGTGATAAAACAGAAGGATATTTTGATATTGCAGAAATAATTCTTCCTCATATTTTTCTGTGGACAATTTTCTCTAAAGAATATCCCAGACCCCTAGAAAGCATATGGCTGAGAAAGATTGTCAGGTTCCATTCATTTCTCCACAAAATAAATGTGCATTGAGTGAATACATGAACACAAATGGAGCCCCTACTATTTTTCAATTATGTTGTATACTAACCATGAAAAGATTAGGAAAAAGTAATGATATAGGTCATATAGGAAATATATACTTTGCACATTATTCTTGTCCTCCCAGAAACACTTCTCTCCCTGCAAAAAAAATTAAAATAAAATAAACAAACAAAAAAATGCATGAACAACAAAAATCCAAACACTACGATATTTACAACAGTTAAAAAAAAAAATAACTGTGACTGCAAAAATGCTGCTTTATTTATTTTTCATCTCCATAATGTGACAAGTGTAGCACTTTTCATCACCTAATACCAATCCCTGCAGCTGCTTAATGAAACATAGCAACAGTCATTTATCATTATTTTCTAATGGTTCTCAGCATTTCCAAACTACTATCTAAAGAACTAAAATTAATGTAGTCACATAGCCTAGGATAAACTTACCAACTACTTAAAATATATGACCAAAATATGTTTCATGAGAGTCACTAATTCTGTTATTTGTTCAGGGGTGGGCTCTTATGTGTGGGCTCTTATGAGAATTAAATAAAATATTTGTTTATATTAAAGATATTGATACTACCTGAAGAAAAAAATAATTATAGTCGTGTTGACACAGTTTATTGCTCACATTTTTTAAACTAATAATTTTGGTGACATTTTCTGAGTTAAAACATGACTGAACTTTAATAGAAATGCACTTCTTAAATTTCCAATTACTAGTACTTCAGTCACTTAGAAGTGCTAATTTATCAAAGTTGTATTCAACAAGCTCTAAATGAAAAGTTAGCATTACTTAAGAGGTAAAGAAATCAGAGCAGTTCTGTCTCAACTGAGAGAAAAGGATGGTCTTTGTATATTCATTTCCATCTGCCAGCTTGAAGATTTTGTTTTTAAAGATTCTTTTGAAATTGAAATTTAGTCTATATGAAGGCTCTGAAATGTCCTTCGACGCACATATTGAAAGGTGGAAATTGGCCAGTCCATGCGAGGAAAGCTGCTGACAGTGACAGTTGTCTATGTCTTACATTCTAAAGAAGGAAATCAGTGTCATATGGAAATGTTCCTCTCAGCATCTTTTTTAAGAGGTGCTTCTCTCTGTCTTGAGAAAGTGCTGTGTATTATTTACTACATTTATCCCATTAAATGTAATTAATCATTAGAGACAAAATTTATAGCATAAGCTTCTCCTTGTGAATCATTTACTTAATGATAACAGGTAAACTTTTTATTTTCAGATCCTTAGAGATTAGAAACAGTCAGGATGATGATGGGAAAGGGATTTTATCTCAGGGATAAACATAAAATGTATAATTAGCATTTAAGATGAGGCATCACTTTTTCAATTATCTGTTCTCCAAGTCTAATTTTAGCCTATTAATGGCATTCTGTACAGCATCTGTATTATATGGTAATGTAAACTTGAACAGATGTCCTAAATGTTATGTCAATATTTGAATTGCGATTATGGCTATGACTCAATATTACTTTGTAAACATCCTATTTCAAGTGGCTTGAATCACAGCACAGTGGTTAAATGCACAGACTCTGGAGTTTAATTGCCTGATTTTATAACTCACATCCAGTATTCACTCTCTATACCTCTTTCGGAGACTTACTCAACACCATATTGACTTAGATGTCCATCCATGAAACACAGATAACAGTTATCTCATAATCCAGCCACAAGGATTAAATATATTAATACTCAGCTTTGTACCTATAACATGGTGAACATTCAGTTGCAATTGGTTGTTGCTATTTATTTATACATTGCTTTCCTATTTCCTCTTTGGATTCAGGGAAGTCATGCATTGTACTAAAATATACACTATGTGAACAAGATCTCTAATGAGAATATAAGTAGGAAAACAATTTGAATCAAACTTCTCTTTGCTTGTATTCTCAAAAGAGTTCAGGCAGAAAACTTAGTCTTCATGTATTTTACCTTGGCAAACATCAGAACATCATAAAGGAATGTCTTTAAACTGAATTGATATCACTAATATCTAACCCAAAACATGAGTACCGATATATTTATTTGATCTCTCAACCTCACTCATCACTATGGTGATGTATTTCCTATTAAAAGGGGAATCTAACATTTGGGGTGAAAGGGGTGCCATAAACTATGGTGAGCTCTTCACATATAATTTAATCATTTCAACAATGCATGACTGAGGTTTTGATATCACTAAATTAAGTAAGAACCCTTAGACATAGAAAGATAAATGACTCATTCACACTTTCACAACTGGTGTATATTTGAGTTAGGTTCTTAATCTAGGCACCTTGGCTTTTGGTAATTGAGAGCTGTCATTTAATAACATATAGTCTTAATATCCAACCTGATCTGGGGTTCATCTTTTGATCTTAATTAGGTTCACTGTAATGACTTCACAGCCCATCATCCTCTCCCTCAGGTCTATAATGTGCCCCCTTTCCCATTTCCACAATTTCCACTTTCATTCCGTTTCACACAGTTTAGAAGTTCGAATCTTTTTGGTGTTTCTTTCTTTATTAACTCAGCCTATTAAAACAAAATGCATGCATTATGCATGCCAGGTCATGCTAAAAATTAGGCTTGGCTCATCTCTAAAGTACTTAAACTTTGTGTTTGTTTTACATTTCCAAATCGGCCCCATCGCTGGATTATATTGCTGTGAGTAAAAACCAATGTTTGAACAACTTGAGTGTTCATATAAATCACCTGAGGAGCTTATTAAAACAGATTGCTGGGCCATACACCTAGCATTTCTGATTCATTAAGCATTGATTGGGGCTCAGAATTTGCATTTGGATTACAACGTGACATCACTGGTATAGACCAATATAATACATTTTTTTTAAATGCTTTCAATCACTATGTCTCCATGAATGTTTAGTACCTTTTTTATCATTAATATGATCATTGTTATTTTTAACCCTTGACAAAATTTTGACTAGCCGAATATCAATATTAGATAGAGGTTGATAAACTTTTGATTCTAAGACTATTGTTTTCCCTTTCCACTTATTAGATATGTCTCTACATTTTATAGACTAGATTAGTTACCATTGTCTAATGTTGATCACTGTCACTTGGCAGGTTGTAAAGTACCATAGACTCTTAGCTAAACTACCTGAAATTCAATATCCAGCTCTACCTTTTCTTAAATCTGTCCCCTGATTAAATTACTTAACATTTATGTGCCAGTTTTCTGATCTGAAAAATGAAGCCATGATGACATTTATCTCATTAGGTAGTTTTATTATCATATAGGAATATGTGTGTGTGTGTGTGTGTGTGTGTGTGTGTGTGTGTCACTTTGAAATATACACAGTGAGAAATACATGTTTTAGCTTTTAGTTTGATGATGACATTATGCTTTACGTAATATAAACTCTTTTTCTTGTAAAAACGATAATGTTCCTGGCAGCTTTATAATTGAAATATTTCTGATAGAAAATCCTCCAAAAATACCATTTAATGAAGCAACAAATAGGCTTTGCTACTTAGGAGGAAAGCGATTTCTCATTCTTGAGAGCAGTGCATTTATTAAATAATCTATTTGAAATCCATTAATAAACACAGTACTTACAAAGCAGAATCCACCTTTTGTTTTAAAATCCGTTTTTTTCTAATAGTGTTCCATGTACTCTGTAATTGAAATTTAATCATCAGAATGGATCAGTTGTTTGGCCAAGTACTTATTTCAATTCCTATTTTTGGAGAAGACTTGTCATATTCATGCAAGAATAGCGAGTAGTGCCAGTGTGGTAAAGAGAAGTGTTATACCTGACTAAAACCAAATTAACATAAACAAACTATTCTAGGAAAATTAAGTGCTGTATTGAATATCATTAAGCAGTTCCCAGAATGTTACAATGCCCGATATATAATAATTTTATTATGTGTATGGACATTTAAGCAATTTGAATGAAACAATGTTTACTGTGCATCTTCAATATGCTTTTTGTACCATGACCCTACTAAATAGACAGGGTCTTTCTTTGCTGAAATTACTAAAGCACCAATAAGCAAGCAGCTCTCAGAAATTTCAAAGTATCTGATGTAACTACACTAGACATGAAGAGTTAATGGGCTGATGAAAGCAAGACTGTATCTCATAATTCTGTATGCACTTAATACAGAAAGGAATGGTAAGCTATTTAAAGGTCAAGAGCAGAAAGATACCTGAAAATATTAATTTACAGATTAACAGTAATTAGATTGAAGTTGGCAAGATTGAAAGCAGAGATAAAAGTTATGCCATTAGGGAATTAACCCTGAAATCAGATGAATGATAAAGGAGTTCTGAGTTAACTTACCTACTAATAATATGTATGGAGAGTTATAATACATATTAATGAGGAAGGCTGGAAAAAAGCCAACTGAGATTAAGCACTTATCCCATCACCTCGTTAAGACTCTAGTAAAGTGAGAGTAAAATAATCCATGAAAAATTTGGACCACAAATGAAAGGAATTTTAAATAAATTTCTCAAAAACACAGGCAAGAAGAAAAGATATTTCTACAATAAACATGCATGATGAAATACCAACAGCAGGCATTAATTAAGAAAGAAAAAGAGCATATAAATTTCAAATCAGTGACAGGAAAATAATGAAATAAAAACAAAACAAGTAAACAAAATATATCCAAAAAGAATATAAAAAAACAAGACAGTAGTGAGCATGAAGCAAAGTTAGAGAAACAAGTCCAAATATATCTATCATCATAATTATTTTTGTCCGTTCAGGCTGTTATAATAAAATACCATAGATTGGGTGGTTTATAAACAACAAACATTTATTTCTTATAGGTCTGTAGGTTGGGAAATTCAAGATCATTTCACCACCAGAGTCAGTGTTTGGTGAGGGATTCCTGGTGGACAGACAGTTGTATTTTTCACTTTGTTCTCACACAGCAGAAGAGATTAGGGAATTCTGTGGGTTCTCTTTTATAAGATCACTGATCCAATTAATGACGGCTACCACCTCATGACCTAAGCATCTCCCAAGAGTCCTATCTCCTCATATTATCACACTGGGCATTAGAATTTCAACATATGAATTCTTTGCAGGATGCAAACATTCAGACCATAGAAATTATTAATACAAATAAACCCCAGCAATTAAAGAGTATGTCAGATTTGTAAAATGCATTATGATTAAAATAACAATTTATATGATAGGGATATATTTATTTTAATCTTCTCTACTCACCTTACACCATATTCCCCAAATTATATTATACAACCTTCCTTAACATTTAACCTCAAACTACAGTCAAGTACTGAAATAACTTCATAAGGAATCTTGGGATTCATTACATTCTTTAATGTGAAATTTCTGTGAAATTTCACAAATTCTGAAAACTAGAATTTGTGCTGACCAAGTAGTGCTGATGGGGGAAGCTTTCAACTGTCTTAAAAAGAGATTGGGGAAAAAAAGATTGTATTTATATACATATTTATGTACGTACGTATGTACACATATATGTGTGTGTATATATACATATATATGTATATAAATATAATTTTTTCATATTGGTGGAAATATATAGAGGTTCATAAATGCAAAGGGTTTTCTTGTTTCTATTTTTCAAATTTTTAAGTAGATGCTTCTTGGGAACATCTTGCCCTTTTTTGTTGAAGTACAGACTGAAGTAAAAGAGATGTCCAGTATAGCACCTGAAAACAGTCATTCAGGCTTGTACATAGAACAACTAAATATCCATTGGGCATTGACTGTATGTAACTCAGTCTTCAAGAGAATATATAGTAATCTGAAATGGAAATCCAAATTACTTACTAGGTATCTGATTTTGAAGTTTTCAAGCTTCTCACACAAAAACCTTGAAAATGTATCCTGTATTTGTCTACAACCACAGATATCTGAAATTCTTATGTTCATGTTTAAATAAAAATATGTCATTGCTGTATTACTCCTCTTCCCTACCATCTCATAGAAAGAGATCTACAATAAAAAGTAATATGCTGATAAATTATTCATTTTCTCTATGAGATAATATTTTGGTTAAGATAAATCTTATCAAAGATTGAATTAAGTTAGCATTAAAATGGAGAAATATTACTTTTTCAAAACCATCAGATCTCTTCAAGATTAGCAATAATGCACTGTATCGTATAATGATTTTAATCATAAAATGATTAAAGAAGACAAGAATTCAAACTTTCTTGGTATATTTATATTGGTATTATTCAAATTTGGTTTAAAGTGATAATATGTTGCCGCTGCAAAGCTCCAAATGTGAATTAAACCTCAATAAATCAGATGACTTCATGGATTCTCATATGCAAACTTGAAAACTTTTGCCCTAAATAGTATAGCATTATTCAAAGTGTTTTGCATCCACAGTTATTAAGTTGAAGCATGATTTTGCCAACAGCAAAAAAAAGGAAAATTGAATAAATAAAAATAAACAAAATGTAGTCTGGATTTCAGTGCTAAAATAAGATAGAGAGCTACACAATTTTAACTACGTGCTCAAAAAATAAGCTACACTTGTCTTATTAGGGAGACCGCTTCATGGACAGTGTAGATGCCTGACCACTGCACTGTACACCTAAAGCTGAAGCTGAATAATAATGAATGTCAACTATAATGTGATATATATATGTAATATATATATATGTATTACATTATAGTTACATGTATATATATATATGTATATATACATGTATATTAATATATATGTATATATTCACAGGATGTGGAGTACAGCATAGGGAATAGAGTCAGTGGAATTGTAACAGCTATATACGATGTCAGAGGGGTAGTAGATTTAGGGGATTATCACTTTGTGAGGGGTATAAATGTCTGTTACATTGTTTTGTACACCCGAAACTAATTTTTTAAAAATGAGCTAATGTGCATCTTTCTTTCTAAGATGCACACACACACACAAACACATCAACGTTTATTGATTTTGTAGTTTTTGCTGTGCGTGCGTAGTTTTTCAGAGAGGGATTACATCACCAGGAAGAGCTCGGTCCACTGGCAGCAGGGCAATACCATGCCATCCAGCATCCTGTGGTCCTGTAGAAAATGGGGGGCTCTTCCTCATGCCGCCCACCTGGCGGTGCCTCTCCATTTCCTTGGAGTTCCTTTCTGAGTTTCAAATCGCTTACGCCTTTTACATCCAGAAAATCTAGTACCACCTTAAAGATAATGACGTAGATAATTTAAGCGAGAGTTAGTAGCGAAGGTTGTCAGATAAAATGCAATTCCATATTTGGAAATATATCTACCAAAAATTATTCTTTGTTTATCTGAAAGTCTAACTGCACTGGCTATTCTGAATTTTTGTTTTTTAAATCTGTCAACTCTAGTATAACTGAACCGCTCCTTTACTGTATTCCTTTAATCATTTATCTTCTTTTAAAAGTAGATATTAAGGTATTCAGTAAATATTTACATATGTATTTGTATGCAAATATACATATGACCCTTGAAAAACTAGCAGATTAGGGACAGTGATTTGTTGTGCAGGTGAAAATTTGCATACAACTTTTGACTCCCTGTACCTTGTCTCTCAGTATCTGGGTGATTGGTGCCAGGACCCCCCACAGACTCCAAAATCTAGATGCTCAAGCCCTTTATATAAAATGGCATAGATCAAAGCATACAGTCAGCCCACTACATGTACAGATTCCCAACTGGGGATCAAAAACAGTACAGGTATTTATTGAAAAAAATCTGCATATAAGTAGCCCCACACAGTTCAAACCCATGTTGTTTAAGGGAGAGAGAGAGAGAGAGAGAGAGAGAGAGAGAGAGAGAGAGAGAGAGAGAGAGAGAGAGAGAGAGAGAGAGACATAGATAAATATATTAGGTAGATATAGCTGGTGACTACTAAATTTACCTCATTACTACAATAAAATATAGATGATGCATATGGAAGAATAGAAAAAAAGTGTTTAACATTTTTATATTGATTTACTTGATGGCAAGCATTAAAACTTGATTAGCTACAAAACCCAGTTCTAGAACTTGTGGATAATTTAAAAAAATGAACACAAATGACAAATGGTCCTCACCACTAGCACCTCAAAATAGAGAAAAATAAAATGCATGTTTAAAAAAATGAAAGTTAAAATGAGAGAGAAAGAGGGGGAGAGAGAGAGAGAGAGAGAGAGAGAGAGAGAGAGAGAGAGAGAGAACAAATTGATTCATATAAAGCCCTATAGAAGTTTAAAGGTAGAAGCAAACACAAGACCCAGATAGGGCCTCTATGTTTCCAAGCCTGAGGGACTGGGGGCACTGCCCAGGCTGTTCCAAACTGGGCATTAAAAGTGGATGAGACTTGGAATGCAAGTCATTGATGAAAGTGTATTTTTCTTTAGCTCCACTAATTTAACTCAGATTTGCAATTACCGCAATGCACACAAATCATAACAAGCTCTGAATGCTCAAGGCATTTTCCTGTGGCATAATCTACTAGTCCCATGTGAGTGCAGAAGTAATTAGGAGATCATGGTCCAGATTTAGCACCTGAACTAATGTCAAGTCTCAGTTTTTCCCTTATAGGGATGTGATTTTAATCTACTTTATTTAAACCCTGAAACAGTGGTTTACTGCCTTGGCTGCACAAATAAATCATCTGGAGTGCTTTTTAAATACTGATGCCCAGGCCCCACCGCAGAGCAATTAATTCAGAATCTCTGAGAATGAGGCCAGGCATCACTTGTTTTAATGCTCCTCAGGTGACTATAACATAAAACTCACATTAAGAAATATTGCTTCTTTGAGTCCTGTTTTCTCATTGAGTACACCTTAAAAACAACCTCAAGATGTGCCAACAATACTCTTTGGGGTCTGAATTACCTGTTTGTCTAGTTTTCCTGACCACCCTCTCTAGGTAGATTGACAGATATTTCTTATTTCTGTTCACCAATTAATTTAATACCAAATTTACCTAGATTATATTTAACAAATGATTTCACCCAAAACAATGCTTTTTGACCAGAAGGCTACTTCAATGAAAGTAAAAGGTCTAGTCCACTCTTTTAGGAGAGCAGAGAAAAATCAGTGACTTTCCTGGAATACGTATGGATACAGCAGCCCTCCGTCACTCTGACACTGTCCCTTGAAGTTACATACAAATATTAATTTCTCACACCTTATTTGAAATGAATTTATATGACAAATGTTAAAGGATATTTTAAATGAAGATAATAAAAAATGTTATTTTTTAGTTCAGCATTGACTATATCTACATGTCTTTCCCCTACTCTGATTCCCCAAAACTAAATTTTAAGAAAAGAGCCCCAAAACAAAAACCCAGGGATAATGTTCATGAGCTTTATAGTGATATCTATCTATGCTATACCATTATTCTATAGGATAGGGGTCAGAAAACTATGACCCTCAGCCTGTAAATAATGCATTTATAATGTAAATTTATAATGCATTAATAATGTAAATAATTTGTAAATAATGTTATTGAAACATTTATTGTAAATAATGTTTTATTGACCATTTGTTAACATACTACCTATGTCTGCTTTTGCCCTACAACAACAAAATGAGTTGTGGTGGTATTATTCTCTGGCCCTTTACAGAAAAACGTTTGTTCAAACCTGTGATAGATTGATTTTTAAAAATCTATTACATAAGATAACTTGAGATTACTGAATCTCTCAAATTGTTCTTTGATGATTCCTTATAATAAACAAAGGAAGAAAGTAAATTATTTTTGAAACAAGTCAGTTCCTCAGTGTGAAATGATCTATCTCTTTCTCTCTTTTTTTCTCTTTCTGTCTCTCACCCTCCCTCTTTTCCCTCCACTCCCCCCCCCCCCTTTTTCTCTTTCTGTGATACATTTTTTTCCATCTTGCTTGGACTATTTAAAAAGCTATATTTCCTTGGATTTTTAAAATGATTGTCATGTTTTCACAAATCAAGTGCCAAATTTTTATTTGCTTCCCTGAGACCAAGTCTTGGAAAAATAATTTAAGAATGATTTGAAGGGTCATTAAAATAAAATAGAAATTCAGATCATGCCTCACATAGCTTTCTATTTAGTCTCTAAATCTGGCAAAATTTCCAAAAAAGATGGACTTGTTCTTGGGACCAGATCCTCAATGAAGTACAGAGTACCAGCCAAAATCTTGACTGTACTTTAGGGTTCCATGAACAGATAAAGACAGGAATCAATCAGTGGCGTCAGCTGGACTGTCTCTAAAATGTTGGTACAAAATGTATGCTATGAATGAGAAAATTGTGAAATATGAAAACAGCATCATTTTAAGTAGGAATGTTATTGACTATATAGTGACACCATTTCCTTTTAACCATGCCTTTGGTTTTCTTGTTTATCAGATATTTTTCTGATAAAACGATTAAATAACTACTAAAGAGCAGCATTTCCACAGTACTTTAGTCATTGTGTTAAGCATTATTAGCTAGTATCTTTACATTAAATATGAAACTATATAATAAAGTAATACATATAATGGTATAAAAAATTAGATGCTTACTCATGAAAAAGGTCCTTCTTAGAATTTATGAAAGTTTATTCAAAGTAAAACACAAAAATGACGGTTAGTACAAAATACTAAGGCAAGGTTGCCCTCAGTTGTACACTATGTGGAAGCATTTAGTCCAGGCAATAAGTGGGGCTGAATACCACCTGCACCTCACTTTTCAACACAGGAACCCTAGGGTAGGTTTTTATTCACCAAGAAGTGCTTTCTTCTTTCCACAAACACTGTATCTGCTTGCAAACTTTATACCCAGAGTTTCTTACTTAGGTGAGTGCCTTTCTTAACTCATGAGAAGGTGCAGTAAGGTCTAAAGGACCCTGTTGGAAGAACATAATAATTGGAAAATTCTTTTCAATCCAAACAATCAAAATTTTGGGTCTTCAGGAAATAATAGACTCTGATATTTTTGTTTACTGTATGACCTTGTAAAAAAAAATCCCCATTTTTAAATTTCATAATACCATAATAAAGAATTGATATTATTTTCTCCTTAAAAATATTTTACAATGATTAAAACAATAAAGTTATTATTTAAAGTAAACTGGTAGTATAAGTATAGGGTATTTTCTTTAGAAAGGTGAAGAGTTAATTCACTTAGTGGGTTATATCTTTTTCAAGCCATTTTGTATAGTAATCAAGAATGAAAACATTAAAATTGAAAAATGTTCTAGAAGTTTGCTATTTACAGTGCATTTTCTTGTTATATCCTTTGCTGAACTTGCTAGAGATACATTCAAATTCAGCTATGTATATTCACTTATACATTTTAAGTGATATATGATCACTTGTGTCTGATATAATTATAATCATATTGAGCCTATATTAGGCTTTTTTTTCTTCTGAGAAAAAATTTTATATTTGGAATGTTACAGGATAATTCTTTAATATGGCAAAATCAAAATTCTCATAAAGATGTAAGATAAATGTGAAATTTTAATGAACTCATTATTTATGAGGGGACTAGAACAATGTTAAAATAAGTTGAAAATACAAAAGAGTCAAACATTTATATGGCATAAACAACTGTAGAAATAAACCTACAAAGAGACATGAACCTGGGCTTTTCCTCAAAGGGTGGGGGAGAAATCAATTGAATCTGATCCAGTCAGAATTCATTTGTAAGTTCATTGACAGGATTTATTTTTCATTGGCATCAGTTATCTGCAATTTACAGAGTAGTAAAATACCTAAAATGCAATGAAAGGCTAAAGTTAGGTAACCCAGAATTTCATGTTATCAATAATTAATAATTTTCCATTGCCGACACCTAATAATTTCTTTGCTTATTTCAACTTTTTAACCAAACTATACTAGAAATTTGTATGTGTCCTAAACAACATTCAAGTTGCACAAGGTGAGATTCTTTATACAAAAATTATATAAGCAATTATCATTATTTTAGTTATGGAGTCAAGAAGAAATCAATTTAATTGAAAAAAATAAAATATTACTAAACCATTATTTATTTTTGCATTAGTATCTACATTAACATATAAAATATAGGCATATGAATATTAATATGTTATCTTCAAAGAGAGGGTGGTTTTCATTTCCATGGCCCAAAACAAGTAACTAAATCAAGAAATTAAATAAATAAGAATTTTAGACTGCATGTAAAGGTAAAATCTTGGTTTTCCTCTTTCCTCAGAAACTAAAAAGCCAGCCATTGTTTTAAAATGTATTTATTAAATAATTCTACAACTCACTTGTAAAAATGAATGGCTATAAGAACAAAGAGTTTGTAATTCATTTTCATCAGAAAACGTACACGCAAAAGACAACTTAATATAATTTTCTTCTGCTATTTATTCATAAGGTGAAAATTAGGAATTTTGTATCTCTGTTGTCTTAAGAAATTTCACACATTTTTAATGAATTTTTTCTTATGTAAACATATATAAAACTCACATACTTTTAGACTATAGTAAAATTAACTTGAAAAAGTAGGCTATTTTTGAACATAAATTAGTACCATGTCAAAGGAGCCTATCTCTACATGTACTATTGTTACTCATATTAATAGTACCACAGATTTTGATTTATCTGGAAACACACACACATCCTTGCATACGGTGAAAATGTCAGCTGGATTTCACAGAAAAAATTTTGCATTTTAGAGAAAGGCAACATCTCTTTTTCCTCGTAATCATCTATCTAATTTTCAGAAGTTAGTGAATATTTTTCTATTTTGAAGAAACTGAATTTAGCATATAACGTGTGATGAAACTGTCTTCACCTCTTCCATTGAACTAATGCTCTAGCAGTCCTTTTTAAAAAAATATTTATCTCAGTAAAGATTACCTTGAAAATGTGTGTGGTCATGGTTTGACTGTGATCATCTTCATTTCATTCTTTATAAATAAATGCCCTCTTTTGTCAACCACACCTTCAACGGTCAGGCATTGTCCAATGACTCACAAGTGCAATCCATCAAATCTTTTCCTTCTTTCTGAACTATAGAGTTTCAGAACTGTTTCCTTTTCCCTCATTGAGGGCTCTACCAGGATATCTCACAATTACTTCAAACTCACCTCATTTAAAAGTTAATTCATCCTTTCCTGTATATTTATTTGCTCATTATCTCATAAGCCCCATTTCTAGTAATGGCATACACCATCTACACTGAACGCAGGCACCTTCTAGGAGTGTTAACCACTCCATCTCCTCCGATTCATATCCCTTATATAGTTCATACTCTGCCTTTTCAATTTCCTATATATATTTGGTCAAGGTCATCATGAGCTTCTGTTAAAGCATGATGCATACCCGTAAGAAAGTGCATGACTAAGTAGATGTTACTTATCTTGTGTGATTAAGCATGTGAGAATTAAAAGAATATGTCAAATGATATATTTTGATAATACGTAATGCTGAGGAATTGAACAGTTAGCATTTATAATCTTCCCGAAAACAACAATGAACATTACATAATATACAATTAAATGTCCTTAATATATAGTATTTCCTGTATGAGTTATTGAAATTTCAGAGAAAAATAGGGATCCATTTTGGAAATATTCCAAAGAGTTTCTATATAGTATAGAATGGCAGATGCATGTCTAGCTGAAAAAAGTTTCTTCTAACCATTTAACTATTTAACAACTAGAATCAGGACTTATTTGAGAATACTGAGTAGTCCTCCTCTACAGATGGATACAAATTGGTAAAATCATTTGTGTTTATTTAGTTGGTTTGGGGACAGTGGGAAGGTAATTAATGCTAGCATCCATGCTATCACCAATCAAAATATTAAATATCATAAGACACTCAGGGAGCAATGTGTCCTGAAGGTCAGCTGTGCTTAAAAGAAGTATGAGAATTAATACATAGTTCTGACTACCACAGGGATGTGGCTTTTTGCAGGTTACATCTACTCAGATCAATTGTTTATGCATGATCTGTGTGTCGAAACAAGAAAATTGAATAAGGTACAATTGCCCACATACGTAAAATATGTACAAGAGATTCTTTCCCAATCCAACAAGCTATAAATTGTGATATATATTAACCCACTTTAAGGTTGAGCCTGTATGAAAGTACCTATCATAAAGCAACAACAGTAGTGGCAACACTGAATGTTGCTGTTGTGTTTAGTATATGGTGGTATACGAATATTTATAATGGATTAAAATTAGATTTATGTTGGAAAGAATATTTCTTGGTGTTAAATTTGATAGGATAAAGACATGGCCAGAGTGATGCCCACTCATGACTATTATCTCCTTTGTTAGCATGGCAAATAAGAATGAATAAGCTATAGTGTGTGTGTGTGTGTGTGTGTGTGTGTGTGTGTGCACGCGCATGTGTGTGTGTATTACATAAAAATCTTATTTTTCACTGTCACTTTTGTAATTTTCTGTACTAAATGAGACAAAGAGTACCTGAGATATTAAGAGGCAAGACATATATGAACTCTTGGCTAAGATGTTTAGTGACCAGAAAAAGATATATGACACTGCTCATAACTAGGTACTTTTAACACCAAAATAGTCAAGGGACCCAGGGCTCATAGATAAAGTTTAGGAAGATATTAACTCAACCTCAACCTTCTACTGTATATTAATTTAGCATTCAACTTAATGCTTAAGGAATAATACTGCATTCCTATGAGCGTACATTTCTGTTTTTTTTCCAGACGAAGGCGCTTGATGGTTGCTTGATCTACATTTCCCATGTAACAGTATTATATAGTCTTTCTCTATAATTGTGGTCGATCAGTTTGCCTGGTAATTGTACCACCATTTGATTTACATTTTTTTGAAGTTATGTTGTTATGTGCATACATAATCATGATGTTTAGGCAGGCTTGGTGAGTCATTTATGTCATTATTATAGTGTCCCTAATGATTGTTAGGAAAATTACAAATCTTACCAACCAAAACACCTCTCTGTTTGAATATAGAAGAAAGAAAAGAAAAAGCTTTATTATTAAGCATGCATGTCAGATTCCATGCATGCCTGCAGTCCTCGGAAGACTTGACAAAGTTCTTGACAAAATTTCACACAAATTTTTAAAATAACATGGGAGACAAAAGTTAAAACTTCTCTGTCTTCTCAAGAGAGAAATAGATACACTTTGTCTGTTTACCGCATTAAACAAAATGAGTTAATTTCTGAGTGATGGGCTTATAATTCTAGAGTTACAAGTTTCTCAACGTTTCATGTAAAATCAAATGCCAAGCTTACTATGTTTTTAAGAATATGGTCTGATAATTGTACTTGCTTAATAAGGTCATTGTAGAGATAAAATAAGTTATCTGTAAAATTTTAAACAATGTCAGCACACAGTAATTGCTGTATAAATATCATAAAAATCATTATGTGCTTAGGGCTTCACAGATATGAATAGCATATCTTCTGTAACATCAATACAAACAATAGAATTTTCATTGAAAACTATCTTTGAGTGATGTGATAAAATTATTGGACAAGATTATTTTAGTATTCAAGAGTACTAAGAGACCTGCTCTGAATAGTGTTACACAAGTCTTAGTTTTGCCTATATTTGATGCAATGACAGATTTACCTTTTCGTAACCTGGTTAAATTTTTTCCCACAATTTTGGTCAAATTATTTAAATATTAAAAACATGACTTTTATATATCTTTACTCCTAGAATTAATGTAAACTAGGTAATATAAATCAAATTTATAACATCGATAAAACACAGGCTACCATAAAAAGAACTATAAGATCTATGCTGTATAATATTTTAAGTAATGTGTACTCACATTTTAAAAACAAATGTAGGATTACAAGAAGATGGAAAGCCTTGCATATCACATACAAAATATTTGTAGATCTTTCCCAGAAAAAAGCAATGATTAATAGGAAAACAAAATCTTAATTCACAAACTGATTAACAGCATTAGCTTTCATATATTCTATAGAAGGTATGCTTTTTCATATGAAGCATATATTTTTCTGGGTTTTTACTCTAAAGTAAAGGACTTAAAAGATTGTTAAATTCACTAAGCATCAAAATAACACAGTAAACCAGTTATGATAATTAATACTATAAGTTTACATCTGGTAAGATACGTTTACCTTTTTTATTTAGGTTTTCGAGCATTATAAATTTTCAATTTCAGCATTGTATTGTGCTGTTACATTTCGTTGTATTTTGTTTAATTTAAAAATGTTGTAAGTAGTGAAGTGTTTGGAGAATGGATGTTTAGCTCATGATACTTTCCTTTTATTTCCAGTGAGATTAATTCCCAAAGTTAATAAGTAAGCATGTCAATTGAATTAATTAGGTTTTTAATCATTTTCCTTTAACTGTTCAATAATGCTTCAGGAGATACCAAATTAACCCAAATCAAATTTGGTGTATGGAGTGAGTGGGGGAACGGTAAAAGAGCCATGTTTCTTGTAAAATAGAGTAATTTATTCACTTAAAATAATTCTCTGTAAAGCAGAAATGAGATAGCACTATCCACTGATTAGAATGGTGAAAATCCCCACTGACTACACCAAATATGGGTGAGCTGTGGAGCAACAGGACTCTCAGCCACTGCTGATGGGAATACAAAATGGTACAGCCACTTTGGACGACAGTGTGGCAGTGTCATACAAAACTAAACAATCTTACCATCTCATCCAACAATTATATTCCTGGTATTTACCCAGAAGAGTTGATCAGTGGTATGTGCATGTATGTTTGTATTAGTGAATTCCCAGAAGTAGAATAATATCTGAAACATAGTTGGTTTACATTCATTTTATGTATAACTGTAATACAATTTTTAATAAGAACATTTAAGTAAAATTAATGTAACACAAAAGTTTATACTCATCATTTGGACATTTAAATAGATATTTCAGTTAAAGATTAAAGTTTGTTTTAATCCTTTTCAGATTACTTTTATCCAAGATAATTTGAATTCCTTCATATACACAGTTTAGCAACTTACAAAGTAATGTAAATATAGTAGTTTTCTATGTTAATTTCATTCACATAAGCATATTAACTTAATATACTAAAGTTTTGACATATTAATTATGCTATAAATATAAATTTTTTATAAAAATATGTAAAAATGTTATATTAGCAAATATTGACTATCTTGAGGAAAAATAGTTTCAACATGTATTCTAATAAATAGATAGCATTTGCACTGAAATAAAAACACATTACAAATATTTCAGCTTATATTGGAATTACATTAATCAAATTTTAACTATAAATGTTAAAAAAAGAAAAATGGTATGTTTACGTACTTAGACTTGAATATTTTTGCATTGAAGGAAATAGGTACCTTTTACTGATGGATGGGAGGAATGGATAAAAGTAATTTTAAAGAGATAAAAACAAATCAAAGCCTTTGAAAAGCAGGTAATACTAAACTTCATTGACGTAATCTATCGTTTTTTAGCACTTATGTACTCAAAATGTATGGTTGTACTATCAGACATATAAAATGTAATTATTCTGAGTTTCATAGAGACTTGGAGATGCACTAACAGCCACACAGGTGAGCACATTTGAATGTCAGAGATTTTGCATCCTTTCAGGCCCCATGAGGCCAGGTGGATTTTAACTGTCTTTATAGAATGACACTGAGTCAAGAATCAGCATGGCACCAGAGTCGCTGTATCCACGGGAAGAAAGATGGTATACATACTACGACATTGGGACCTCCTTTGTCTCATTCTCAGTGTCTTGCAACTTGACAGCAGAGGAGATTTCTTACTGGACTCCCAAAGCAGTAATTGAATCCCAGAAAGCATTTCTTTTCATTAGCAACACCCATCTAGCACAGCCTATTATTTAAGTTTTGAGAAAGGAATCCTACCAATTAAACAGATAAAAAAATATGTTCTTACCTTCCTGCCTGATGTTATTCTTAGATGAGAATTTAGAAATTTCTAAATGCCGGTGTGCCAAAAAATTTATACAAGTGGACACTTTGCTCAAGCAGTAGTTCACTGAATTCAGAAGGTTCTGGACACTGATGGTAACCACTTTGAGTACCTCTTGTAGTTGCAGAAGTCACATGTGACTTGTATTCGTCTTTTCTTACCTGTATACATCGAGTATTAACAATTTGAATACAATTTTCCTTTCTTAAAATGTGTATACATTTTTGTGGTACCCTTTGTATCTGTTGATGTTTATTTCTAAAGATTTGTTCTTCGTTAATAATGATGGTTCTTTTTCTTTCACATTGAACCTTGTTAAGAAGGTAGTAAATATTTAATATTTCTAAATCCTCACTTTGTTTTTACTCCTTAACCCACTGTGCTATGAATTCTGCTCCATTTATTCACTAGAATATTTCTTTAAATCACCAATTATCTTCAATTTAAGGAATCCAGTGGGCATGTTTTACTGTTTATCTTTTACTCTGAAACATTTGATATTTCATCATAACTTTTTTCTTGAAAAGTCATTTTCCCTTTAGCTTCCTCCTCCTTCAGTACTTTCTTTTAGTTTTCCTGCCACTTCTCAGATACTTTCTTTATTTTTCCTTTTTGAATTCTGTTTTCTCTATCTGCAATTTAAGCAGTGATATTGCCAGATTTCAATACTATATTTATCTTTCAGTTTACAAATAATCCTTGGACAGACAAACTTACTGAATCCATATATAAGTTGATTTAAAAACTTAGTTCTGAAGATGAGAGAAGTAGAGAATAAAAATAATTATGTGTAAAAATAATTCTACTTTCTAGCTCTGTAACTTTGAACATTTTTTTAATCTGTCTGTGCCTTGGTTCATCATGTGTAAAATAGTGATAATTTTGTTGTCCATCCCGTTTGGATTGCTATGAGGGTTAAGTGATTAATATGTACAAATATCCTGGCACATTGCAAGTCTGCATTACATGTAATCTATTATTAATAACAGATACATCTATTTATTACTAAAAAAAATCTGTAACAGATTTTTATTAAATCTATAAATTCTACAAAGTTTTACATACTTTTATAACTGTTTATTGTACATTTCCATAGAATATGAGTTCCTTAACTGCAATGCTTTTATTTCTATTTTCTTTGGATTGCCAGCAATACCTCAATGATTGGACTTCGAAAATTTACAATTGGGAAATAAAAACATTAATACAGAGCATCATGAGGATCACATTATTTGTTTAGATCAAAATTAGTGTAGCAACCCAAATTGCATCACCTTCCTCAAATCTGAACTGCTTAGTTAAAAGTTTTCAACGATTAAATTTTATTTTCCATCTGCCTCTCACTGATATTCTGATCTCCACATTGTCTGTGATCACAGGTTCACAACTCCAAGCTCTACCCTTCCCCCCTTCCTTGGTTAGGCATATGAAAGGCGCTATAGATTTAAGGTTAAATACAGAAATCCCAGGTAGGGCTATTGAAATGGTCTATTATTCTTTTTCTCATTCTTGCAGCAAGCATCTCTCGTTCTTCCTGAAACACACCCATGTGCACACACACAGGCACACATATGCATGCACCCAACATACACCTACACCTACACACACACACACACACACACACACACACACACACATAAAAACACGTACACATATTTGAAGGCTCCTTTTGTGCCACTTTCCCAGATACCAAAATTGTTACCTGTCTCTCCAGATTTGATTACTTCTCTCTTTTGTCAGTGATTTCATTGCTATTAAGAAAACATATTATTCTTTACTGAGAACAGAATATTGCAAAATCGACTTAATCTGTAGCACAAAGTTTGCATTTTGTAGTAAAAAAAAATTCTTGACAGGATTGCTAAACAATAAAATTGATTAACTACAACAGTCATTTCATTCTCTTTGAAAAATAAGATAGAATCTCAGCTCTCTAGCAGAGATTGTTTTCTTTGTCTTAAAAGGGAATGAGACTTCAAACGCTGGTTTTCAACCCCCTGTTTCTTAGACATATATATAAAATGCTTTAGAAATCTTCTTTTAAAATTGTAGATTCTGTCAAGTCCTATTATCCAAATTGATTACAATTATAGTTAGTTTTTTCCCTAAAAATATGTTGTAAAAAGTTCTTACATAATATAATACATACTCTTTCATTTATAAATTACATTATAAACTGTATTTCCTGTAATAGAGTTTATATATCACATATACTAGCAATATTATGCATTTCATTTTGATGCACTATTTGTAAAGACATATGAGACTATTGTAAGTAAAATCCTTTGTAAAATAATATGTGAAGATTTTAGAACAGTTGCAGTTTTTTTTGAAGACATTAAGTCAAGCGATTATTTTCATTAACTGTGATGTTCCCACTATTGTGATCACTATTCTATGGGAGATACAGAGCATCTGTAATGCATTGTTACTTCAGTAAGCTTATACCTAAGTTATAGAGATAGAATTTGAAAGGTTAAAACTTCAAGGCACAAAATGAAAAAAATATGTCATTACACACTGAGTGTTCCAAAAGGAGAGATAAATGAATATCAGAAATAAGTAAAGTCTTTTGGAAGAATATACATATGAGCTTACTGTCATTATAAATAGAATTACAGAAAAAATACAAACACACACACACACACACACACACACGCACACATACACACACACACACACACACACACACACACTTCTTCAAAACAATCCAAATATAAAAACATAGCTCCAATTAAAAATGTGCTATTGTATTTGGAGTCAGATATATATGCATTTAAGTGCAAAATTCAACACAATGTAGCCCTTTGCCTTGGGCAAGTCTTTTCATCTCCCTGTACCTCATGTTCAAAACCTATGAAACTATCAATATAGGGCTGTATAGTGAAGATTAATACTATGATAGTATTTAAGCACTGCAGCCAACTTAAGCTGTCATGTGTGTCTATGTCCTTCATAGAATCAATGACTTTGGTATGGAAAAACACACAATAAATACATTTGATACAAATGAAATGTTCGATCCTACCATGAAAACAGGACATTTTTTTCCTTGTGTAAGTTATAAGGTATGCAAAATAAAAACATAAAATGATGTACTAAGTATGTTATGTATAAGATATCAGCTTCTAAATATTAATAAAACAAATGATTCATTTTTAATAATATTGCTTTGAAAATAACTTAGTTCTTTTGTTACAGGGAATAACTGCAAGGCCACTGAATACAGCAAGATGAAAAACATGCTTTTAGATTTACAAAATCAAAAATATATTACACAAGAAAATGAAAACCCTAACGGTGATGACATATCTCGGAAGAAGTTGTTGGTGGATCAAATGTTTAAATATTTTGATGCCGACAGTAATGGACTTATAGATATTAATGAACTAATTCAGGTATGATTAATGATTAAATTAACAAGCTTATATTAATGTAGTAAATATAATATATTTACATTTGTGTGAATTTATTCTCTATTAATTATATATATAAACTATATTTGAGAGTGTGGACATAAATATTTTTAAGAGTAAAGTTTGACTGCTCTATTAGTAGTGTTAACTTCGAGTAACTTTATATGATATTTTATGGTTTAAAAAGAGACACTTTGACAGGTTTCTATACCTTAAAAACCTAAAGGAATTACCAGTTCTCTATTTTATAGAATGTATAAGATATCTCCAGATATATTCTAGAGGATTTGTAATGTTTAATTTTCTGTTAGTCAATAAAAGCTTATTTATCCAGTATTCAAGGAAACTATTGGCCAACAACTGAACATATCTATAACATAATATAAATTACTGAAGATGTCATTAAATTACTGACATATCCCAGTACTTTTTCAATAATCAAGGATCAGTTGTAATATATTCCATTTTCATTTAATATTAAGTCCATGTTATTCAAATTTCATTTATTTGAAAATTGTCACCTAAATGATATATGTAAAAAAAACAAAAACAACTTGTTATTAAAAACAATATATTAATAAACAAAAGGTCCTTATGTGAACCATTTGGAAAAATAGACACATAGTTATGGTGTGTCACGGAGACAGACAAACTAGTTTAAAGTAAATTGTAATACTCAGATAAAAGAATCTAAGCTAGTTGTGGATAGTACTGGAAATATAAAATAAGGAATATAAGGTTTCTCCAAAAATATAAACAGGTTTCAGAAAGTAATGTAGAATGACTAGGAAAATGGCGGTAGCACTGAAGAATTCTGATGACATGCCGATAGTGTATCTTGAGGCAGATTTTGCTGCTGTGCTTAGTAGTTAATACAGCTTTCAAAAGAATTTTAAAAATCAGTAATCTCTTCATGACATCATACCATTCAACTTTTATGGTTAATTGTATGGTTTATTTTTAAAATCTGACATTATGGAATATTGGTCTTATCATGCAAGAATTTCTTTCCTTTGGAATAGTGTAACATAGGTTAGAGTCTTCAAAACAAAGTGATCGTATGAGCAATTGGCCATAGTACTTGTCATTCCATTTAATTAAAATGTATATCTTTTTTTTTTTTTTTTTTTTTTTTTTTTTTTTTTTTTTTTTTTTTTTAGTTTTGCTTATATTTACTGAGTACTTCCTAAGTCTCAGACACTGGGACGTAAGCAATTGAATTCAGCAATGTTAGGGTAAAATTAGAAAACTTTTAATTAAGATATCTGTGTTGTCATGACTTAGTTTTCAAGAATGAAACTCTTTAGAATTTTATATTTATAGTAATGATAAGAAATGACCAGTTGATAACATTTAAAATGGATTTGTAGTTAAGGCAAGCCACCTTGATCTCTGTATGTCTGGCATACTTGAATAGGTTGTGTTTTTGTTTTTCCTTCTTATTTTAATAATATTTTCACGTTTTTATTAACATATTTACACCACTATAGTCATTAGTTGGGCACAAAACATAATCTGACCAAATCTAGTTATTACCATAGTATCCACATCTAAATCCAAAAGGAAAATTGCTAATCTTTGGAAAATGGCAGTGACAGCTTTTCCCTTATAATGTGTTTCAAGTTTCTGTTATGTTCAAGTTTGTATTAATTTCCTAGGGCAGCTGTAACAAAAGACTGCAAACAGTGGCTAAAACAACCCCTCTCTGTCTCTCAAAGTCTAAAATCAAGGTGTTGGCAGGGCTATGCTCTCTTTGAAGGCACTGGGGAAAGATCTTTTCTTGCCTCTTCCAGCTTCTGGTAGTGTCAGGCATTCCCTAGGCTTCTATATATGTCACTCCAGTCTCTGCTTCCGTGGTCACATAGCCTCCTGTGTGTCTCTCTTCACATTATCTTTCCTCTTCCTAAAAGCACACCAGTCATATTGGATAAGCATCCACCCTATTTCAGCATGACCTCACCTTGAGATATCTAATTATATGTTTAATGACTCTATTTCCAAAAAAGGTCAAGTTACTAAAAAATATGAGGTACTGGGGGGTGGGGTAGGATTTTAAAATATCTTTTGGCAGGGCACAATTAAACCCATAATAGAGTTCATCTGCTACAAAGTATAGTTTTGTTTTCTCAGTTACCTTTGATTTGAACTTGCATTATTTCTAAAAAGTGCCCTTCCAATTCATCTTACAATTATGGTGTCTGAGCTGAAATTATCTTCAGAATTCCATTCATATTTTAGCCACCCATGATGTACATGCCAGTGAGGATCTGAGAGATAGACTGCCTTCTACACACATTCCACACCACATAAGTCACTCTTTTCTTCAGCAGTATTTAATGGAAATGTTATCCTCTCATCCATCAGCAATCAACTATGAAAAAAAACACAAACAAAACAAAACAAAACAAAAAAAACAGAAGGTTATAACAGACATCCGGGAAAAGATATCATGAATTTCTAGCTATTTATAGCATAATTATTGCTTTTGACTTGTATAGGTTACAAGTGCTTTTTAAGAAACTTTATGTAAGTGTTATAACCAATAATACATAAAATTTTATTCATAAACTTGGAAACATAATTTCGTAATTTAATATAAAATTTAAAAATAATTTAACTTAAAAAAGGGAAAGGATCTTACTGGTGTCTGTGGATAATTTACAAGCTATTACTAGCAGACAATAGAATAGATAACCTAAGACACTAGCAGCGACAAGAAAAAATTGAAGAATACGATTTGGCTCTGAGATTTTATAAATGCAACATGAAAGCTGGCTGTACCCATTCTATTCTTAGTCTACATAATGAATATATATCGTAGAGTTTCTCTGCAGATGTTCAAGTAAATTAGAACCCAGAGGCCTCTCTAGTTGAGAGAAAAGGTCATGATAAAAAGCAGCAGATAAAGGGGATATGAGCTTTAGTGTCACAGTTAACAACTTGCTGTAGCAAGAAAATATTTGTAAAATGAACCAACCACATATAAATAGATCTCAGTAGATCTACCCTTTACCATTCTAGCTCGATAAGACTGCCTATAACTGCCACTGGGTGTTTCAGTGTAAGGCTGATTTATGTATGTTAAAAACATCCTACAATAAAATGCAAATGTATTACAAAATGAAATTTTGAACTTTCCGAAGAGTGATGTTTTATGAAGTTGATAAAACTAATGTTAGAGCACTATCAGATTTGTCATTGACATTTGAGGATCTGGAAGAAACAGGTAATAAGAAGGGAAATCAACAAAAATTAAGATGGAATGTGCATTTCAAAAGTCAAAAGAGAATGTTTCAAATAGCAAAGGATTGACTGGCCTTAAATTGATGAAGTCCTAGGATATTTTCAACAATTATCTGTCTCTCTCTTTTTTTTTTTTATCATGACATAGTGGTTAAGAACTTTGATTACAAATCTTGGGTTCAAATCACATCTGTATTACTTACTTTTGTAAATTTTAGCAAGTTACTTAAACTGTCTCTGTCTTAGTTTCCTTTTCTACATATTGACAATGATAATAGTACCTAGTACATCAATGTGATGTGATATTTATATTGTTTAGACTATATAAGATTCTTAGAAACATGGCTAGCACTTATAAAGCACAATGTAATTGTTAGTCACAATTACATTTCCAAATGTAGTATTTGTGAGTATGCTGTGATGATAGTGGAAATAAAGAGGGCACATATATTTGCATTAGTGGATGAGCAATTGATTATTTCCATCATGCACAGCCTTTACTTTTTTTTAATGCTTTGGTTAGATCGTAGTGAGAACAAATCAAATATTAGTTAGTAGTCACTATAAACCCAAAATATATATACTCAGTAGTAAATATGCAAAAAGTTTTGATGCAATTTTCTTACAATGAAGTATTGTATTGCAAAAGGAGCGAAACAGTTTTGTTTATTCTATGCAATTAAAAAAATGATGTCATGTTATTTATTTTGCTCATCTAATTTGAAGTACTCATCTACTTATCTCATAAAGCTAGCATGAATGTTATTAAATCCTGAATTGTATCCTAGAGAAAAGTAAATATTGTCATTCTGCAAACTGTGATGTTGGCAACTTCTTTCCATGGCTTTACAGATATAATGTTAAATCGAAGTGAACTTAAAATAAATATTATATACATTATTTATATATTACATACATTATATATAATTTTGAGATGGTATATCTTGTACTAAAATATCTCTATATATCAACATATCAAATATCTAGTTTAATGTACTGATCTCTTGCCCACAAAATTAATTTATAAGAAATGACGAAAGCAATGTTTTGAAGAAGGGGACACATACATATGTTACGAAAAAAATATACAAATTAATTGACTATATTTTACTATTATTATGCTATTATAATACAAGTGTCCATTTCATTTCTCTTTGAGCTATACTCACACACACACATTAGGTTGCGAAAAGCAATGTGGAATCAACTGAAAATGTGTAAGGGAGGTGAGAGTGGGTTTACATCATATATTGCACAAATCACAAGTTGAAATCCAGTTTAGATGAAGCACTTCTTAATGCTTTTCCATTCCTTCTACTTGGTCCATGATGTGCCTTGCTTTTCTTATACCATGGATGCCATGCCCAAGTTTCTCTTTCAACTTTAATTTATCAATTTTCTCCGGAGTTCCAAATTCCTTATTATGACAAATGATATGGTTTTATTTTAGATTTACCTTCTAAATTTGTATAACAAAATACATCACATTTCATAGTTGCCAGGATTTACCCATTTAAAAAAAAAAAAAAAAAAACTAATGGCAAGTTATAGAATATAACAACACCAACATCAAAAACCATTATCTATCACTGTCTTCCCTGGGGGAAAACATATATTCAGTCTTAGAAAATAGCAGACATTCCTGGCCTCTTGCTTCTGCCATAAATTTTATACCCCTTGAGCCAGGTAAAATCCTGTGTATCGCTTTCCTCAAGTGTATATCAGGCCCGCTTTTAAACTTGGATAATTTCTGCCTCCCCAAAGGATATGGAACTGACTGGTAGTGTAGAGTCAATCAATCAAACTTGATTTTTACAGGAATAGAACAGATTGTCACGGTTCCCTCTTTAAGTGTCTTAATCGCTGTATGACGAAGGTAAGATTCCAGTTACATTTAACATCATGTTGTGCATGTATGTTTTTAACTGTCTATCTTCTCTACTGAAAATGGATAGATGGACATTTTATTTATTTAGTTCTAGGTTGTCCTGTATCTTCTTGAATCTGTACCATATTCCCTGGATCCTACTCAAAATAAAGGTATAGAACTAAATGGTCTCTTCCAGTAAACAACTCTGCCTATTAAAGGCAAAAACAAATGTTCTAGCTTTTCCTGAGGACCATTCTGATAAGGTGTGAAAACTTGCTTGTGTGGTGTTCTACTTTAGTTCCATTCTCTAAGTCTAAACAGTGTCTGAGGTTTATTTCTGTTATTTGGATCTCTCTCTTTCCTTCCTTAGGCTGTGTTCTCCAACAGTAAAAATTCAGTACTCTTTGGACCTATTGTCAAATCTGAGCTTGAATAATGCTAGCTGCAGTGGAAATTGTTCTGGTAGCAATAGGCTCCAAATTAGTTGAATTTTTCAATGATATCTCATTGAATAATAGCCCAATGCAAAAGTCTTAACAAACGTGTACATAATTTTATTTCTTTGAGGCATGGTCACAAACTTGACCAAGGCATCTTTGTATCTCCACTAAGTGTTGTATATATGACTAGTGTGGTCAGGCACTCAATTCCGTAGTAACACATTGAGATGTTAAGAAAATATTATATTCCTGAAACAGACCTGAACATGTCGTGCCTGAAATTAGGATTCCAGGATGACATGACAGAAGGCATTGACATCTTCCTCCTGGCAAGCTGACATGTAGGAAAGGGTCATTGAAAAAGAAGGTTAATGATCATTCGTTATGTAAAGGAGCATAGAACTCTTCATTGTAATTTATTCAGATGGATATTGAAGTTACTAGGAATATTCAAAGAAAAAATAACGTGGACAGAAATACTGTGAATCAGGAGCTTTATCCATTCATAAATTATGGGTTGAGAATAGGAGGAAATCATGTAGCTGAAAGGCCTGAAATTCAAAAGTAGGTTCTGTCTATCTACCTATCTATCTACCTACCTACCTATCTATAATTTATCTACCTATCTACCTATCTATCTGGTGAAGATTGGTTTGAGAAAAGGAAATAATCCATCAGTGCCAATAAGGAACCATTTTTATTAACCATTTCCTTGCACTGGGGTAGAATAGATCATGGAGAAAATTATCCTCCAGTTATTAAAATTATTGGATAAATGGTTTTCTTAACAGGGAACTGGAATTTTCTAAAACCAATATCATGAAGAAAAATTTTTTTGTTGTTTGTTTGTTTGTTTTAAGAAATGGAAGGTAAAAGAGAATTTTCTGATCAGAGATGAGGATTTCCAGAAGGCACTTTGATGGGTTTGAGTTGGAAAAGAATAGAGATTGGGTCAGATTGGGAAATGTGCACAGCAGTATGAAACGACTTGAATTTTATAGGATCTCAGAGGTAAATCAGTATATGAAGCACAGAGGAATTTGTCCAAATCATCTATTAGAGGAGAATAGGCAACTGTTTCTTGCATCATTGTCCTAAATATTTGATCCTCAGGGGAAGATGAGATGATACACAGGCAGACTTCACTTTCTGCAATGGCACTCTTGAGTTTGTTAGCACTGTTAAAAGACCAACTGAGGCACATTAAAATTTTAAGTGTTTGCTCTAGCAAAGATCATTTTGAAATGGGATATCAAACCAGAAAAGGTTAGAGGCATTCTGCAGAGGGAAACTACAGAAAAACAAACAAGCAAACAAACAAAAAACAAAACAAAACAAAGAAAAACTTTTATAGCGGAAAGGAGAGAGCAAACTGCGGAAATTATTGACTGACTATGGCTTAAAACCAAATGGCTACTTGTGATTGGTTATCCTTAGGTTTCAATTTAGTAACCTGAGGTATTTAGAAGCCTACATTTTGGTTTACTTATGTAGGCATCACCACATTAGAGCCAACTCCTCCTTGTTTAATTCATTTAAAAGCAGTAAATATAGGATTCTTGAGGTGAAGTGGTTCTTAGAGCTTGAAAAATTTGCTCATTAGGTGTCTCCCCATTTTATAAAATAACCGCTGGTAGAATTTAAGTAAGCAAAACCATCCCCTTGTGATTCTGAATTTAAATAAACAGCTGTATTGAGTATATTGATTTAGCTTTTTCTTCATTTAGATTTTGTCATCTTAATAAGCTGATTCACATTAGGAATGCATATTAGAATGAAATATTCCCCTAATGTGCACACATACCAACTCTTTATTAAAATAATAAAAAGAACTACTTGTTCACAGGATTTAGATGATTATGTTATACATATTTGCCTTAAAAAGCCATTTGCTCAATGACTACCATATGTGAATGCATTTACAAAAATTAAATAAAAAGCAGGAATAAATAAGACTAGATATTTTTAAGCTAACAGTATGGGCACGCGAATGGTGTTTTATAACCTTTTTACATAACAATTTTCTTTAAACATTATTAGAAAAGTTACATAGTGAATGGACACTTAATATCTATTTTGACTCGATAAAGCCTATTACAATTTTAATGATTTTTAAAAAGGTTCTGGTGGTTCGTCAGAATTTTCATTTACCATGAGATTTGTAAGAATTGTTTTGTCTCATAGATCAAGAGCTATTTTATTGGGGACAAATTAAATACAAATCAGTAAGTACTTGTATGGACAAAGAAAATGATAAGTCCTCACTTGATAAGTCCAGGGAATGTCATGGTAATTAATCCTATTTAACATTGTAAACACTTATAAACTTATTAGGTATTCAAAATAAGGCAGCAGAAACCAAGTGTTTGATTTAGAGTGGCTTTGGCAATGCCAATGGAAAGACCCTGGTAGCACTGGGAATTTCCTTACCAGTACTAAATAATTCAGAATAATAATAACAGCAACAATTGGCACTTAGAGAAAGATAAAACCTGTGATTGTTGGTTTTGGTACAGTTCCGGGCAACAATTAACAAGTACTTTTAATTGTAGCTGGAAACATTAGTAACTAGTTTCAGATTTAAAAAAAAACAACATGCTGCTCATAATATGCACAAGACAACTGAAAAATTAAAATTTAGTTTTAAAAAATGTTAAGCATATCTGTAACATCTTTCCTTTAGAATGACAAGGTACATTGGAAAATCTGGAACACATGTTCAGAGAACTCCTGTGAGCCCTATAAAGTGCCTTAAAAAATGAAATACTTTTCTCCCCACTAGAGTTTTAATAATGTTATCTCTTTAATTGGTATTCTTAAGCAATTGATGTTGGTCCTATTTTATATTTTTAACAATTTCTAACCTATTAGGCATTTTAAAAACCTAAAAGAGAACTTAGAAGATTTAATTATTTTCACTTAATTAGTTTTTTTAATGTACCTATTGCAAGATACCATCAGTTATACATGATTAAACAATTATAATTATAATACTAATTATATACTCGATCCTTTCACTTTGTTTATTTTTAAAGCGCTGTTGACAATCTGTAATTATCTTGTTTATTTAATTTTTTGATTACATCTTCCCACTCATCCTCTCTAGAATATTAACTCCACGGAGGCATAGAAGGGAGAGAAGGAGAAAGGAAGAAGAAAGTAGGCAACAAAACGTTCAGACTAAATAGTAGAAGATCCAACGAATGTTGCATATGCGAGAGAAGCTCAAAGCTAATGCTTGGGTATTCCTACCAAAGGAGTATTTTTATTGTCTGACACTTAGACTGTGATGTAATCTGCACATTTACCAAGTAGAGAAGTGAATAGGTCTACCTCTCCTCAATTTCACAAATATGATCAACTTTCTTTGAAATAGAGGATTCCTGAGCTCTAATTCCACTAAGACCATTGTGTCTTTGACATGGTCATCATTAGTTTGGGAAAAATAGTTTGAAAAGGAAAGAGATCGGATAGCTCAAAGCTATGAGTGATATGTCTGTTCATGAATTTACATTTGCCATTTTTTTCCTGTCTCCACCAAGGAGTGCAAAGTAAAAATAAAATAAAAAAACAGAACTGGCAGATTGTACTCTTCTGTCCTCTTATCCCCTCACACCCATGGTCTCATCACCATGACCTACCTTGAGACCATCAGAATCAATCCTCTATATATCATATCTTTTACGAGAATCAGTATAATAATTTAGATTCCCAAGTCATGCTATATCTTCAGAAATCTGATATCCATATATCTCTATAGCAGGAGATGCATACTTCTGGCACTTTGTATTTCTCTTTCCAGTTTTATTTATTTTTACATAACTTATCATCATCTGACATATTCTGTGTTTAACTTGTATATTTATTTGCCTTCCTTCACTAGAACGTAAATTCCACAGGGAGGAGATTTTGTATTTCTTCCTGGTGGCTGTTTTCGGAAACTAGAACATTGTCTGACACAGAGTAGACAGTCAAAAATGATTCATTGAATGGATGATTCAATAAAGGAATGAAAGAGGATAATAAAGAGAATAGTGTACTTTGGAGAGGGACAGGTTTATTTTCTTTTTAATTTTCTTTTTTGAAACAAAAAATACCACAGTACCAAAATATTAAATCATCTATCTTTATTATTATAATTTCACATGCAACTTTATTACATCGATGTTAAATATTTCCCTCTTGGATTTCACATGCAGTTCTATTACATCGATGTTAAATATTTCCCTCTTGGATATTATATGTTTGAGCTCCCTTGATGACATGCATTCTGATGATATTTCTATCTTATCATACTGACTCTAACCTTTTTGGAGCCCATGTTACTTGTTACTTGATCTTTAATCAAGAAGACAAACGTATAAAATATGTCATTTATTGTAATCTTAACAAATTCACCAAAACAACTAGTCAGTGTGGGAAACATTTTCAATATTCCATAATAGAAAACATGAAATTATGAGTGGTCTCTTAGACTGAAGCTTTATCATAGATATTTAAGTGGCAATATACTCAGTGACTGGTCCTGTCATGAATCACTAGTTCAGAAGTAACACGTTCATATGTTTTGAGAAGCCTAAGTGGGAGGTTTGTGAAATAAGTGTCCAACATAAAAAATGAAAATTCAGTTAACTATCAAAGCCCTACAAGTTTGGATCTCCTGTGCCAAAAAATGCTTAATGTATTACTTTGCACTTGGGAAGGAAATCTACTTATATGTGTACTTTCCTGACAGTCCAACACTCAACACTTTAAAGCTATCAAAACCCTGGATAGCCAAAGCAATTTTTCCATGCTGCTGAAAGCTCATAGGAAAGTTCTTCCCTCCTTTGGAACATTCCAGACTATGGTAATGTCCCATCAGGAAACTTATAGGAGAGAAAAAGTTATGAGGAAGCATGTTTTAAGTAGGCTGTGTCATTGACCAAAAATGGAATAAATGAGGAAAACATGTATTTGAAATATTGATTAATGAGAGAATGAATCACCTCTCTCCTGTACATGGGAATGACCCACTTTAGGTAACAGGGTTTTTTAGAAAGGTCGCTAACCAGACCGTAAACTGCATGCCCAGCTTAAGTCTTATAATCATGATCCACTCTTGATCAAGCTAGTCTTATGCCAGAGCCAGCACTTAGGAGAAAGGTAGAAGTTTGTTCTCTTGGTCTCATACATGGTTTGAGTAAAATATTAGAACAGAAATAAATAGGATAAAATTATGAAACCTTTTCCCCCAACTTTCTTTTCTATCTTCATCTCATTACAAAAAGTTATGAGAATAAAAGCCACTAAATATATTATTGAAATAACTGACCAAAGCCTAGTTTCAATGCATCTTAAAATTACCACAATGATAGTATTTTAGGAAGAGCAGAGTGAGGTAAGATCAAACACAGTCTCCCGTCCCACCCAGGAAAAGTCATTTTCCATGATCTAACAAATAACAGATGGAGAATGACTGAGCGCTCTGTTGCTTTCTAAGCAGAAAAGCAGTATTTGTTTCTTCATTAGGCTTATAGGAGAGATGGCTTCAGACTTGAGGTAGTTTTGTTAATCTCTCCAGGTGTTGCATGGTCCTCAAGTGTAGGGCTTAATACTCACTACCAGCAATATGGACCAGTTAAAGCAGATACATGTTTTGCTTCCTCCTGCCAAGGCAGGATAGCTTGGGTAATGAAATTTGAATATGATATAAAAGAATAGAGAACCCATTGTATTGCAGAAGTTTTATTTAGCGGTGTGTATGCTATCATTTCATATCACAACTCGAGTGACTAGAGATGGGGCTGGAGGTTCTAGTAACTCATGTGCTAAGCTCCATCCTCAAAGTTGTCTCAACAGCTCATCCACACTTAGATGTGACTGAACTTTTAGCATAGAACTCTTTCAAGAAGGGTTAAAAAGAGAGCTCAAAACATCTGAGAATCTTTAGAGATTAGAATCAACAATGCGCCATTGATATAACAAAGAAAGTATGAAACATATTGCTTACCAAAAGAAACAACAATACATTGTGAATGCATGAACCAAAAGCACAAGCAGGTGTGGAAATCTGCAGTGAATCATTTGAATAAGAAGCACATTAATATATATATGTATATAAAAGGTCACTATTTTTAACGTTAAATGATTACTTTTTGAAGGCATACTATGTTTTCTTGCACTGATAATGTGTGTGTGTGTGTGTGTGTGTGTGTGTGTGTGTGTGTAAAATCTTCACAACAATGAGGGATAGATGTCACTATCTTCAATTTCCAATGGAGGACATATTAAATGATTTGCCAGAGTTTACAGAGATATTAGGTGGCATGGGCAGAAACTGAACCCAGAGCTGGCTGGCCTCAGAGCCTGTGTTGTCTGATTACACTGCACAACCTTTTAAAAAACTACAAGCAATGTGAACTATTGTGTCTGTGTGTGGGAGAACATGAAAGGCCATGAAGCAGCTATGCAGCTACCCAGAATGAATAGGGATGTTTGAAAAATCTTGGTGAGCCCTTTTCTATGACAAGCAATAGTCCAAAGCAGTAGAGTATAAAAAAGCTACAGCCTCAGTCCATAGCAGAGCACAGAATAGAAAAGCACTTTGATGATTTTCCTCACCCACGCTTGGCTTGATTTTCATCATCAATCGGCACATTAATTCTATCTGGCTTCTGGAAACAGTCATTTGCTTAATAGCTCCTTTGTGACTGAGGGAGTTAATGCACAATCCCAAATGGCTTCACTTCCAGCTGGGGAGGAGTTTAGGCAGAGGAGAAAAAAAAGTCTAACTTCATTTTTCACAAATAATACAAGGACGAAAGCCAGAACAAACTACCTCACTGGTTTTGTTCGGAAAGAGCCCTGGTTTATTTTGACATAGGTCATTGAGACATAGGAGGCAATTTCCATTCCTTTCCTTGAGTCAATATAAGTGGAGAAAAGTACATGAGTAAAATGCAAAATATCCTTTTAATGTTCAGATTTTCTGTGTCCTGTGAGATTTTTGTATTAGGAAGTTTGGACTAAATTCTAAATACCTGTTTTAACTTTATAACTTTATACCTTTGAAACTGTTACAAATAATTGTCCAGTAACTGAAAACCAGATTTTTCATAGATTCAGTTCCTTGCCCAACTGCACACTTAAAATGATCTATTAGGTGATTATTACAATAGACTATAGAAATGTTAAGACAAAGATATAATTGTATGGTTATAATTTTTTTGTCAGGTGATAAAACAGGAAGAACTTGGCAAGGATCTTTCAGACTGTACTTTGTATGATCTACTGAAATACGACGATTTTGACTCTGACAGGCACCTGGCTCTTGAAGAATTTTATAGAGCATTCCGTGAGTATAAGCTTTATTCTCTAAATACTCTTTGTTGCTTTCCCCTTTTTCTTTTAGACAATACGGTATGTTTGCTTGATCTCAGAATGCAATCTGTTTCTAAAAATAAGTCATGTAATTGAGATAATCTAGATAATTTAAGTGTTTGGCTGTATTGAAACATATGTAAAAGCTAGGGATTTATTAGTTCTAAAATGAAAAGCTGGAAATATTTGGTAGCGATGATTCTACTTTAAGATACTAATTCCAAAATGTCTCTTTCAAAATTGTTTTAGAGTAGGAACAGCACGTGAATAACTGTCGCCGAATATCAAAAACAATTTGATTATTTACATAGTGACTTTATTTTTCCTTTATTGGGAAACCAAAGTAGGTTAATAGGACTTTGTATATGCTTTAATGACAATGGTTAGCATTAGAATTGAAATTATATTAATGTTAAGCTACTTAGGAATAATTTGTATATGCTTAAAGACTTCCTAAAATTGATTGTGTGTGGTTTATAAAGCAGAATTATGAGAATAATTTTCTTTAAAAAAAATTGTCTGCCAGGTTATTCTTTTAAAAAGAGTTCAAAGACAAAGGACTAAGAGAAATAAACCTGAAAAAAAATGTTTAGAAGCTGACTGGAAGAAAAAGAGAAAAAAATTAACTGGTTTATATTTGAAAATCACCAAAGAATCAAAGTTAACAGGATTTATTTCAGCACTATTTTATATATATATGCATACACATTGTGTATTGAATACATATATATCTAATACATTATATATACACATGTATTACATATTGCTTTCCAAATATATAGGGATAATATATTCCATATATTACATATCATATATATGTATTATACCATATATGTGCCATATATAGAATATATACATATATGTATACATATATACGTGTATGTATATGTCTCTATATATGTATATATGTGTATATATACACATATATATGTATGTGTGTGTGTGTGTGTGTATATATATATATATATATATATATATATATATATATATATATATATATATTTAGTATGGTATACCATCTATAGCTTTCCCAAAAGGTGGGGGATAGGATTTGTATTTGGCATATATATATATACTTTTTGTATTTGGTATATATATATATACTTTTTTTTTAAGTATGCGGCTTACATTTATCAGTGGTCTGAAATTGGGGAAAATAGTTAATCTCTGATAATCCATATTAATAAGGATAGTAATTTACTTATCACATGATAACTTTGTATTAAAGCATTGAATTACATTTTATGAAATACTTGATACGAGCAAATCAATATTTGTGAAATAGTTGCCCATTATAAACTTTAAGGCAAGATATCAGTGTGCTCATATTTAATTAATTTGCATTTCTACTTAAATGGGTACAAGATGCTATGACTCAGTTATCCTTTAAAATTATTCACAAGGCTATACTATTTTTCAAAGATAATAAGAAAGCAGCACTATTATTCTACATTTATATCAAGAAACTGAAACACAGAAAAGTTGAGAAGTTAAGAATTAGGTGACCGAGATTATAATCAAATGTATGTAAAAATAATTGTAAAGTCTATGTGTTTTCCACTAAACGTAACTCTGTATCAGCATTGTTTTGTGTGCTCAGGATGACAAGGAAAAGATATTAAGGTTCATTAAAGAAGAAATTATTTATATTATATTATATTATTATATTTAATAGGATCTAACAAGATAGAAGGGGATAAATATCATAAAGAGGCCTACATAAGATATTAAGTGAATTGAGAATATAACATCCAACTTTGGGAATCAAACACACTTTATGAAGATGGTAGCGATTGAATTAATCTTCAGGATGAGTGGATTTGGACTTTGGGAGATGACAGATGGGAGGTGGACAAAAAGAATAGCATAAATAAAAATTGAAAGTAACTGACATACCAGTGTGTTTAGAGAAACTCATCCAACTGCAATATCTGTCCCAGGTCTTAAATTCTATAAAAATATACCAATTATTATTACCATTTTACCAATTAATCAATCAATCTGGTCTACCAACTCCTATCCTCACCCTCATACTATGAGAATGCATGGATTTGACTAAATAATACTTGAACTAGTACTTAAACTATGTAGCAATAGCAGAAAATATTTTTAATGGTATACCATCTTTCAAGCATCAATAAGATAATTAAATTGGTTATATGTATATAGGAATTTCCCTCAAAATATAATTATTGTTGATGGTGGAATGGTAGAGCTGGAAACTGAAAAAAAAATTTAAAGAATGAAAATATGTATGAATAATGTTATTTTTATAACAGCACAGCAGACGCACAGACTGAATAATGATTTCTAGCAATTTCAGTAAATAAGAATCTGGCCTAGAATACCGCTGCTTGCACCTATCACAAGGAAAAATGATACTGGTTTGCTGGATATAAGTTGATGTTGCTAAGGAAGGCAAGGTAGCCAGTATATTATTCTGATAAATAAAATTCTGCAGTCCAGAAATCTGAATCATCAATAAAAAGTATTCAATAGTGAAATAGTAAAACATTGTCTATAAAGGAACTAGGTTGTACTAGGAACAATTGCATTTGTGTAGAAAACTATCTGTATGATATTGTTAACTATTGGAAGGTATTATTAATATAATAGCAATTTTATGGAAATTATTTATAGTAAATGCAACAAATTTAATGAATATTGTAATGATTGTACTCTTAGCCCATAATTATATGTAACACAAAAGGCCTACATTTTTAATATTATAGGTCATAAAGATACTATGATTGTAATGAAAGCTCTTACAATCAGCAATTGTATTATAAGTGTTTTTTTGTTGTTGTTTTTTTGATAATCACAAAACTATCCCTTAACAATGAAACATGATATCGCCTAATCATTAAGAGAAGATAATGTTTTTCTAAGGTAATGCTGGGATTATATGGAATATTTTAATATTCCTGTGGTCTCACCCAGCACTTTTCTGGAAGGTGTTCCATTTTCAGTGTCACATCCTTCTTTAAACAGATCATCAAACTGTATAATGACCTTTCAGAGATAATGACACTAACTTATACAGATTGTGTCTGTTAGAAAGAAGGTATTTTTACTTAAATGTAAATAGAAAACATACCAGTATATCTATTTCTTTCTCTCCATCTGTTATAATACTTTAAAAACAAACCTACTTAAGTTTTGTGAAGTTCAGTGACAGGCTTTGTGTAATGGCATGATTTGGGAAAGTCACTCTATTATAGAATACTCAGGAAATACCATGAATAAAAATGTGTAACAATAGTGAGAAAGCAATCCATTAAAAAATTATATATTCCGTACCTGTGTGTATAGAGTGTTGTGATAGTTAAAACAACTTAAAAAGATAGGATTTATTTCCTTTACAGATATATAATGTCAGAGACTGATAAAAAAAGACAGATATAGGAAGGGTAAAAAGTAATCATTTTTTACATCCTGAATACATTCCCCATTATAGTTCCTAAACAGAAAGCTCAGAAAACTAGAAAGTTTCTAAATGACTATTTAGAAGAATAGACTAAAGCCAGACAAGTTAAGAAACTTCTCTTGATCCATTGTTCACTGATACACAACAATGATAGGCAGATTTCTTGAGTTCCAGTTTTCTGCCATGGTGTAAAATGGAAGAAAGTAGAGTAAAGGGTAATTGGTAAACAGGAAAACATTAATGATTAAAAAGAGCACACCATCAACTGTTAATTACATAGTATTACAGTGTTATTATAGCAGCTATACAATTTTCTATAAAATAGCTGTGTGTTTTTTCCTTTCTGGATAAAATACTATTTTAATATATTACAATAGTCATTAGATGGTATTCCTAATTTTTCTCCAGTTTTTTTTGACATTATTAAAGTTTTCTTTGATTTTACTAAGATATTTGAAATAAATTATCAATGTGAGCATCAAGTTTTCTATATCATACATTGATGAACAAAGTTAATGGGATCCAATAAATTTTAAGTGAGATTAGTGATATAGTTTTGAATACTTAGAGGAAACACTAAATCCTCAGGTCAGTTCCTGGATATTCCTCACTCTGGCATTTTGTTGTCTTAAATATTTTTAGTAAAGTGTGTAAATTTTTCAATGCCAAGGTTTATTATAAAATTTAAAATATGTTAATAGTGCCATTATTAATTACAAGGACCTATATTAACACAAATACTCAGCATTTTTTCCAATGAAAATTAAATTAAAATTTTGATTTAGTTTGATTTGCATGGAATGCTGTATTTTTTGCTTTAAATCTGCAGGTAAATGCAAGTGATTTGCCATCAGATCAGATGACCATATATGAACTAAGACATTTAATTTCAGAAATGCTATTCAAATAAATGTTTGCATTTACTTATTTTTTGAAACTCAATTAATATGATAAAGTGCTATTATATGATTATTGATTTTAGAATTTTTTAAAATTTTTATTTGGAATTTCTAGATAACCAAATTAACTACCTGGAAAAAGAATATCTGTTTTGAAAACAATTTCTATATACCTATGTCCTGAGTTAAATCACAAATTGCTTTGACAGTGATACTAAAGCTTAAAATTATATGAAATGAGGAGTTTGTGTAACTCTGATAGATTCTTGAAATTCTTAAACTGATATGAATTACAGTCCCCAAAACCATATACATGTACTTTAAGATGTATATGTGTTCTAGTGTTTCAAGTTCTAATGTCACACTTAAATAAATTTCAGTCAATTCAAAATGATCTTTATGTGTGGAAAAATCCAAGGGAAGATGTGTTTCTTTCTTTCTTTCTTTTCTTTAAAGTTTATTGGGGTGACAATTGTTACTAAAGTTACATAGATTTCAGGTGTGCAGTTCTGTAATACATTATCTATATCTCACATTGTGTGTCCACCACCCAGAGTCAGTTGTCTTTCCATCACCATATATTAGACCCCGTTTACCCTTTTCTAGAGCCCTCCTCGCCCCCTTACCCTCTGGTAACCACTAAACTGTGTCTGTGTCTACGAATTTTTGTTTCTCATTTGTTTGTCTTGTTCTTTAGTTGTTTTTGGTTTATATACCAAAACATATCAGTGAAATCATATGGTTCTCTGCTTTTTCTGTCTGATTTATTTCGCTGAGCATTATATTCTCAAGGTCCATCCATGTTGTCACAAATGCTACTATTTCATATTTTCTTACTGCCGAATAGTATTCCATTGTGTATATACCACTACTTCTTTATCCATTCATCTATCGAAGGACATTTTGGCTGTTTCCATGTCTTGGCCACCGTAAATAAAGCTGCAATGAACATTGGAGCACACTTGTCTTTATGTATAAATGTTTTCAGAATTTTGGGGTAGATACCCAGGAGAGGGATAGCTGGGTCATATGGTAATTCTATTCGTAATTTTTTGAGGAACCTCCATGCTGCCTTCCACAGAGGCTACACCAGTCTGCATTCCAACCAACAGTGTATGAGAATTCCTTTCTCTCCACAGCCTCTCCAACACTTGTTACTATTTGTTTTGTTGATGATAGCTGTTCTAACTGGGGTGAGGTGATATCTCATTGTGGTTTTTATTTGCATTTCTCTGATGATTAGTGATGTTGAGCATTTTTTCTTATGTCTACTTGACATTTGTATGTCCTCTTTGGAGAAATATCTCTTCAGGTGCTCTGCCCATTTTTCAATTGGGTTGTTTGTTTTTAAGATGTGTTTTTACTAGGCATAAAATAATTAGTTTTTGCAAGCATAATGTATCAATTGTGATGATTTATATTGAAACAAATTTATTTCTTAAAAATAATAGGTAATTTGGATTCTAAAATCTGAAAATATTAAACAAAACATAGAACAGTTATTTTAAATCACCTATTAATTATTATATACAAAGTATCATCTCTACATGAAACAAATCTTAATGGAATATTGATATAACAATGACATTAACAGAAAAAGAAAATTTATTTTGTCTAGGAAATCATAATTGCTATAATAAAATATTACTTACTGGAACCATCTAATAACCAGAGTGATAAAATATTAATATTATATTAACATTCATAGATATTAGATCATTAGTATTATAAAAGGCCTTTTTTTGGATAAAATAGCAGAGTTTAGTGACCTGCATTAATACCATTTTGGTAATATAGGTTAAATGTAATGGGGCCAAAACTAGAGGAGCAGTGGTAATAATGCAGGGAGGTGGCCATATTTGCAAAATAACTTAGAATCATCTCGATTTGATAAGTCATTGCACATGCGTAGGAGGATGTGGGTAGGGTCAAGGATAACACCCAGTTATCTAGCTTGCGTACCAAGGTGAACAATAATTCTATTTTTGAAAGTAGGAGACCGGCAGACAAGCAAGCTTGGGAACATTAAATAGTTAAATTTTAGACATACTGGCATATTCATGTAGAAATATTTGTGAAGAATATTGTAGTCTACATCATAAGTGTAAACTCTGGGCTATAAATAGAAATATAAAGCATGCAGTTATAATTTGATTCTCTGGCAAAGAGTAGGGTACCCATGGTGAGTATGTAAAGAGAGAAGAGATGGACAGAAGAGCAGTAGGGAACTAAAAGTAAACAACAACAACAAAACACTTAGAGAGGTAGGAAGAAAACCAAAAGAGTACATTATCATAAAATTGTAATAAGGGATTGTCTACAGACAATTTCCAAGGCTGAGTTCACAACAAGAAAGTTTATGACAGATAAATAGCAAACGGATTTGGCAATATGGAAGTCACTGGTGATTTTGCTCATAGCATTTTCAGCAGACATGAAAGGTTAGAAGCAAATTGCGGGTGATTAAGAGGTTAGATGTGAAAAAAAAATGGAAAGAGCTAATGCTGAGCAAAGAAGTAGATCACATGAGCAAACAAGTATATATTTAGATAAAATCCAAAGCAAGTAAAACTCATCTATGGTTTTAGTAGTTAGTATGACGGTTGCCTTTGGGAGAGTTGAAGGAGAATGGCGTGGGAACACAAAGCGAGAAGAGAACTTCTGTAGCGTTCTACTTTTAGGCTCCATTAGAAACTGCACATTTGGATAATTTTGGAAATGCTGCATTAGACATTGGTATAGCTAGTTACTAAAAAAATAAATAAAAATAATAAAGAAAAATACACAAATCATTATAGTAGGAAACCTTGTAGCAACTTTGATTGACTGGCCTATGGGGAATATAATTATTATACTATACACTTTAATTGCAAAATTAATTCACGTGTCTGTTTGTATGATTTTAATTTTCTATGTTTGAGCTTTTAGATATGTCCTGACAATTTTGGTAAATACAGCTCAGCACCATTCACTTACAGGAAGCTGCCTGTTATGTTTGTGTGGTTGTCTCTGGGTTCTTTATAGGGAAGGGGCTGTCTAAAAGATGATTGTTGAGACACAACCTATCAACATGTGTTTCAAAAGGACAGTTTGTTGGTCCTAAACAGATTATTTTTATACACCAACTATTAATAGAAAGACGACAGTTTAAGTGATACCAATATGAACTATAACAACAAAAAGTCTTAAATTCTTCCCATTTTAGGATGACCCCATCCTCTTCATTGTTCAGATTAATCTGTGGTGGCTGGTAGGCCTTTTTGTTTCTCTTTTTACCTGCCGTGTCTGGCATGCTTCACACTATGTTCTCTTACTGGTAAATTTTGTTTGCTGACCTATTTGTCACATTTAAAAGCAGACACAATTAGATATTTCAGCACCTCTTTCATTTCAAGTGGAACACTCATATATATTTCTTCAAGTATTGACTCTTTTTGTCATACAGATATTGGGAGTGAGGCTTTTTCTGATACAAAGTGAAATTGAATAAAAAAAACTGAAAAACAATGTAATGGGAATTGATCAACCATTCTTATTTTCCAGACTGAACCATATCCTGTCAGTCATAACTTAGTGCATCTGACTTAAAATTATTTTCTCCTGATTTTAGCATCATATTCTGGAATAAGGTTTGCCTGAGACGTTGTTGTTTTTTGTTTTTTTTTTGACTTTCAAAATCATTTCTGTAATTCATTGGTTCTTTGGCTTTGATCATCCCAAGTTCTTCATGCCAATATCTCAGAAACTTCTTCAACTGAATCTTGCATTGTCCCTGTGTGGTTCTGAAACTCTATCTAGATGGCATCTTTTTTGTAATGGCTTTCCTGTGGGGACACTAGCTACACTGTTACCTCAGATCTAAGTCGCTGGTGCATGACAGAGTTGCTGCAGCTTGACATGAAAGCCTTAGTTTCATTTTAAAGTGTCTCAAATTTCCAGATTGAATTTCTACTAACGGGATTTAATTTTAACTGGCCGAACATTTTTCAACGACTTAAAATAATTTGAATGTAATATATTATGTTTTAATTACTACGTAGCTATTTTTCAGCATTCCCTTCTCTAGGTTAGTCTGAGAGAATGCATTTCATTTATATTTTCCTGTTGAAAGTTTGTAGGATTATGCTCTGTCAAATGATTCTTTAGGGAGATATTTATCTATCAAATGCATGTTATGAAATTTAAATCAAGTGCTTTTCAAACATGTCATATAAAGACTCATACGTGTTTAAGATATTAATATTAAAAAAATTAATTCAGGAATTCAGAAGCTAGTACTTAAAAATACATTTTCGCTAAATTTATTTTAATGTATATGTATTATTCTTTGCACTTTATTTTAACCAGATAGAGGTCTGCGTTCTTAGTTAAGAGAGTTCTACCATTTTTATAGAGTAATTACATGGCAGTAACCAGATAAAACATGAAGTTTTGAATAGGCCTTATCAATAGCATATAGAAACGATAAGATTTGAGTATCTAATATTACTTCAAATCTATTCTGTCTTGTTGAAGAAAATAAATGAATCAAATAAGAGAAATGGATATTTTATTTTCATAAATTTTAAGCCAAATCACATATTAATAAAACTTCAGCCAAAAGTATTTGTAAACTATCATCATTCCATATCCTTTTTAACAATGCCTATTTATTTTTGTTATTATAGAAGTTAGAAAAAAACAGAAAGCCTTAAAAGACAACATAGGAATAAAATTTAATTCCATCTTTCAGTTATAATCACTTTGATACATATGTCAATGTATATACACATTTTATAAAAATGAGACTATATTATTTTTATATCTTTAAGATTTCTTTTAATTCTACTTTCATTTAATTAAGTATATATTGGGAACATATCTAAGCATCAATAAATAAAGTTTAACATCATAATTTTGATGTCTTGTGTTGCAGATAGGTACCATAATAATAAAATTAGAACATTCAATTTACCACTATTCCCGAGCTATTGTTTCTGTCCTTAAAGATAAACACTGCCCGTTTAAAACATAATAAAGCAAAAAAGAAATGTTAATCATCCTAATTTTTAATTTTCTAGCAGTTATTAAAAAAAGAAAAAGAACAGTAAAAGTAATTTAAAAAATATTTTATTTATTCCAATATGTCCAAAAATATCATCACAATATACAATCAATATAAAAATCAAGGAAATATTTTACAGTTGTTCCTCCCAACTTTTGAAGTCTAGTATGTGAACTAGCCACATTTCAAATGTTAAATTGTCATACGTGGTCACTGGCTAGCGTCTTGGACAATATAATGTTAGTGTTAAAAAAAAAAATCTATTCTACATATAAGAGAAAACTGTGCACAGTTTTATTTCAGTTAATTTAAATATGAGGTTAAGCACATATTCCAAATGTAAATAAATAACATAGTGTCAACTTTATGTTCATATCTGTTTTTCAGGAAACCACAATACACACATATAGAGTAAATATAATTAAGCAACAAAATATATGCCCTAAACGTAAACGTTTATTTTAAAAACAGAGTTCAATAAAATGTATTTAATGCCACTTTATTCCAGTGTCTCCCAAATGTATTATCAATGGATCATTTGAATCATGCATCCCCTGCCACAGTTAGCCTTTTTATAAATAAATTTCCTGATTTTCTAAATAATCTTATCCTTAAATTAATGACTAATATTTTTTCGCTTTGATTTAAGTCTTCTAGTGAGAACCTGTTCAGTATGAAGTGTAACTACTTTGAGTTACTTTGTCCAACAATTAACAGTGAAACACTTTCAGAGAGCCTGTAAAACCTAATACATATACAACAAGAATTAATGTTTTATATTCACTTTTTTGACATATTATAAAAAAGCTCCAGGCTAATGTTGCCTCTAAGAACTGTAGGGGGATTAATGTACTATACTGAATATAACCTAATAATTCTTTAATGCTTAGGAATTACTGAAATATTTTGTCATGCCTCAGGGTCATCACAATGAAAAGAAATGCATGTACGTATGTATGTATTTATGTTAACAAGATATGTGCAAAATGCCTTATTAGCATGCCTTATAGTAATTTAGTACGTGGTACTATCTATGGTGATCCCTTTTACATATATTCTAAAACCAGTAACACATTATTTCTTAACAAACATTTTAAGAATTAGCAGAATAAATTGTTAACATACATCTATCTATCTTTATGCTTTTATCCACGTGACTAATTTGGTGATTATTATCAATATAGTAATGCTCAATCTTTTGACTGTTGTATTCAATCTATCCAATAACAAAGTTTAATTTCTTAAGGAATTTACATTAAAACTGTCTTTATTTATTTATAATGGGCCTCTGTCTCCGCATTCCTATTTGGTGAGTGAATTTTTAACACAATCTACTATTGCTATCATCCTTAGGAAATTATGGAAAGAGTGTTTCCTACAATATAAAAAAAGTATATTTATCTTAAATGTCTAATGAATATTTGTCTTTATGTGACAATTTAAAAATTGATTCAATAAATATACTTTTTAATAAAAGTGGACAGGAAGCATCTCTACCAAATGCTGTTTAGCTGCCTGACTGAGGATTTTGTGGCACAGAATGCTGCATATCATCTGCAATGTACTCACTATAAAATATGTTTATTCTAATGGAAATTGTTCCTGTAAAAAGGAAGGAAATTGCAGTAAACTTGTTACCAATCATTTACATAATTTAAACAGATCCTTGTTGCCGGTGACCAGATAGGATTAAGAAAAAAAAAGCATTTATGACATCTAAAGCATTACAGACATGACAGATTACGAATCATCTTGAGAGGTAGTGAACATGTTTAGTGACTTCCTTGGAGGACATTGAATGAGTACTGTCTTCTGGTGTTGCTATAATTGGTCATTAATGACAATAATACTTTACTAAATTAATAAGTAAGTTAGACAACTTAGTATATGTTATATGATACTTGTCTATTCCAAAAGGATAAACATTTTCAACTAAAAATAAAAATTAAAATGGTAAGGTATGTTGGAAGAAGGAGAGAGAGTGACAGAAACAGAGAGACAGAGAGAAGAGAGATTGAAGACAGAAAGAAGAAAGCCAGGCAAAGAATAAGTGTGGTATATATTATGTAAATATTTTGTAGTTTTAAATTTATCAGCTGTGCAGTGATCTAATTACATACTTTTACATATTGAAATGAATATTTCAAGTTATAATTATTTACTTTATACAAAACAACCAACATTTGTTATATACTTATGTGACATCAAGGCTAGTCACAACAAATATAAAGATAGGTAAAAAACAGTTTCTCTTCCCAACTCTAGGAAATTAAACAGAAAACAAGCAATTATAAAATAACATAGTATGAGATAAAAGTGACTTACATAAAATACCATGGGGCAACAAAAAAGGGATAATCTCAAGGATGGATTCTGAGCAGAAATCACTTCTGAATTAAACATACCCCTGAATAGGAATTCTTAAGGAGAAAGTCAAAGAGAACAAGGCTTTTCTGCTAAAAAGAGCATATCAGAAAAGGCAGAGGTGTGGAAATTTGTAAGCAGTTGGACAGTGAAGGAAGATGGAAGTTTGCAATGGAAATTAGTGAAAACAGAGACTGAGGAAGGAGGTAGCAGCTAGATCTTGAAACTGCGTGAAAACAATATTGAGAAACTGAGATAATCTGTGCAGTGATAAGCAAGATACTGGTAGCAATATGGAATCGTCAGATATAAATTTAGAAAGATTATTTATGAAGCTGAGTACAAAAGGCAGTTAAGCACAATCAGAAGCAGAAAGAACAGTATTATAGATTGGTGCCATCAGTGGTGTGTTGAAGGCAGTAATTAAATTTTCAGGAATTTTGCTATCCAGTTGATGTCACGTTGGAAACTGGAAATTGGCCTATGGTGGGAACCTTTACACTAGAGATACTGGCAAATGCTACAAGTCACAGCGCTACCCTTAACTCCACCTTATCCCAGTTCGGAGAGCTGGTTTTTAAACATTTAACAGAACACTACAGATTACATGTTGGGAGTTAAATTTTGGGAGCCTGAACAAGGATAACTGGGTAAATAAGAGGGTATAGATATAAAGAATATTTAAGAGAAAATACCTTAAATATTAGGTGAAAGCTAGGGCTGGCATGAATATGGCTAAGAATACTCTAGGAAATATCCTTAGAATATATATATATTTTGCAATCCAAAGTTAATATTAGTATTAATCCTGTCAACGAGTTTGCTGTGATTTACAAAGACATCTAATTTAGTTAACTGATGACAATTCTTGTTCTGTCAAACTTCAAATTAAATGTATTCTCATTATCTCTAGAAATCTAATGTAACATTTTATTATAGTGGAAATAATTTGTGTATGTGATGCAATAGGTTTTTGTTAATGAAAATAAGTCTGAGAAACTTGTTGCAAATTTTTTGAGTAATTCTAGTAAGAAAAGTTTAACTTTTTTCTTACTGATAACAAATGGAGATTGAAATGAAAACTGAATTAGTTGAGCAAAGTAAAATTCTGAACCCATGATTGTGTTTTATGGTATATATATAATTCATATTTCTACTGACATAATTTATTTTATTGTAATCATCTTTTATAAGAACTGTCTATATTAACATTCTGAAAAGGACATAGGTGACAGCTCAACATTTTTTTAATGATTCCATCTTTGTTAGAATGTATAAAATGGTAACATTTTCTTTTGAGATAAGTTTATCTTATTGCTATATTGAATATGATTTTTTTAACTTATGGGTTGACACATTTCTTATATAAAGAATATTATCTTTGTGAAGTCTCATTAAAGGTGTAGATTATTATCCTGCCCCTTGAAGACATTTTGACACTCTGCTAAAAATATATAATTAAATATTTTAAGACCTTTTAACTAAGTTTTCACAACACGCTAAAGTACTATGTACATCATTGCCTATAAAGATTCACTTGTTATCACCCCGTGTTTTAATTGAAGAACTTTATTTTAATATCATATTGGGAAAAGGTTTTATATTAGCACTGCATTCCTAGTTTTTTATAACTGAAAAAGTAGCATATATTTGCATATAGCTGTAGCTATATAAAAAGAACAGTGCCAGTAAAAGACTTTCATGTGAGACTACAATGCCTCTTTAGGCCGTGTTTTTCAATGTCTTGTGATTTATGAGCATGTTCTTATTTTGATTTCAAACTTCCCTTGTCAAGTTATCACTTGCCGGGATATAAGGATTTTTGTGATATTGTGATAGTTTATGGATGTACTATAGTAGGATTTATCAGAATTATTTTTTAAAACTTGTCTATTTCATGTTCTTGTAATGGTGGTAGAATTTGCACCTGGTTGAGAATAATAGACCAAATGGTTCTGAACTTGTTGGCAACTCTAATTGCGATTATTCCTAAAAAATGCAGACTACAAGGTCACCTTTTTTGCCCTTTTAGCAAAGAATTTTATTCTTTTTTCCATAAATTACTCACTCTTGCTGCTGCTGACTCCAATAAAGCAAAATACATTTCATCTAATATTTTCTATCCATAAAAAACATTTTATAATCTGTGTTACTTGACGTTTTACAATTTTTCCATGCATGGCTAACCATTTCTAAAAATACTAATACCCAAACGTATGAAAATTGGATTGTAATAGTAATAACTGTCACCACAGAAACAGTATCAGTTGAGAGAGTAGCCTTACATTTAGAAGACATATAGCTCTAAAGTTGTTAGTGGATTTTACCTGAGTTTTATGAACAATATCATCAGGTTGTTGTTTTTCTTATTTTAGTTGAGATATGGTTTCAGAGTATTAAGAACTGATCTACGTCAATTTGATCATTAAGAGATATTAGGTTCCTTGTAGAGCCTATCAGAGACATCAAATATTTACAGAAGGATGAATGCCTTATGTCACCTCCCTAACAACAACTGCTTGTTTGGCCGCCACGTGTTATTATATACATGCTGGAATGTATGGCAGAATTTGCTGTGAGACTGCTTTAATCTTTCATCAGACTTTCATAAATAGAAAGAGATATAATTAGGGATGGAGTTTTGTTGCTACCCCATTTTATAAAGTTATAGAAAATATAACCTAACATTATAATAATGAAGGAAGGTGCACATTGTGACAGCTTTGACTCTTCCAGTTCAGTAGACCCTGAAATATGTAGGAGTTGGATGCATAATTATATCATAGTCAGACATTTGTGGTGCAAATAGATTTCTTAAATTAGTTGGATTGGATTCTCAGAGAGTGTTACTGTCTAAAAACGTCTATACGGGATGTTCTCATTCCTTATGCATCCCTCACCATGTGCTTTTACTACTCTTGTTTGGGATATGAACAAATCATCTATTAGTGAAAGAACAGAACAGTTAATAATAATAAAAAAAACAACAACCTTGTTTTGTCATGTTCTTGTAACAGTGGTAACATTTGCACCTGGTTGAGAATAACAGATTAAGTGGTTCTGAACTTGTCAGCAGTCTAAGCAAGTAAAATTTGCAAACTGGATTTTACTAGAGAGAGAAAAGAAGCATGTCTGATGCTAAAAGTCTGCTACTTAAAAAAAAAAAAAAACACAAAAAAACAAAAACATAGCTTCCAGTTAAAACACTATCCCAGATGCACTGCATAATTCTTCATCTTGAAAAACTTGTGAATCTTATTATATTCATCTATCAATTTAAAAAACGATCTGTGAATTTACATTTCATGTTAACGGATTAGAAGACTTAATATACTTAAGATTTCAATGCAACACAAAGTGACCTAAAGATGCAATGCAATCCCTATCAACATCTCATTAGATTTTTTTTATGCAGAAATAGAAAAATCCACCTCAAAATTCACATAAAACTTCAAGGGACCCTGAACAGCCAAAATAATCCTGATAATGAAAGACAAAGTTGGAGGTCTTGCATTTCCTGATTTTAAAAGTTACTATAAAGCCACAGTCTAAGCAGTGTGGTAATGGTGTAAAGACCAACATGGGGAATAGCATGGAGAGCCCAGAAATAAACCCTCACATACATGGGCAAATTATCTTCAACAGGAATGCCAAGACCATTAAATGGGTAAAAGACAGTGTTTTGAACAAATGGTATTGGGAAACCTGGATACCCACATTGAAAAATAAAATTAAAAAGAAAAAAATGATGATAGTTCTTTACCTTTTGCCATACACAAAAATTAAGTCAAAATGGATCAATGACCTAAAAGTAAGACATAAACCTATTAAATGATTTGAAGAAAACATAGGGGAAAGGATTGTGACATTGGATTTGGCTGGCAATAATATATTGGATGTGGTGCCAAAAATACAAGCAGCAACAACAAAAAAATACATAAATTGGATTGTATCAAAATTAAAAACTTTCGTGCATCAAAAAAGCACTATCAACGAGTAAAAAGGCAACTCAGGGAATGGTAGGAAATATTTGTAAATCATCTATCTAATAGAGATAATATCCAGAATATGTAAAGAACTCCTGTAACTCAACAACAAAACCAACAAGCCAATGGAAAAGACACAGGGATATTACTGAGTTCGATGTCGGGAGCTTTTGGAAAACATGTTTAGTGCTGGGAGAGCTGCAAGTGAATCTCTGCCTTGACAATCATGTACACATATAAGGGTCTCTGTCATAACGACAAGGACTCTGACGACTTCTTGTTTTCCTTCAATAAAGACAATCACACACACACACACACACACACACACACACACACACTAAAAAAAAAAAAAAAAAAAAAAAGAACTTGAATAAACATTTCTCCAAAGTGATATGCATATGGCCAATAGGGACATAAAAAGAAATTCAACATCACTAATCATTAAGGAAATGTAAATCCAACCCACAGCGAAATACTTACTACTTCACATTGATTATGATGACAACTATCAAAAACACAGGATAATAAGTGTTGGCAAGTAAGTGAAAAAAATCAGAGCCCTGTGCATTGCTCAGGTGCTCAGGTGCATTGGTTGGAATACAAAGTGGTGCAGTTGCTGTGGAAAATGGTAGGTGATTTCTCAGAAAATTAAGCATAAAATTACCATATTATTGGCAATTCCACTTCTGGGCATATACTCAAAAGTGTTGAAAGCACGGACTGCAGAGATATCTGTACGCCCATGTTCACAGCAGTGTTATTCACAATAGCAAAAGGTGGAAGCAACCCAAGTGTCCACTGATGGATGAATGGAGGAACAAAATGTGTACAATGAGACTTCATTCAGCCTAAAAAGGGAAGGAAATTCTTACGCATCCTACAAAATGGGTGAACTTTGAAAACATTGTGCTAAGTGAAATACATGATTCACCAAAGGGCAAATATTGTATGATTCCATTTGTACAAAATACCCAGTCAAATTTGAGGACAAATAAAATAGAATGATGGTAATCAGGGGCTAGAAGAAGGGGAAAACGGGTAGTTTGCATGTAATGGATACTGAGTTAAAGTTGGGGAAGATGGAAGTTTTAGAGATGGATGATGGAGATAGATTCATAACAACGTGAATATACTTAGGACCACAGAATTGTACACTTAAAGTGCTTAAAATGGTAAATTTTTCAGTATGCATATTTAATTACAATTGGAAAAAGATCAAAATAAAGGTTTCTGCAAATGCTTTGTCAAGTATATGCAAATAATCAAAGGATACACTGACTTTCATTACCAATATTTTCATTTACTGAATAGAATGGCGAGCATTCTACTATTGCCCTAGGTGCTCAAGAAGCAATTAGCAATTCATTATGAGTCAGTTTTATTTATTTCAGTTTATTGACATCAATTAAAGCACTACTAGAACTCCCCAAGGAGTAAACAAAGACAGGTCATACTTCCCAGACAAATTCATTCCTTTATCTGAATTCACACTCATCTTTTCTCTATTATCTCTAGTTGCAATATAGGGGAACACTTCAACTTTCACGTTTTTTACACCTGTTCTCTGCATCTATTTTTTAAGCTACATACTCTAAGACCTAAGTCTAAAAATTATTCCTTTTTTACAGTATGCCTTTGACCTCTCACATTATGATGGTTACCTTAAATTAATTATTTTAGGGCATCAATTCTCTCTCCCCTTAAATAGCATGCTTTCTTCCAGTGGACACCATATATGTATTCTTTTCTCATTCAAACTTTCACAGTCGCTCACACTCATAGTTCCTGCACTTACCTCACAACCTGATGGCCAGGCTGCCGCTCCAAAGAAGCTGCTCTTGCCAACGTCAACATTAACTTGCTTGTTGCTAAACCCAAGGAAATGTTTTCAATTCTTGTTTTACTTGATGTCTCCTCAGTAGGTGCAATTGCTTACCATTCCCTCCAACTTAAAGGCTTGCTTTCCTTGCTTTTTCAGCCATTGTTGTTGTTGTTGTTGTTGTTGTTGTTGTTGTTTTGTTCTGTTTTTTTTCTGGAAATTTATCAACTTTTGGTCATTCTACTGTTTGATGATGAGTTCCTTTAATCATCACATTAAGGCTGATTTTTTTTTATAGTATGGCCCCTATGAATTTCTTCTCATCTAACCCACTCTGCATTGACGACTGTAATCGATATGCTGTTGTAATGTAATGGATACGTCCAGACCAGACTTGTCACCAGAGCAATTATCCATCCTTGGCCTGCTGGGCACTGTCACTTGGATTCTCTTCCAGCACTTCAATGCCATTTGCTCAAGCCTAAATTCACTGTATATTTCATGTCAAATATGTTTCTATTTCTGTATTTCTATCTCAGAGCATAACATCAGCATACACCAGTTTTTAAAGAAACAAAAATATATTTTTACCCTCATCCCTATTCCTCAAGGATTCAAAAACCCATATTGAATCTTTCCCATAAAAAAATCTAAATCTGGTTCCTTTTCTCTATCCTTCCTCAAGTCTCCTAGTTCAGGCCACCATCGTTTCTATGTGACTTTCCTTTATCCATCATTGCCCCTCTTAATCTATTATTTTCTACCAGAATATATATATATATATATATATGTATATACGTATATATACATATATGTGTATATATATATATACGTATACATATATACATATACATATATACACATATAAGTATATATACATAAATACATATATACATATACATATATACACATATATGTATATATACACACACATTTATATTCTGAATATATATTCTACATATATTCTATATATGTATATATATAGAATGTATATTCTATATGTATGTATATTTCCCCCCTGAAAATGCAAAGCTCATCCTGAAATCATTTTATAGGTCTCTCAATCTCCTCAAGATATCAAGTGCACCCTACTTCATGCATTTATCAGTCAATTAACTAGTCCTTCTTTAGCTAATTGTATTTCGAGTTTTTTGTTTGTTATTGTTGTTTGTTTTGTTTTGTTTACTCACAAACTATAAAATAGCAGCCCAAACTACTATCCAAAAATACCACATTCTTTCTTGCTCTTTAATTTTTATACATGCTCTTCACACACCTTAGACCAAAATGCTAACCCCCACTTTTCTTAGTTAAAGCTTTCTTCCTCCATGTTCTACTTCCTTTCCAACCCCTATGCTGTGTTTAGTGGAGAGCCTAGGTATTCCTGTACTAATTTGTATTTCTCTACCATATCGCTCACCATAGTCTGCTGTAATTCTGCTTATTTTTCACAATTCACAATTTGATTGTATGAGGTGTTAGATCAGAGATATCATCTATATTCATTTTCTATTGCTGCCATAAAATATTTCCAAACATATATATATTTGCGTGTGTATGTATATATTTATATATATATGTGTGTGTGTGTGTGTGTGTGTGTGTGTGTGTGTGTATCTTTGTATGTGTGTGTTTTTTTTGTTAATGTTTATTAGGGAGACAATGGTTAATAAAGTTACATAGGTTTCAAGTGTACAATTCTGCAATATATCATCTCTGTATCACATTGTGTGTTGTTCACCACCCAGAGTTAGTTCGCCTTCCATCATGATATATTTGATACTGTGTACCCTCATCTACCACCCTTTCCCCCCCTTACCCTCTGGTAACCACTAAATTATTTTCTATGTCTATTAGTTTTTGTTTCTTTGTTTGTTTTGTTCCTTTGTTGTTTTCAGTTTTATATCACAAGTATCAGTGAAATCATATGGCTCTTGACTTTTTCTGTCTGACTTATTTCGCTTAGCATAATAATCTCAAGATCCATCCATGTTGTCGCAAATGGCATTATTTCATATTTTCTTATGTGGAATAGTATTCCATTGTGTATATACCAGATCTTCTATATCCAGTCATCTATGGACAGACATTTCGGTTGTTTTCATGTCTTGGCCACTGTAAATAAAGCTGCAATGAACATCAGAGCACATATATCTTTACAGATAATTGTTTTCAGTTCTTTGGGGGGATATATACACAAGAGAGAAATTGCTGGATCATATGGTAATTCCCTTCTTAATTTTTTGAGGACCTCCACACTGCCTTCCATAACGGCTGTACCAGTCTGCATTCCCACCAACAGTGTATGAGGGTTCCTTTTTCTCCACAGCCTCTCCAACACTTGTTACTATTTGTCTTGTTGATAGCCATTCTGCCTGGGGTGAGGTGATACCTCATTGTGGTTTTTATTTGCTTTTCTCTGATGATTAGTGAAGTTGAGCATTTTTTCATATTTACCATTTGTATGTCCTCTTTGGAGAAATGTCTCTTCAGGTCCTCTGCCCATTTTTCAATTGGGTTGTTTGTTTTGTTGTTGTTGTTGTTGAATTGTATGAGTTCTTTATATATTTTGGATATTAGCCCCTTATCAGAGGTGTTGTTTGCAAAAATCTTCTCCCATTCCATTGGTTGCCTCTTTGTTTGTTGATGCTTTGTTTTGCTGTGCAGAAGCTTTTTAGTTTGATATAGTCCCATTCATTTATTTTAGCTTTTACTTCCCTTGCCTTTGAGGTCAATTTTATAAAAATCCTCTTTGAACCCAAGGTCCATAAATTTAGCACCTATGTTTTCTTCTATGCGGTTTATTGTTTCAGAACTTATGTTTAGGACTTTGATCCATTTTGAGCTTATTTTGGTACACGGTAACAGACAGTAATATAGTTCCATTCTTAAAACAACAACTTATTATCTTAGATTAGTGTGGGTCAGAAATCTGACAAAGATTTCCCTGGGCTAAAATTGATATAGCGATGCCAAGGCTGCATCCGTTCTGGGGTCCTAGAAAAGAATCTGCTGCCCTGCCTTTTCAGTTTCTAGAGGCCGCCCCCTTACATGGCTCATGGCTCCACTCTTCTATCTTCAAAGCGACAAACAAAGGGTTAAGCTCTTCTCAAGCTGCTGTTCTTCTGGTTGTTTTCTGCCTCCTTCTTCCACTAATAAGGGTCCTGGTGATTACATCAGTCCCCCTGAATATTCCAGAAAAATTTCCCCATCTCAAGATCTGTTTATTGGTAATCTTAGTTCCTCTATAATCTAAATTCCCTTTTGCCATGTCACCTAATATATTCACATTTCTGGAGATCAGCATGTGAACATCTTTTGGAGTGGTGGGGGATATCACACTAAGTAGATAATTCATTCTGAATACATATTTTATGAATGAAAAAATAATCAGTAACTAAATTTTTAAATATATCAAATTCAAAATGGTAATTTTGGTATAAAATTTAATGTTTTGTGATACTTATGAAAATCATTGCACAGACATAGCTCTGCTGTGTGAGTTGGTGCAATATGGTATAGTATAAATACCATGGAAATGAAAAGCAAAAGACTGCAATTCTGTCTCAGCACTGCGTTTTACTATTCTTGATTTGAGAAAAGTTAATTTATCTTTCCTGGAATCAAGTTTTTTTGTTTGTTTTCCTTTGTTTTGCTTTCTCCTTGAAACATTGAGGTTGAAATAGGAACTGACATGCTTGCCCTATAAAAATATAAAAATGAAATTAGATAGTACATTTAAAATCTCTTCTTAAACCTTCATACACAATAAGAATATTGTCAATCGAAGCCTAAATGGGACACTAGACTATTTCAGACACTTGCCTTGCCTACTGGGATTGTTTGTCCTTGATTCAACTTTTGAACTTAATAAGAATGGTTTAAGTTTTAGTGTAGTCACCAAAAGACACAAGACACATTTTCATGCTTCTATGGAGCCCAATTATACCTAGGTTCAAAAAAAGTATATTAGTCTGGCTACTTACATTTTAAATATGTGTTTACATTTTAAACAAAGAAAAAAAAAAATCTTTAACTTATGTCAAACTACCTCCATGCCTATTGTCCCTTAACTTTATGTTGAACACCTTATTTTTGTCCAGATGAATGGCATCAGTCCCTGACTCAGGGTCTGTGTCACAATGTGTGCTATTTGTTACCCTGGGCACTGAGGAGAAGAATCCTGTTCTTGCCCTTCTCTATGTAATGGTTCCCCATTTATGCGTATGGCAGATTTGTAAAAATATTTGTTTCAGTTTGTAGGCAATTTGGTAGTTAAGTAAGTAGTAAATATTTTAGGGATAAAGTGATATAAACAAGTTGTATTAGTTTGTTAAGATTACTGTAACAGATATCACAAACTTGGTGCACTGAGCAACAGAAATTTCCTGTCTCATGGTTCTCAAGGCTAGAAGTCCAAAATGGAAGTTTCAGTCGGGTTGGTTCCTTCTGAGTGCGGAATGGAGGAGCTATCTTAGGCCTCTCTCTTTGGCTTGTAAGAGGGCATTTTTATGTTCAGGTGGTGTTCTCCGTATTACATGCCTTTCTGTCTAATCTCCTTTTTATAAGGATATTCATCATAATGGATTATAGCTCACTCTAATGACCCCATCCTAACAACTAATTGCATTTGCAATAACTCTACTTTCAAATAATGTCACATTCTCAGCTACTATGTGTTAGAGTTTCAATGTATAAATTTTGAGATGACATAGTTCAACCTATAACACAAGTAGTCACATCAAATACATTCTTAACAACTAAAGCATAAAAATAAATACTCAAAGCATATAAAGTATGCATATATAAATATAGTTGCTGAAATTTCCTATACAAATACCGCCTTAAGTGAAATTTGGACAAGAATGTTTTTATATGTAAATTTTAGGTATAATAGACTACTTACAAAAAAACTTGATTAAAACTTATATCATTAAGGAAATTGTGCAAGTGATTCAACCAAAGTATATAAATAAATGAGAATAGTCAGAAAAAACAAGCAAAGTGTTTTAAGTATTATGAAAAAATATGTAAATAATCAAAGGCTTATTTTGTAGTTCAATATTTTGTTAAGCTAAACTGGTTTTATTTAGCATATATAATTTTTCAATTAGGTACAGCATTATTATTTGAGTTGGATCAATACCAATTAATTTGGATACCTTTTAAGTGTGTGTTCCCATTATATTTTTGTTCATTTTGATAAGCTTTGACGTAATGCAAGGTACACTTTCATCACAGTTTATTATTATTAATTATCCTTGTCTCTGGATCAGTTTCAATGCCAGTATTTCTGATTTTCACCTTATCTTTATTCATATACTTTTTTTCCATTACTTCTTTTTCATGTGATATCTGGAAGAGTCAATGGGCATCCTCTCTCTATTTTCATTCTTGACCTTTCTATTGTGTCATTGAGAGAAATCATTACTCAGTATATTCTGAATTATTATTTCACAGTTATTGAGTCAAATGACATGTATCATAAAGGCTTTTGGGTTTCGAAAAGCCAGAAACATAAGTCAATGCATTTTTAGGATTATTTAGAGGTTAATGGCTACTTCTGAACACAATAACTTTGTTAAATGGACCGTCCCTTTCTTATTTCCTAAGGTAAAACACACTCAGAACAAAATTAAGTGTTTTCCAGAAAATATAGTTTTTAAGTCATAAAAGAATATACACTATTATTCAGTATAACAAGAGGAAATATGTAACATAATTATTATCAGATAAATGATGTTCTTTAAAATATTATATCAATAGTAATATAGAAAATTAGTAAATCAGTAAAAAATAGTTTCTTCATTTTTAGTCACAGTCTTAATCTATATGATCATTTGCTCATGATATGCTCAAAAGAATAGCACTGAAATTAAAAATGTACTATATTTTATTTATTTATATCTTAAAATTGTAATCTTTAAAGTTATTCCTTATGGTTATATGTAAATGCATCATATTTAGTCATTTTTTTTTATTTAAACTTATAGAGCATGTTATGAAATAGTTGCTCCAGAAAGCTGAAAATTGCCCCCTTTACTTCTACCTTTAACATTAAAAAAACAATTGATGAATAGAACTTGGGAATTGATGTCATACAACATAAAAGAATTAAAAGTTAACGATGTTTCTCAGTTTGGTAATAAATATGTAAACTTTGCTTACCAGAAGTTATGTAGTCTTGACTCTTGGCCTCCCTTTCATCATTTTAGTTTAACAAAATATGCCAAAAATAATGTCAGAGAGTTATGTCATACTTGTACACAACTGGTAATAAAAAGACCCTGAAAAGTAGCGAGAATATTATTTTTTTCATATTATTGTTGCAGAACGAATTTATGAGGTAGAATAGTGGGTCTACAAAAACAGTTGTCCCACATTTGGTGATTCTTCCTGATCTTCTTGCTCCATTATAGGATCAAATCTTTTTTCGACTCATCATTATGATTGCATGTATCTACCTTCGTTTGAAACCAGAAAGGTTGATAGATGGTCTAACTTTATTTCCCTTTCCTCACCCTTTCCTTTATTTCCCATAAAGCTAACACACAGTGCTTTATAGATATGCCAGGTATTCATAAATGATTAGGCTTACAGAGGGTAATTACAAATTGGAACAGAAAAGGCAAAAACCCGAACTTTAAATCTGACATTTCTCATAAACCAAAGCCGAAACACCCACAGAGCTAACAGTGATTCCTTTGTGGGTTTCCCTGGACACGAATCTTCTTTGATCTTCCTGCTCTTTAGTATTTCTCTAGGAAATCTCCTCTTTCTTCTGAGGGCCATTTTGTTAATCTTTACTCAACTTTTGACAATCTAAATTTCATAATATTATGAAATACTATGTCCAGGATGGATATTGTACACTGCAAGTCCAGATTCCTTAGAGAACTGTTGATTAACTTGAGATTCAAATATGACTTTTTATTCTTTAAATTTTCCAAGTTGGCTGTTTAATCCAAAACACACACACACATACATACACACTCTCTCATACACACACACACACACACACACACACACACACACACACATACATATACACACATACACTGCCGTTAGTCTCCTATGTCAACAGCATAATTATAAATGTATATGGAAATAAAGAGTATCAAAATAGCTGGAATGATTTTTAAAAAATAGGAACAAAGTTGAGGGATTCACATCTAATTTGAAAATGTATTCTAAAGCTATAGTCATATGTGGTATGAATATAAAGATGGATACATAGATTATTGGAATAAAAAAAGAGTCAAGAAATAACATATGTATATGATCAATTTTTGTTTGGTTACCCATGACTTTTATTATAAGCCCCTTCAGGTTTATTTCATTTTATTTTTATTAAATTTAATGGACTGACATCAGTTAATAAAATTACTCTCTTTTTTTGACAAAGGCATTAATGCATACAATGAGGAAAGAGCAATCTTTTCAACAAATAGTACTGGAACAAGTGAATATGCATAAGCAAAGTAAATAAATAAATTTTGACTTTTACCATTTACCATAGACTAAAGTTAACTTAAAATGCATTATAGTCCTAAATTTAAGAGTTAAAACTATCAAACTTCTAAAATAAAATATAGAGTAAAATTTTACTTACCTTGGGTTGGCAAGGCTTACTTAAATATATATAAAAATCACCAACTACAAAAGAAAAAAAAATTAAATTGCTCTTCGTCACAATCAAAACTTCTGTTCATTAAAAACACCACTACAAAAATGAAAAGACAGCCACAGAATAAGAACACATTTAAGAACCATATGTTCAACAAAGGACATTATCTAGATATGATAAAAACAAAAACAAAACAAACAAACAAAAAAAACCCTCAACCTAATAATGGGAAGACAAAAAAAAAAATTAGAAATAGGCATAAAAATTAACCCATATTTCATTAAAGAAGATATACAAATGCCAAATATCCATATGAAAATGGTCCACACCATTAATTATTAAAGAGATGGAAATTAAGACCACAGTGAGATACTGCTCTACTCCTGCTAAAATGGCTAAAATTACAGATTGACTACACCAAGTGTTGCCAGAGATATGAAGCAAATGAAATTCTCATACACTGCTGATGGGAATATAAAATGGAACAATGACTTTAGAAATAGTCAATTTTTCAAAAGTTAGACATACAACTGCCATAAAACCATCTTAGGCATTTATACAATAAAAACAAAAAAATATGCCACTTAAAAATCGGTATGTGAGTGTTTATAACAGATTTATTTGTTCTAGTCACAGCCGTGGAAACAGCTTAAAAGTCTATTGACTGGTAAATCAATAAACAAATTCTGAGTGATCCATACAGGAGAATGGCCTTCAACAATAAAAATGAATCAACTATTTTTAATTAATTTACTTTTAATTATAGATGACATATAATACTATATTAGTTTCAGGTATACAACATAATGATTTAACATTTATATACCATGAAAAGTGATCACCACTGTAAATTTAGTAACTACCTGCTGATTCAACTACTGATACACACAACAAAATGAATGAATCAAAATAATTATACGGAGAAAATCATCCAGAGAAAAACATAGTACGAGATCTGATAATTAAGTTCACGAACTTGTGGCAACGATGTTGCCAACCTTTTTTTTTATATCAAAGGGATTATTCATTATAAATTTGTACCAACTGGACAGTTAACCAAGTTTAGTATTTGGAAGTGCTGAGAAGGCTGTGTAAAAACGTTGGGCAACCTGAACTTATTGCCAACAATTCATGGCTCTTGCATCACGACAATGCACCAGCTCACACAGTACTGTGAGGGAGTTTTTAGCCAGTAAACAAATAACTATATAGGAACACCCTCCCTATTTACTTGATCTGGCCCCCAATGACTTATTTCTTTACCCAAAGATAATGAAAGGAAGACATTTTGACGACATTCAGGACATCAAGGGTAATACACTTCCAGAAAAAGAGTTCCAAAATTGCTTTGAAGGGTGGACTAGGCACTGGCATCAGCGCATAGCTTGCAAGGGAAGTACTTGGAAGGTGACCATAGTGATATTCAGCAATGAGGTGTGTAGCACTTTTTCTAGGATGAGTTTGTGAACTTAATTGTCTGACTTCGTCTGTGCTAGATTCCATTTATAAAGCATTTTAAAAATGCAAAGTAATCTATAGAGAGTCAGTGTTTGGTGATGGTATGAAACTGGGATTGGAAGGAATGTAAGGAAGGAATTACAAAGGGATATAAAAACTTTGGGTGACAAATATGTTCATTATCTGGCATACATATTAAAATTCATCAAATTGTACATTTAAATACAGTGGTACCTCAGTTTTCGAATGTCTCCGTTGACGAACATTTTGGTTTATGAACACTGTCAATTCTATGGATCTATGGTATCATTAGATAGTAAAATTCATGCTAAATTTGCCATTTTGGGGGTTGATTTTAAAAGTCTGTACTGGCTTAATCCAATTTGCATTACTTTCTATGGGGAAACCGTGCCTTGGTTTTCGAACGATTCAGAACTCAACCGGTCTTCCAGAACGGATTACATTAGAAAACCAAGGTACCACTGAATATGCAATTTAGTCTACATACATTTTCTCTCAATGAAGAAGTAAAAAGTGATATGCTGATTAAAAATAATTGTAATAAACAAAAAACCTCATTTGATAATGACTAAAAATCATGAGTAAAAATCAGTTAAATAAAAATAAATAATCTCATACCCATGGAATGTACAAACCAAGAGTGAACTCATGTCAACTTTGGTGCTTGTGATGTATCAATGTAGGTTTATGAACTGTGACAAATGTGCTCTTCTGGTGCAGAAGATTGATGTTGGAAGACTGAAGGGTAGGGGATGATAGGAAATCTCTGTACCTTCTTAATTTTGCTATGAAGCTAAAACTACTCTAAAAAAGTCTTTAAAAATAATAAGTGATCTTAAAATTAATACCCATACATTTATATATTTATATTTTTCTTCTATACATGGACACTAGCAACATGTGATTTTTACTTAGTTTGTTTTGGGGTACATACTTATGTCCCCCACAAATTATGTTTCCTCTGTTTTGACATGAGAATATTAGTGTTTTCAGTAATAATTTCCATTACCTACCATAAGATTCCTAGTAATTCAATGTTCAGCTGCAAATCTGAAATCCTTCCAAATCTCTGTGGTTTCTACATTCAAGTGCAAGCAAGGAAATATAAATTAGTGTTGAATCAAGATTTATGGATCCTAGGCCCAGTATTCTGGCTAATGAGGCAATGTATTGTTTCATTGAAAGGTTTAGATTTGTAAGAATCTGGCAGAAAGGGGCACTGGAAGTCAACAGATAGACTCTGACAGTAGCAATCTTTCAGTACTAGCTTTTGATATCAACAGTAGAGGCCATTTATTAAAGATACCATTCTAGGAAAATCTTAATTTGCTCAGTACATTCTCCTCCTCCTCCTCCTCCTCCTCCTCCTCCTCCTCCTCCTCCTCCTCCTCCTCCTCCTCGTTTCAGGTGTACTAAACAATTTAATAGCTAGACATTTATTATTTATATCCCTCACAAAGTGATAACCCCCCTCCCCCAATCTACTACCCCTCTGACATCGCACACAACCATTACATTTCCACTGTCTCTATTCCTAATGCTGTACTCCACTTCTTGTGACTATATATATATATATATATATATATATATATATATATATATATATATATATTTGTAGCTGACATTCATTATTGTTCAGCTTCAGCTTCAGGTGTACGGTGCAGTGATCAGGCATCTACCCCATCCCTGAAGTGCTCTCCCTAATAAGACAAGTGTCCATCGGATACCCTACAAAATCTTTACAACATTATTGATTATATTCCCCAACCTGACTTTTGTATCCCCGTGGCCATCTTGTGGTTACGGACTGTGCTTTCTAATCCCCTCACCTTTCCCTTATCCCCACCGTCCCCTCCCATCTAGCAACCCTCAGTTTTTCCTCTATGTCTCTGAAACTGTTTCTGATTAGTTCATTCATTTATTCTTTTCTTTAGATTCCACATATAAGTGAGATCATATGGTATTTGTCTTTAACTTATTTCACTTAGCAAAATGTTGTCTAGGTTCATCCGTATTGTTGCAAATGGTAAGATTTCATTCTTCTTTATGGCTGCGTAATACTCTATTGTATAAATGTACCACAGTTTCTGAATCTAGTCGTCTACCGATGGGCATGTTAGTTCTTTCCATGTCTTGGCTATTGTGTATAGTGCTGCAATAAACATAGGGGTGCATAAATTTTTTCAAATTAGAGTTTTGGATTTCTCCAGATAGCAACCTAGGAGTGGAATTGCTGGGTCATAAGGTAGTTCCATTTTCAGTTTTGCTGAGATACCTATGTACTGTTTTCCATAGTGGCTGCACCAATCTGCACCAACAGTGCACAAGGGTTCCCTTTTCTCCGCATCCTCACCAGCACTTGTTGTTTGTTGATTTGTTGATGATAGCCATTTTCACTGGGGTGAGGTGGTATCTCATTGTGGTTTTTATTTGCATTTCTCTAATGATTAGTGAGGTTGAGCATTTTTTCACATGTCCGTTTCCCATCTGTATGTCCTCTTTAGAAAAATGTCTCTTCATATCCTCTGCCCATTTTTTAATTGGGTTGTTTGTTTTTTTGGAATTGAGTTGAGTGAGGTTTTTGTAAATTTGGGATATTAACCCCTTATTGAATATATCATTGGCAAATATCTTTTCCCATTCAGTACGATCCTTTTTTGTTGTTGTTTTATTGATGGTTTCCTTTGCTGTGAAAAAACTTTTTAGCTTGATGTAATCCCACATGTTTGGTTTTTTTCTCTTACTTCCCTTGCCCAAGGGGATATATCAGTAAAAATCTTACTCCGGGTAATGTCTGTAAACTTTCTTCCTATAGTTTCTTCTAGGAGTTTTATGGTTTCAGATCTTACGTTTAAGTCTTTAATCCATTTTGAATTTATTATTGTATATGGTGTAGGGATGTGGTGCAGCTTCACTTTTTTTGCATGTGTCTGTCCAGATTTCCCAGCACCATTCATTGAATAGTCTGCCTTTACCCCACAGTAAATTCTTGTTTTCATTGTTATAGATTAAATGACCACATAGGCATGAATTTATTTCCGGGCTCTCTATTCTGTTCCATTGATCTATGTGCATGTTTTTATGCCAGTACAGTGCTGTATTGATTACTGTAGCCTTGGAGTATAATTTGATGTATGGTATCATTATGCCTCCCACTTTGTTCTTATTTCTCAAGATTGCCGAGGCTATCTGGAGTCTTCTATGGTTCCATATAAATTTTAGGATTATATGTTCTATTTCTGTGAAAAATGTCCTTGGTAGTTTGATAGGAATTGCTCTGAATCTGTGTATTACCTTAGGCAGTATGGACATTTTAACGATATTAATTCTTCCTATCCATGAGCATGGTATGTGTTTCAATCTATTTGTATCTTCTTTAATTTCTCTCTTTAGTGTTATAATTTTCTGAGTACAGATCTTTTACTTCTTTGGTTAAATTTATCCCCAGGTATTTTATAGTCTTTGAAGCAATTGTAAATGGGACTGTTTTCTTAATTTCTCCTTCTGATATTTTATTATTGGTATATTCAAATGCAACTGATTTCTGAATATTAATTTTGTATCCTAGTACTTTACTAAATTCATTTATCAATTCTAATATTTTGTTTTTGGTGGTCTTTAGGCTTCTCTATACATAGTAGCATGTCATCTGCGTACAATGACAATTTTAGTTCCTCCTTGCCAATTTGAATACCTTTTATTTATTTTTCTTGTCTGATTCCTGTGGCTATCCAGAACTATGTTGAATAGGAGTGGAGGAAGTGGGCAACCTTGCCTTATTCCTGATCTTAAGGGGAATGGTTTTAGCTTTTCCCCATTGAGTATGATGTTAGCTATCGGTTTATCATATATGGCCTTTATTATGTTGAGATATGATCCCTCTATTCCCACTTTCTTAAGAGTTTTTATCATAAATGGCTGCTGGATTTTGTCAAATGCTTTTTCTTCATCTATCGATATGAACTTATGATTATTATTTTTCATTTTGTTAATGTGGTGTATGACACTAATTGGTTTGCTGATGTTGAACCAAAGTTGCATACCAGGAATGAATCCCACTTGATCATGGTATACGATCTTTTTAATGTATTGCTGAATTCTGTTCGCTAATATTTTGTTGAGGATTTTTGCATCTCTGTTCATTAGGGATATCGGCCTGAATTTTTCTTTTTTTGTAATGTATTTGTCGATTTTGGGATCAGGGTGATAGTGGCCTCGTAAAAAGTGTTTGGGAGCCTTCCCTCCTTCTGGATATTTTGGAATAGCTTGAGGAGAATAGGTGATAATTCTTTTTTGAATGTTTTGTAAAATTCACCTGTAAAGCTATTTAGTCCAGGGCTTTTGTTTGTTGGGAGCCCATTGATTACTGATTCAGTTTTCCTGGTAGTAATCAGTCTATTCAGGTTTTCTGTTTCTTTTTGAGTTAGCCTTGGTAGGTTGTATGCTTCTAGAAAATTGTCCATTCTTCCAGATTGTCTAATTTGTTAGCATATAGTTGCTCATAGTAATTTCTTAATTTATTTTATTTATTATTATTATTATTATTATTATTATTATTATTATTATTTTGTATTTCTTTGGTGTCTGTTGTCACTTCTCTTTCATTTCTGATTTTATTAATTTGGGTCCTGTATCTCTCTCTCTCTCTTTTTTTTTTTTTATGAGTCTGGCTAAAGGTTTGTCGATTTTGTTTATCTTCTTGAAAAAATAGCTCTTCAATTCATGATTTTTTTGGGGTTTTTTTTGTTTGTTTTTTTAGTCTCTGTTTTATTTATTTCCACTCTGATTTTCATTATCTCCTTCCTTGTACTCCCTTTGCCTGTTCTTTTTCTAGATCCCTTAAGTGTAAGGATAAACTGTTGATTTGCGATTTTTCTTGTTTTTTTAGGTAGGCCTGCATTGCTATGAATTTTCCTCTTAGGAATGCTTTTGCTGCATCCCATAGATTTTGGTTCATCGTGTTTTCATTTTCGTTTGTCTTGAGATATCTTTTGATTTCTTCCTTGATCTCATGGTTGACCCATTCATTATTTAGTAACATGTTATTCAGCCTCCATGTATTTGTGTGTCTTCCAGTTTTGTTTTTTATTTTTCCTGTAGTTGATTTCTAATTTCATAGCACTGTTGTCAGAGAAGACAATTGGTATGATTTCAGTTTTCTTAAATTTATCAAGACTTGTTTTGTGGCCTAACAGGTGCTCTATCTTGGAAAATGTTCCATGTGTGCTTGAGAAGAATGTGAATTCTGCAGATTTGGGGTAAAATGCTCTGAAACCATCAATTAAATGCAACTGGTCCAATGTGTCATTTAAGATCACTGTTTCCATATTTATTTTCAGTCTGGAAGACCTGTCCCTTCTTGTCAGAGGTGTGTTGAAGTCCCCTACTATGATAGTGTTGCTGTTGATCTCTGTCTTTATGTCACTAAATATCTGTTTTATATTTTTAGGTGCTCCTAAGTTGGGTAGATAGATGTTTACTAGGGTATGTCCTCTGGTTGGATTGATCTCTTTATTATTATGTAGTGCCTATCTTTGTCTTTTAATATATTGTTCATTTTAAAGTCTATTTTATCAAATATAAGTATTGCTACCCCAGGTATTTTCCAATTGTGATTTGCATGAAATATCTTTCTTCAACCCTTCACTTTCAGCCTGTGTGTGTCTTTTGATCTGAGGTAAGTATCTTTTATACAGCATATACAGAGTCTTGTTTTGTTATCTATCCATCCAACCTATGTCTTTTGATTGGAGCATTTAATCCATTTACGTTTAAAGTGATTATTGATAGGTACATAGTTATTGCCATTTTTTTATTTGTAGTTAAACTGTTTTCATCTTTCTTCTGCTTACAGAAGTCTTTTTAATATTTCCTGCAATGCTGGCTTGGTGGTAATGAATTCCTTTAGCTTATTCTTTTCTGGGAAGCTCTTTATCTCTCCTTCAATTTTAAATGATAGCTTTGCTGGATAAAGCAATTTAGGTTGTAGGCCTTTGATTTTCATCACTTTGAATACCTCCTGCCACTCCTGTCTAGCCTGCAAACTTTATAGTCTTATAGGAGGTTCCTTGTTTGTAACCCACTGTCTTTCTCTTGCTGCTTTTAGGATTCACTCTTTGTCTTTAACCTTTGCCATTTTAACTATGATGTGTCTTGGTGTGGACCTGTTTGTTTTCATCCTGTTTGGAACTCTCTGTACTTCCTGGGCTTGTATGTTGGTTTCCTTCACCAGGTTAGGGATGTTTTTGGTGATTATTACTTCAAATATGTTCTCGATCCCTTGCACCCTCTCTTCACCTTCTGGTATTCTTATGATGTGTATGTCGTTGTGCTTGATGTTATCCCTCTTAAACCATTTTCATTGTTTTTTTCTTTTTTTCTTTTTGTTGTTCCACTTGGGTGATCTCTGCTAACTTATCTTCTAAGTCGCCAATTCAATCCTCTGCCTCATTTAACCTACTGGTAATTCCTTCAAGTGTGTTCTTTACTTCAGTTATTGTATTCTTTAGTTCTAACTGGTTGTTCATTATGATTTCTCTATCCTTCTTTATGTCGTCACTAAGCTCCTTAAACATTCTTATCATCAGTGTTCTGAACTCTGTCTCTGATAGGTTGGTTACCTCTATTTCACTTTGTTCCAATTCTGGAGGTTCCTTCTGTTCTTTTATTTGGGTCATATTTCTTTGTTTCCCCATTCTGGCTGACTCTCTGTATTTGTTTTGATGAATTAGATAGATCCCCTATGGTTCTTGGTTTTTGCTGTGTCATCTTATGTGGTATCTGTCCTTTATATTTGACTTGCACCACTTCCCTATTCTCTGTGTGTGTGTTCCAAAGGTGACCTTTGAGTTGTGTATATTGTCTTGTTAAAGTTGAGCTTTAATTACTTTTGGTTTGTCAGTAGGTGGGATTGACTCCTAGGCTAACTAGTTGTGAGACTTGGCTCTGCTCACAGTGGATGATCTGCTGTGTGAAGGTTTACCACTCAAATGAGGCTTGGCCCCTATGGGCACTTGTGCCTGTAGAGAATTCCTTCTGGATGTGTCACTTGTAGGTCAAACCTGGTAATACTCTCATTTGGACTGGAGTTGGCCTCTGGGTGTGTTGAATATTGTGCCTGAATATTACTTGTGCTGGACCCTTCAAGTAATCCTTGTACAAGTCTCTTAACTGTTCTGTGTGATGATCAGAGAGTCCTTTTATGACTTATAGATGTTCAATTTGTGGTAAGTTCCAGAAGAGAACTGAAAAAGACCACCTCACTGCGGCCATTCCTATGACGTCTCGCTCAATAAATTCTTTATGAAAACATCTTTTAATATATTTAAATAAATAAAATTAAAATTGACATATCAATAAATAATTTTATTTTAAATAAATAAAATAGAAAAATACAAGCAAAATGGAAAATATCTCCTTTAAGAAATTATTTTAGATTTAGACACTTAATACTTTCTATTTCACATGTGTTGTAAATGGGTTTAAAAAATACTATATACCTGAAAAATGTCTCAAAACAACTCATTTATAATCCCTTTCACACTGTATTGTACAGCCAAAGTTTTTAATATAATATGGATCATTTATAATTCCTAAAGGGATATTAGTTTTGTGCAAAGCTCCTCTGCCATATAATATGTCTGAGCAGGAGGGTAGAGGAGAAGGGAGGAAAAAATACAGAAACTGAGTAAGATAGGCATAAATTGTATTCACAGACATTAATAAGGTTGATATAAAATAATAAAAGCATTCATGTTGTAAAAGATGAAGAGAACACACAAACACATACACACAATTGCAATAATTATGTTTTTAGAACATTCCAGGCCATAATTACTTCTAATTTTTCATGAAAATAAACATATATAGAAAAAAATACTACAGCTTAATAACTACACATAGATAGAGATAATGATCAGTGTTGCCTGGAATGTCATACACTCTAGGAGTCCATCACCAGTTCATCTCTCTGAATTATTTGCATCATAAGAACATATGATTCTCCTCTATCATTTCCATCTTCCTGTACCTAAAATTCCTTGGAATTCAGTTTTAATCACCAGCCACTTGCTGCTGCCCAACTTCAATATACAACGGTCTGACAATTAAACCCGTGAACCCATCCCAGAAAAAATGCTACATACCTCATTGCTGAATATCACTATGGTCACCTTTGAAGTACTCCCCTTGGGAAGCTGTGCACCGACATCAGCACCTAGTCCAACCTTCAAAGCAATTTTGGAACTCTTTTTCTGGAATGGCCATCAGAGCTGTTATCGTATTACCCTTGATGTCCTGAATGTCATCAAAATGTGTTCCGTTCAATATTTCCTTTATCTTTGGGTGGAAAAAGAAGTCATTGCAGCAGATCAGGTGAGTAGAGAGGGTGTTCCCATTCAGTTATTTGTTTACTGGCAGTGTAACCTGGTGCATTGTCATGATGCAAGAACCATGAATTATTGGCAAAAGTTCAGGTCGCCTAACTTTTTCATGCAGCATTTTCAGCTTCTAAATAGTATACTTGTTTAACTGTCTGTCAAGTTTGTACAAAATCATAATGAATAATCCCTATGAAACCAAAAAAGGTTAGCAATATCGTTGCATCAAGTTCATGAACTTAATTGTGAGACCTTATATGTAAACACATACTCTATTTTTCTAGTGAAGGACAAACAGCAATTCAAATATAAGATATTTTGAGACAGCAAACAGCAATTATAAGATATTTTGAGACAAAGAATAACTAAAGGCAACTGTTATCTCAAAATACAGAAGCTTTTGATGTAAATAAAGAAGTTAGTTATCAAAAACTGTTAATAAGGTCTGGTAACAACAGGATTCCCCACCTGGGTAAATCCTCAGCCACTTCAATTTTCACATTCTTTCAGTACAAAGTATTATATCTGCCTCCTAGAATGGGCAGGCGATGCCTCTGACAGTCAAAATATCTCCTTAAAATATTTCATTTTTAAAAAATTATTTAAACTGAAATTTTTATGTACAATAAAAAAATAAAAACTTACTTATATTGTACTTTAATGCTTTTCTTCATGCACACACAAACACAATACAAATTGCCTCAAATTTTTTTGTGTGTGTGTTTTTTAAATGTGTCGATTTCTTGCCAGAACATTAATTAATTGCCTCTGGGTTGGATAGAATTTCTTGATTGAAAATATCTTCCTTAATCTGTATCATTTTGAGGATATCAACTCCCAGATAAACTGTGTGTGTGTGTGTGTGTGTGTGTGAGTGTAAATTAGTTAGCTAACTATTCATGTTCAAATAATGTACTTTTAACATTTATGATAATGAAAAGGATGACTGTACATGTTAGTGTTCATATAATATGATGTTTAAAATAATAATCATAGGTGATGCTGGTATAGTTAAAACCTCTATTAATATTTTCTTCCAGCTTACTTTTATGTGCATAACATGTATTTAGGTTTTATTTTTTTTCTTCAGAATTAAATTGCTTGTTAGAGTTACATGCAATTTTTTTTCAATTATTATCACATCAATACTTTCCACATCATTAAGTAGTCTTTTTGAGTTTAAATCCACTGTAAAAGCAGAATATCTTATTGCACTGTGGAACCAGATAACCTGTGATACATCCTGACTCTGCCACTTACTGCCTTTTTTACCTTTGGTAAATTAGTTATCCAAAGTGTGCTCTTATTTCCTCAGCTATGAAATGGGGATTATAATGCTACCTACCTTATAGGTTTGTAATGAGAATTGAATGAGTTAGTACATATAAAGTGCTTAGAATATCGCACAGTGCATTCAGTAACTATTATCATTATTCCTATGATTTAGGTAATCTTCCTCCTTGAATATCGAGGTAACTCCCGGGATTGAAGTATTTATTTTAATCCTTTTAATTCAAGTTAAGAAGTCTGCCTTTTCACAAATGCACTGAATTACATTACCAAAAACGTTTGCTGTATTTTTCAAAAATATGTTATATATTATATATCATGTAATATTTTCATATATTTTATATATTCTATTTTCCCTGTCAAATATCTTTTTAGATGATAATTATTTTCAATTCTAGATTTAGATTCAACTATTTTTAACTTCTATAGTGCTCAATCTGTTATGATCATACTATATTATTATTATGTTATATTATTATTCACAAACATACATATATGTGGGAATGTTCTGTCTACATATAGATGTCTTCATAAATTTTTAAAATAATTTTGTCTGGAATATGATGAATATTCTTGATCTATGTCCATGGGTATTTTTTCAGTCCCAAAAAGATTTTTTTTTTCCTATTGAAAGTTGCATTATCTATTAACAATGATTATTTGATTGTTCTGGCATCCTTTCAGGAACATGAATAATGTTTAAGTTTGGCCTGCTGTCTCCCTCCTTATCTATCACCTCTCTCTCTTAATTTTTTTTTCCTAAATACTTAAGAAACTTTTCTCAAGTTTTTGTTTTTTTCAGCATCATTAATATGATTTTTGCATTGTCAAGCCTGCTTTTATTGCCTTGACTATAGTTTTCAATTCTGCTGATGTTCGTTTGTTTTCTTTGTGGTCTTTTCTCTCTAAGAGCCTATTCATTTAAATCTCATTTCACCTTTACATCCTTTCAAAAATACTGTATTCTTCTTATACCCTTCAATTACCTTTCATAAATTCAATATTATTTTTAATTTCACTGAGTACCCAAACAGTAACTTTTTTTTTTTCCTGTTGAATTATTTTAAATGTATGTTTCTTCTTCCTGGGCATTTTTCTCCTCTGCTTATGAACCATTTTCAAAATCTGGTGTTGGTTTGTTTTGTTGTTCATTTTGTTCTTCAATATACTCTTCATAATCCAGACATCTGTCTGTATATTGGTCCTGTGCAATGGTCACTGGGTAGGGGTTAATTTCTACTTTCAGGAAATAGGTGTACATGTATATTGATACTCACAACTCTAAGCCCAAATCTCAGTTTGCCAGGTTATTCTAGCTTTTGAAGCCGTTCTATTGCTGAAGATTCAGTGCACATTTAATATTCCTCTCCCCAAAGTCCCGATTGTTGTCTTTTAAATATACATTCCGTAAATGGATCTAGAAAGATAAGCAGAGAGCAAAGGGAAGAAAAGTCTCAGTATTTCGGATACCCTAAGACATTGCAACCTGCCAAATATCATTTTTGGTACAGATCCTTGAACCAATTACCTATTTTATAAAAGTATAAATTGTACACTGATTTTTATTCCCATTAAGCACAATCAATTTTATAGTTAGTCAACAATCCCTCTATACTCTGCTGAAAAGTTCTTATCAGTCTAAGTTTTGGTTTAGATATTTTTTATCTTCACATAGTTTTGTAGATGCAGGGAAATTCTAGTCAAATGTGTTTATAAGCCTGACTTTTAACTAAAAATCTCTCTATGTATACATTTCCTCATTTCTTTACAATAGCATTTCAGCAGGCAAAAATATGCCATAAATGTTCACATAAATTATAAAGATGCATTCTTATTTCAGACATATACTTTCTGGCTGGCCCCTTGACTTGGCCTTGCAGATTTCTTTTCTTACAAAATTATATAGTCTCTAGGAAGTAGCATAGCTGGTGTGGTCTTTTGTTAATGTAAGGGTGACACTTATTAAAAGCCACACATAGATCTTATTAAGTATTTTTAATAAAGACATATTTTAACAATAGCTATTCAGGGCCCAGAAGTCTCAGTGGTATTCTAGTGGCCTGAAACGTTTAACAGGCCTCCGTGATTTCCTTCTAGTGACAGTATATTTAGCTTTCAAAGCTAATCAATCATGCCTTATGAAATATGTCATTTAAAAAACAGGTTAGCTAAGATTATAATTAAATATATTTTAGTGAATAAAAGCTGTGAGAAAGATTAAAATGGAAATTGTCTAGATGGAAAAAAATTACTAGTTAAGTTCCATGGGGTTAGTTCTGCATATAGATAGACCAGTGATACCATTATAAGGAAATACATCATTGCAATTTACATACATCAGAATATTTAAAGTATTGGAAACCCCAGTAGAGAAAATCAACTAAAATAAGTGAACTAAAAGGAGATATATGAAATGTGAGCTGAACATCAAATGAGATTCATCTGTAGAGTAGGAGAGAAAAATATTTAAAATCCAATAATTTTATAGCCAAGAAGAGCCTGGAAAGCAACATTTTAAAAAGACTTAGATGACCCGACTGTTCAGTTTGTGTCAAATCCATATTGTGAATTAATTAAAACGTAATGACAAATGTTAAATATGATTCATCATGAAAACAAATACATTCAAGAGAGTTTTACAAGAATAGAAATAATTTTGCTAAGAAAAATGTTATCATTTGCATTTAATTTCCCAGCTGTGTTTTCACATCAGTGAGAGGATGGAAATACTGTTATATTAACATATCTGGGAACTAATTCCAGACACCCACATAATCCTTAGAGCAAGGAAGTAGACGCTAGGCATGGTTTAGAGAGAAATGAAAGAAAAAGACATCTTAAAAGTACTTTTCATTTATATTTGCATCCATATTATGTATAAAAAGATGTTATCACTCTCTAATTATAATTTAATTCACCAGCTATCCTTTGTGTCTCTTTACAAATTCAATTACTTTGACCCCTGGCTCACCAGTATAATGATACGTGATTATGCGGCTTTAGATTATCCCTTTGCAAACTATTTTAAAATTCACTCATTATTTTTTTGTTTAATCTTTACCAAAGGAAGAGTTAGAATTTTTTTTTTTCCATTATGTAGCTTTATTCCAAAGAAGAGCTTGTTTACATGTGATGGTGCTTTTTATTTTTTTTCTTTCACTTTATTTTTTGGGTACAATATATAGTCTGTTCTAGTCCATAAGGTCATGGTCTTCAAAATGCAATTCCTGCAGTCCTTGTGTTACAAGAAAAGCCCAGACATTGTTCACAGTGAGTGAGGAAAACTTGGATTTGGACCCCCACTTCCTGACTCAACATAAACTGCTCAGATTTTAACCATTTGAAGTTTCAGAGTTTCCTTTTGATGTCACTAGATAAAAGTTTGTACTCAGATTGTTGGTATCAATAATTCCCCAATGCAACCAATGAATTTCTACTCACTTCCAAAGGAATTTCAAAGAGTTTTGATTTAATCATTTTATCCTTTTAAAGCAAAAATTTAGTACCTAATTTGAATCTCAACTAAACATCTGTGTTAGTAGAAATAAAATAAGCATATAGTGATGCAGATCTCCCTTCTTTTTTTACTTGGTAGAGTATAGCTGCTGTGGTGTTAACCTTTTAGTGTGTTTTTATTTGTAAATACATTGTATAATTTACACTTTAATGTATCATAATTTAGAGATGGAAAAATATAAGAAATACAGATTTTGAGATCAAGCAACTTAATGAGGAACATAAAAATGATAATTCTGTCAAACTGCCCAAGGTGCTGCTCATAGATTAGTGAAGAGCATTCATCTGAATGAATTCCTTACATTGTATATGAAGTTATCGCTAAGACCTCAAACATCATTTATAATAAACTGAAACCATGGTAAAGATTATTTCTAGTTTCTCTTTGCAGTCATGGAATTATAAATCTGTTAAATCCACTATATGTAAAGAAAGTTGTTGTAAAACAACAGCCAGAAATTTCTAAAATGTATATCGTTATTTATAAATAAGTTATAACAATTATTATAAAAGTATGACAGTTGATTTTCAAAGGCACAAAAAGCAATAATTTCAAATAGCAAGTAAGAAATGTAGATTTATTTTTCTGTTAGATGCCATAACATGTAATAAAAGTCTATAACATTTTAGAATGAATAAAGCCCAGACCAAATTGATGTAATACATAGTTTCTGTTACATTAGTCAAATACATTAGTTTTTAAATGGTTTAAGTAACTATATAACCTATTAAATGATAAAAATATGTATATCTTTACATATGTAAAACATATGTAAATTGGTAATATCTTCTACCTATGTAAAAATATAATAAACATTTTCTTATAATTGTATCCTTATCAAAAAATGAAATAAAAATAATAAAATGGTAAATTGAAAAATATATATATTGGTTTATAAAGAAAACACATTTTTTAACTTCATGTTAAATTAAGATTTTAAAAAGACCAAAGGATTACACTGTTTTATGTAAATATGTTTAACAACCCACATATTACTGATCATAAGTAATGCATTTCTTTCCCTTAAGCCCGCCCCCTTTGCACTATTCTAAGATTATAAGATTCTGATTCCTGATTCTCTAAAGAACTCAGTTATGTATATTTGACCCTACTGGGGTTTTGAGGTGAAAATGATGGGAAATATATCATTCACACATTTACACAAGATATATATATATAATATATATATTATATATATATTATATATATATAATATATATATATATATCTTAAGATATATATATATAATATATATATATCTTAAGAGTTTTATATATATATATATATATATATATATATATATATATATATATATATAACTTTTCAGTTACAGTTGGCATTCAATATTATATTAATTTCAGGTTACAGCATCATGGTTAGACATTTATATAACTTATGAAGTGATCCCCCTGATAAGTCTAGTACCCACATGACACCCTACATAGTTGTTTCAATATTATTAAGTATATTTGTTTTTGATGTTATGTCTGTCTACTCAGGAGCTATCTACTGGTGTATAAGCCAGAGTGGATAAGCTTCACTTTAAGCTTTACATTGAAACAGGCATGTTACTGCCACTGAAAACTGTAATAGTTTCTCATAATAAACAGGGGAGATCACTTTTCCTATCTATATACTCAGCTGTAAGCATTTCACAGTCTAAGTTCTCAATACAGTCTAAATATTTGTTTAGGAAACAAAATAAAGAAAATATAACCTCCATACATGTAGTTCTGTCAAATTGCATTAATAAAATATATTTAACTTCTCAGTTTAAATTATGAACATTTAGGTCATGTTACTACATTCATGTCTTAACCAAGAATCAAAGGTCTACTAACAACAATTTTCCAAACAAAGGGAAGTCTGTTCAAAAAAAGTGAATCTCAATCTCAAATAAAAATAAAAACAATATGTGTACTTTAAATCTAGTCATTTTCTCCATTACAGCCATAATATTTGTTAAACTATTGTGAAGTCTGTATTGAAACCACTACACAGATACTTTTATCTAACCACTCTGCTCTATCCTTGATGCCCTGACCTCATTGAAAATAATCTCTTTTCTAGACTTAAACTATCATTCATTCGCTCAGTTATTGTATTATTGCGATTGTATGTCAATCATTTGCCAAGGTTGTGCTTGGCACTTAGGGTCAAAGAGTAAATAAAATACATAAGGTGTCATAGAACTTTCATTCTATTAGGTGAGGAGGGAAGGTAGGAAGGAAGGAAAGGAGAAGGGGAGAGAAAGAGGAAAAGAGAGAAGGAGGGATGGAGGTATTAAATATTATTTGAAAACTATATAAATAAAAGTAAAGTAAGGGATTAGAGAGGAAGAGTACTGTTTTATATAGGATAATTGGAAAAGACTGTTAAATGTGGAGAAAATGAGAGAAACCAGAATGCAGTGAAAGGACAAGCCATGTACACAGCTGTGATATGATGGGGAGGAGACAGTGTTATCAGGAAAAGGGAATAGTGAGTGCAAAATGCCTGTCAGGCGTGTGCTCCCTTAGTCACTATAGCATGGAGGTGCTATCTACTCACAGGTAGATTCTCAGGCCATTATTTCCCCTTTTCCCTCACCACCCTTCTCCAGAAAATATCTGTTTTAATTTTTAGCAATTGGGGCTGTATTCATAATATAGTTGCATTAATAAGTTTAAATAATAAAAAAAGACACCACCATTAGTTGTTCAAACATTTTATCTATTCCGTTTTATTACAAATAGTGTTGCTTTAAAATCCGCCAAGGTACACCAAGGAGATGGCTGTAGGAAATCCATTAGGGAGGTAGTCATTCTGTTTTATAGAAGCTGATTATTTACTTTTTAAAGGAATTTCTCTTATGGCTGTGTAGACAATAGTCTATGTGATAGAAGGAGAGCAAGAATGGAAGTCATGGATTGGAAAAGTAGTTTTGACACTAGTGTAGGCTAGAGATTTTTCAGGTATGAATTTCAAAGTTAGAACATGTATTTTGATTGGATGTAGAATAGGTGAGAAAGGAAAATCAAGGACGACTGTTAGAAATTTGCTCTGAACATTTGTAGGAATGAAGTTGTTGCTTCACTGGATGGAGGAAGACTGGGGAAGGAGCACATTTGGTATATATCATGTTTAGGTGCCTATTGACATCCAAATGGAGATTTTCGATTGGCACTAAGAAGAGAGATTGACATTGAAAGTATAAATTGGAAACTAGGCATTTATAGGTTGTATTTTAAACTGTGGAGCAGGAGTTAGGAGAAAGGAACCCTCATGAATATTCTGAGTCATGCGAGCTGTTGCACACTACTATCTACATGTGAGGAAGATGAAAAACAGCCAGTAAAAAAGATGAGAACATGGGGGCAGTGAAATTGGAAGCAAACAAGCTATAGAGTCTGTCATTTAGAAAAGCAGATGAAGAGAGTAGTTCCTTAAGAAAAGGAGGGTTAACTGTTAGTAAATACTTGGGCATTAAAAAAAATGTTCTGATTTTTAGACTGTGTGAAATTGCCTTTTTTTCTTTTTGTATAATAATTGGTCACACAGCATCAGTTGTGGATCGTTCACCCTAATGCCCTTTCTGCACTTGGTTTCCATTTTCTATGGAGGGGAAAACCCATATAAATGCCTCACAAGTAGATTCTCAGGCCATTATTTCCCCTTTTCCCTCACCATCCTTCTCCATATGTTTCAATTTTTAGCAATTGGGGCTGTATTCATTATATAGCTGCATTAATAAGTTTAAATAATAAAAGAAAAACACCACCATTAGTTCAAACATTTTATCTATTCTGTTTTATTACAAATAGTGTTGCTTTAAAATCAGTAAAACCATTAAATTTACTCTATTAAATTGGCTTCCTACTTGGAATGGAAAAGGTATTGTATGTTGACATTGAAATCACTCGTCTTTATACCTAGAATATATTGGATAGAGAAAATAATATCAAGCTTTAAAAAAAAAAAAAAAAAAAAAGAGCCCAATTTGTCTATACCTGTTTCAAAATCAAGCTGCACCTGTTTGCCTCAATCATCAACAAAACACAAAACACTTTATTTTACCCTGTGCAGAGAGCATGGCTTGTATCTAAAACAAACATTTTTAATTATAGCTGGTATTTTTCTGATTCCTTGTTTCTAGAGAAGGAGCTAGTTAGTATGGAAAAGTGATATTGAGGTAACCGCACAACTAAGCAGATGACAGTGTCAGACTTAAGGCAGGGAGTGAGAATCCACTCAGCAACACGGCAAATCCTACTCATAGAATGAGCGTTCGTTACAGGAGACAGGCTAGTGTATTAGAAGATTTGTTAAAGGATTAGGAGATTTGAATTCCATTTTTTTCTTTTCCTATTTAATTCCTCACAATAGCCCTCATTGTGTATATTGTTTAAGAAATGTTTTATGTCTGAACATTAAATAGAAAATGAATGTAGAATTAAGTAAAACGGAGTTCACTCTTAACAGAAAAGAGAAAAAAAAACCCCACAGGACTCAGAATATAATGTTCTTATGTGCATTCTGGTTCTGAGTAAATTGAATAAGAATTTCAGGTTTTGATTTGCATTCTCTTTGTGTAAGAAAGTGTGGCATGAGATGACCTCAGACCATTTCACACACTTTAATGAATGAGTTCTGCATGCACTTTGTTTTATCCGTTTGGATGGAAAGTTCCTGAAATAACTTTTCCCAAGGAATGTTTTGCGAAAATCGGCAATTCAAAAAAGTAGGAGTGCAAGTGACCAACCAATAGAAAAAGCTCTTCCACTCACTAGTAAATAGAGATAGAAAATTTAAATTGATGAGATCATTTTCAATATTTACAAATATGATACGTTGAAAAAAGCGGCACCACAGTTTCCACAAGCTTGTCATGAGAATATCATGCTAAGTGAAAAAAGTCAGATGGAAAAGGTCAAGAAACATGATCTCACTCATATGTGGGATATAAAACTGAAAGCAATAAATGAACAAGACAAACAAACAAAAATTCATAGACACAGACAACAGTATGGTGGTGACCAGAGGGTAAGGGTAAAGGGAGCCAAATATATGGTGACAGAAGGGGATATGACTCTGTGTGGTAAACACACAATGAAATATATGGATGGAAGCATTATAGAATAGTATATTTGAAACCTATATAATTTTATTAACCAATGTCACCCCAACAAATTTAATAAAAATTAAGATTCAAAACTTATTGGTAAAGACTATTCCCTGGGAGTATAAAAAGATATATTTCTGGGGGAACAATGGCGTTCATGTCAAAAAGTTAAAATGCATACATATAAACCAAAAACAACAAAAGAACAAGACAAACAAATGAGAAACAGAAACTCATAGACACAGACAATAGTTTAGTGGTTACCAGAGGGTAAGGGGGGAGGGGGGTGGGAGATGAGGGTAAAAGGGATCAAATATATGGTGATGGAAGGAGAACTGACTCTGGGTGGTGAACACACAATGGGATTTATAGATGATGTAATACAGAATTGTACACCTGAAATCTATGTAATTTTACTAACAATTGTCACCCCAATAAATTTAAAAAATAAATTTAAAAATATGCATACATAGCCTTTATTAAACAACTCCAAGTCTAAGTAGAGAAAATATAAAATGATCCAAACCCATCAATAATGGACAAGTTAAATAAAATAAATTATTGAAAAAAGCAAAATGATTGAAAAAAAATGAAAAGATAGTTACGTGAAAAGATGCCTATTTTGTAATGTTAAGGGAAAAAATCAATTATAAAATACCATGTAGAGATAATACAATTAATGACAAACTTTAAATATCTATGGAGGTAGATGTAGGGTGGCGAGTACGCATGTGCGTGTGTGTATGTGTGTTGTTATTTTACATTTATTCAAAAACATAAATACATATGTTTTGTCACTGTTTATTTGTGGGATTTCAGGTTACATTCACTTTTTAACTCTTTTTATAAGGTGTGCATTATTTTTACACTCTGAAAATAATTTAAGAGTATTTTGTGAAAGAAAATTTTGAAAGTTATGGTGAATATTAGCTTTGCAAAGTAATGTCACGGAGCAAACAAACACATTTGACCTAGTATTACCCAATATTTCCCTAAAATACTTAACCAGGAAACCCCATTTGACATACTGCCTATAGGGAACATGGTCTGAGAAACACTCTTTGAAACTTCCACACCTCAGTTTTTGCAGCACTGCCTTACACATTCCCGATGGAACTAGTAATAACATGCATATGAGTAAAATATATTTTGGTATTTTATTTTTTCTCTCACATTATTAACTATTATTCATAATACTGTATAATAATAATAATAATTATTATTATTATTTGCAGCAATTTGGCTAGAAAAGAGGTACTCCTTTAATTTAAATCACAAAGTTTTTCAGGGGAAGTTCAGGCTTGTTTTCTGGATTAATTGACTATGTATTATGCTAGTAAACACTTACTTCAATCGGGTATGGCAAGTGTGTTTGATTTGAGAACAACTGCATTTTTTGGATGTTTTCAGACCAGGCAACCACTTTGATTTTTGTTTTCAAAGCTCCTCAGTCTTAATTTAATTCTGTGATGAGACCCTCATTGTCTTTGGGAAATCTATAATGGTTTTTGTTCAGACACTATTAGGAAGGCTAACCTAATGGTCAAATGTTTTAACCAAGCACAATTTAGGAATGTTTACGAGCAATTTTTTTCTTAATGTAACAGCAGGTCTTGGTCCTACATTTATTACATTTTAAAAATATTTTTTCCTGAATTGTATTGTATTCGTATATACACCTATTTCAAGTGTACAGTTCTGTGGTTTTTGATATCTTCACGGAGTTGTACAATGAACACAACAGTCAATTTTAGAACATTTCTACAATCCCAGTAAGATATCCCTTTCTCATTCATTGGTAGTCACCCCACAGCGATCTGAAATTTATAATATTGAAAATAACTTTTGAAAAACGTTTCTTCTTCCTGATCTCAGGAGGAAAGCATTAAATCTTTCAAATTAATCATGACATTAGTTTTGGTATTTTTATAGAAATTCTTTATCTGGTTCAGGAAGTGCCCCTGTACTTCCAGTTAGTGAGTGTTTTTATCACAAAGGTTTTGGATTATGTCAAATACTGTGTCTGCATCTATTCAAATGATCATGGTTTTTTTTTTCATTCTATGTATATAGTGTATTACATTAATTGATTTTCAGATGTTGAGCCAATCTTAGATTAATAGAATGAACCCCACTTGGTCATAATGTATAGTCCTCTTTACATATTGCTGGATTAGGTTTGCTTGTATTTTGTTTAAAAATTTTGCATCTACATTCATGGTATAATGTTACATACTTTTCTCGCATTGCCATTCCGATTTTGGTATTAGGATAATATTGACTTTATAGAATGAATTGGGAAGAAAACTGGTCATTTGCATAATATATAGTAGCAACTCTAAATACTGACCCCCCCACCCCACCCCACTCTAGAGCTTTTCGTTGGTTGGCGTTTTTGTGTTTGTTTTTATTGTTGTTTTGCTTATTTGTTTAGTAATTTGGCCATAGCATTTAAGTGAAATCTATTTTCCCTGTAGGAAAGTGTTCAGCCTCTGATGCTGTTACTCAAAGGATTCACTCTCTAGTGTGCATGCACTCCCCCTGGCAGCCCTCACCCAAGCTTGTCAGTGGTTATGTCAGACCTTTCTCTGACTGTCTCTTCCCCTGATTTCCTTGTTCAACTTCTAATTGGTCTGCATCTATTCCTCTAAAATAAATCTGTTACCATGTACTATATGCCCTTAGAATGATTTCCATAATCTTTCATTTTTTAAAAAACTGAATTTTACCAATTGTAGTTATTTTGCTAGGTAGGGGTCCATGGACTTCTCACATTGCCATTCATGAAGTGCTTTCTTTGCAGCAAAAAAAAGAAAAAAACAGAAAAGAAAAAAAAAGTTAATTGGAAAACACAGTAAGGAAGTGAAAGTGTCTCAGAAGTTTTATATATTTGTACTATGTATGCATGTAATTTATCTTAATCAAATAAACAGTTTTAATAATGTAGAAATAAAGCTCAATATTTCTATGCAGAAGACTTATATAAATGAAAACAGGATTCAATTATCTGTCAAGTAACTCAACAAACTTTATCTAATAATAAAACGACACAAATGCACTCACATACGTACATACATATTACAAATATTTTATTGAAGAAATTATTACAGGTATCTGTTATTTTTGCCAATCATCATCTATGTATTTTTCTAGTTCCAAATTTCATATTTTGTTTTAAGGCATTGGTTTTCAAACTCGAGCAGGCACATCAAAATAACCTAGACAGCTTGTTAAAAATCAGATTGCTAGATCTCATCATTATATTCTTGTTTGAGTGGGTCTGAAGTTATGGCCAAGAATTTGCATTTCTAAGACAAACTTTAAGAACCACTGTTTCAGGGAACTGCCCTTTCTCCCACTCTGAGGTTCTGAGGCATATAATGACTCCACTATGGCCAATCTGAGCATCACATTCTCCTTCCAGAGTCATGGAAGTATGACTCAGTAAGGACCAATGACACAATGAGATTTTTTTTTTTTTGCGCTTGGGAGAAGATAAGTGTTCTTTTTTCTGATGAATCCTCTAACGCTAATATTAGCCTGGAGCAGGTGACACTGCCTAATAATGCAGATAATATAGCAAAAGGGAGAGCCATAAAATGGAATAAACCTGGTGTGATAACATCATTTGGGACCTTTGAACAACCAACATCTAAATCAGGCCAGATGTAGCCCTGAATTGCCTTGTATAAAAACTCTTATTCCTATTTTTGTCCAAGCCATTTTAAGCTAGATTTGCTGTTTAACTATATCTGATATGCTGATGTTCTTAAACTAACCTAATAATTATCATTTTTCATCATATTCTAAAAAAGTGTGTGACTTAAAATATTAAGTATTTAAATAGATAATATTGAAATTATCTTTACTGTTAGTGTCATTACAATTCTCATTAAAAATGTTCATATTGTTTTCCATTTCCTCTTCCATTCTAGAGGTTCATAAAAATATCAATGAAATGTAATCAAATTTTTACTTTTTTTATTATGTATTATCATCATTTATATATGTATTTGAGAATTTACTGAGTCCCATCTTACCTTTTCTTAACACATATTCCATGAGGAGACTTTTAAATAAAAGGATAATCTGGTTTAAATAATTCATTTGAAGATGCAATTAGATTATATTAAAATAGGATGCATTTCTCCAAATTCAAATTTATTTGTCTTTGAAATTATGTATCAAATTCAATTTTTAAAAATTCCTCTGAAACATGTTAAAAATTATATAAGTATATGAAAAATAATAAAAGCGGAATAAATTTTCATTTATAAAATAAAAGTTGCCTCAGGCCCACTGAAATTGTTCAAGCTATGTTATGAAAAATAGCAACAGACATATGGAGGTAAAACAATGGTACCCTTTTGTGTCACTTTATATTATAAATGACCAATCAACACTGGATTTTTCATATTAATAAGTGATATTACAACAGGATAAACAACACTAAGGAAAAGCAAATCAGCAAATTATTAATGCTCTTACATTTGACATTTCACAAATATTCCATATATTATTGTACACAGTTTTATGTAATTTCAACATAAGAAAAATCAATTTAGAAAAAATAATCCTAATATATAGTTGCATAGATCTAGAATTATTATCATGTTTGCACCTGGTAGGCAAATAGTAATATAAACTCTTTCTATTTATCTAAATTATATTTATCTATCTAAACTATCTATCTATCTAAACTATAAACTTTATTTCTATTATACAATTCATCTTCCTTTTCCCAATTACTAAAACAATATGTTATTATTAGAAGGGGGAGAAAAAGTTAGACCACAAATTGATAGCAACAGAAAGGAAGCAAACATGAAATGATGGTGTTTATTTATTTGGAAAACTTTAAAAGTAATTTATATAAATGACGTCATTTGGTAAAGATGAATAACTAAGGCTTTAAATGACACATGGCATGAAAGAGCTTTAAGATGGGCATCTCCCAATAGACTTGTTTGACTCAGAATTCACATTTGTTTAAATTTTTGTGGGTATCTTATTTTGATTTTTTGTTGTTATTCATGTTTTTAATATATTGATGTACAACTATGCATTAAGTATGGAAAATATTCTGTTAAAGAGCAGGGCTATTTTAGAAAATATTGAGTGTAAGTATAAAATGTAAAACAAGTGCCTCCTATTTTAGATAAATGCTAAGTAAAGAAGTGATGCTGTGCAAAAGATTAATTCATTTTATATAAGCTTAAGCTTTTAACAGTCTATAGTTTTCTGAAGTAGAAAAAAGAGAAAAAAATGTAATAGAGAAAAGATCTAGACATGCTACAAGGGAGACAAGATTTACAATCTTTTTTTGTCCCTGAATTTTGGACAGGACTGGGTACTTTCTGTGCCTAAGTTTAATGAAGGAGATAGGAAATGTCTAAATTTCCTTCCAGCTATAAAATTCCACATTGTAATAAGATGTGCTCACTTGAGCTTTCTACAATCTGTAATTTGTGGGCAGACATTAAATTTCTATAAATGATAAAGTACACCTTTAAACCAATTGAAAACTGTTTTTGCGAGGGACATGAATATCTATTAGTTTCTAATGGTTTGTTTCTCTTTTAACCTTTTCCTCTGTTTCAATGTTATCAGGTTTAAATCCCCTGTGTCAGTGAAACAAAGCCACTGTCTAGAGACCAAATTCTGTCAAAGATTTTTCATCTTCTTCATTTGTACAATGGAATATATTCTCTTATTTTATATTGCCATTAAAGAATCGGTAGTAATGCTTGTTTTCCATTATGTAATGAGATTAAATTTATAAAATCAAGAGAACAAAATATATTAGAAATTTAAATATTTTCATATATCATGATTTTGGCAGAATGACATTGAAATAGCAAGGTTTGTGAGGAAGCTTTGAAGTACAATATTGGAATAGACATATTAAGTTGTTTCGTTTTTATTAATAACCTTTGTAAATTTATTAAAAATATTGTGTGTAATATACATTTCAATCTTTATGCTTTAAAAGTTTTATGCCATTGAGACATTTGTCGCATAATGGATGACGTCCAATTTATTTCTCCTTTTCAACTGATGCATCTTGTAATAAATATATCATAATAAACGTTAAGTGTGTTAATAACAAAATAACCTAGTCATTAACAGCATGAACATAATTTCACAATAATGTGTGTCTTGATTCTATAATAGGAATTTGACCAAAAAACTTGATTTTAAACTTCATTTCAGTACAATGTTCTCCTGATGTGTGAAAATTAAATTTCTTGCTTGAGAAGTGAAAAGTATCATGTAACTATTAGTAATTATAATCAATTTGTATTTATAGAAAGATTTTTTCTCTGAAGAAATTAATTTATACACAGAAACAAATTAACTTTTTGTTGAGATAGTTTTTTGATTAAATAGATACATTAGAACAGGTATACAGTAAGATAAGTAGCATTGCAGCGCTAATTACAATATGTATACAAGTATTGTTAATTTACAAATTGGTGAGTAATAACTGTGTGTGTAAATATTTTATGATAATTTCATGTCCCTTTTCAGTGAATGATCATCCTAGTAGGTGGTTGATGTTGCTAATAAGATGATTTCATCTGCAAAGAATAATTTTCAGAACCTATTTCAGAATCTAGGAATTGGATTACCTTGGATGATGCTTATTAATTTAACAAGCTGGTTCATTCAGATTTATCTCTTTTAAGTAGTGATAATTGTGATCTCCCAAAAATTCATTAAATGTACATTTCCTTGTTTTAACTTTAAAAACCACTTGTATTAGAAAAAACACTGACTCTGGGTTGTGAACACAATTCAATATAGAGATGATGTAATATAGAATTGTACACTTGAAACCTACATAATTTTACTAACCAATGTCACTACAATAAATTTAATAAAAATTAATTAAAAAGCAAACATTTATAAACCATATTTTTTCGACAAAAATATCATTTTAAATGGTACATACATTTAGAATAAGAATAAAAGCAGAAGGGACACTTCAGTATTAGGAAATATCCTGCAATATCTCCTATTGATTTTCTTCTCTTGTTTATGGCAAGAGTTATCCTAATGGAAAAAGCATTAGATTGATAACTGGTCATTGAGTTTCTGAATTTTTTTCAAGCACTAATACATCTTCAATGTTGGATAAACCAGTAACATTTTTAGACGTCAATTCCATTCTCAATAAATTTTTTAAATAAGTTGTTTTAAAGAAACAATTTAAGTAAATTGTTTCTGCTCCCGAATTTAAATGATTTTGTTAAATAATTAACAGTAAAAAATAATAAAGATCACATCTTTTATACCTATAAAATTAAACAATGACCACCTACTTTCAGACAGCTGCTTATTTTGAGTTCCTTGTATTTACTACTGGCCACTACATGTTCAGTTCTTAAACTACTATATATCCCTAATGTTTTAATAGATGTTGGCAGTTAAATCTCAGCAAGTGCCAGTAAAGTTAGACATTTTGTTCCTTGTCCATCCTTGTTGGATTCTAAATTAAACTCAACTCACTGACACAAAGTCATTCATATATATTAGATAGCCCCATAGCCTATCTAGCTCCATAGCCTATCTAGTATATATGAAAAGAGTGTAGTCCTTTCACCTTTATTAAAATATAATTACCATGATAACTCATTAAACCAATATTTTAAAATATTCTATGCTACTGAAGTCGATTACATACCTTTTGACTTTTGGTGTTCACAGTAACTCTTTCAACAAGGTTGGCAAGGCTTGTGTTACCTTTAATATTTTATAGGTGAGCAAACTGAAATTCAAAAGATGGGATTTGACCCAATCATAGAGCACAAAGTAATCTAGGCGTAGACCTAGAATTCAGACCAAGGTCTTTTAAATTTAAGTCAAAAAATGTTTTCCCTTTATGATTTCCTAATATTGTACTCATGGTCCTTTCCAACTTGAGCTTAGGTCTATTTAAAATATGGATATTTCTTCTATTAAAGATGTTTTTTCCTACGATTTCCTAATGAATTCTCTCTATTCTTTAAAAGTCAGTAATTCTGTTAGCATTTCTAGCATGTAACAGTACATGCTAATAATGCATGTAAGTATGTATGCATTTTATATATATAAATGTATATATACATACATATGGAAAAGAAATTTCCCACACTTCATAAAAATAAATATTTTTGTCTCCCCTAATTGATCATCACAAACAGGTTTAATTTATTTCAACATTCATTTAATGTTTACTTTGTGCTTGATGTAGAGCTACAAATAGAAATATAGCATAAACATCAATTTAAACATACATGTAAACTAATTTACATATAAATATAGAGTTGCAACTACACATAAGATATACCTGTATTTGAGGAGTGTCTAACCTATTGGGAAAGATTATTTCAAAATAATATAATTTAGAAATCTAATATAATATTTAAATATTGTAGTGGAGATATGAATAGGACTGGTAGAGTACACCCATACATAAACCCAATCTGAAGTTCAAGGAGGGCTTTCAGAAGGGATTGATAACTGTGTTTGAAGACTGATGTCTGACTTTTAAGAGTAGAGCAAGATAAGAAAATGCCAGAGGCAACAACAGGAGCAACGGCACAGAGGAACAAACCTCCAGTGGTTCCTAGTAAGGAAACAGATGGTCTCAAACCTTAGAAAGATAATGTAGGGTAACTTTGTTGTCTCAAATGATTAACAATAGATATCAATTCTGAAAGCAGAGTTAAGTAATTTCTCTTTAAACTGCTTAGGTAAACATCAGTCTGTGTTAATACTAATACTCTTAACGAGATACTTTTTTTTTTTTTTTACCTAGTTGACCAGTGCTTTTAAATAATCTTTTCTCTTTATAAAAATTGTTTATCACAAAATAAATCTTGAATTGTCTTTTTTGGATGTTAGTCCCTAGTTACAAGTTTGTAATAAAAATTTGACAAGAACAAGCAATCAGTTCTTCCAATAATTTAAAAAAAAAAAATTGGGGGGGGGAATATTGGGGAACAGTGTGTTTTTCCAGGGCCCATCAGCTCCAAGTCGTTGTCCTTCAATCTAGTGTAGAGGGCGCAGCTCAGCTCCAAGTCAAGTCGTTGTCCTTCAATCTAGTTGCAGGGGGGCACAGCCCACCATCCAATGCGGGGATTTAACCAGCTACCTTGTTAAAAGCTCCCGCTCTAACCAACTGAGCCATCCGGCCGCCCCCAAGAATTTGTTTTAACTGTTCCAAAGTGCATTTTCATAAGGTGTTGATACTATGTGGAGAGGGAATTTTTATGGTTGAATATGCTTAGAAAAATGTGGTTTAGATCAAAATTAAGAGGTTTGGGCTGCTCCTGAGAAGCTAGGGTCGCAGGGCCCTAAGCAGTGATGAGTGCCGCTATGCAAATCCCTTAGCATCGGATAAACATAGAAGAAAACAGGGAATGAGCAAAGCACTAAGCATTGATGACTAATGCCTTAATAATGAGCAAATGTGGCAGGAAAAAAAATATATTAATATAAATATAAGACAAATGACCATGGAAAGAATTGAATCTCAGCAGCATGGAAGTGTAACAGATTCTGTGCAGAGAATGAATCTTCTCAAATGCAGACCCTGACTGGTCAAACTCCAATCCCTACTTTAGCTCAGTAGTCCATAGTGCGTCAGGCACCCTGAAGAGACTCCCCAGCTATAACTTATACATTTACCTTCGGGACAAACTGTGTATGTCCAGGGAGTAATTCAGACACCACAGCCATCCGTTACTCATTCACCACAAATACACACTGTTCAGGTAGCAACAGTTGCAGAAACAGCTGAGTCTGCAGAAGCAGAAGGTGTAATTGATTCTCATAAACAGAGATAAATCCATTTACGAAGACCCTTTTATCGAAAAATACTGAATGAACTTTCTCCTCTGATGTGCATGAGGTTTCCAAAATTGAAGAAGAAAACTCAGAGGAAGAAGGCCACCACCTAACGTCACTACCGTAGCGGTACAGACTACCACCGGGCAATTCCAGATGATATGATAGTAGCTTTAAGTCTTACCTCATTACATTGAAGAAACTCAGGTTTGGGCATTAAATTGTTCCATTTAAAAATGCATCATAATACCTGCTGAGTATCACATACTAAAAAGTACATGTTAAAGGAATGAGATTTGTCCTGACCACTGTCGTATAATTTTGAAACATAAAATTTTTTTTTACTGAATATAAAAGAAAATTTGTGGGTGCAAATCAAGGGAGTTTTCTTTCTCTTGTTTATATGTTTATATGCATGTCTAGTAAAAGTTTAAAATTTACTTTTTGTTGCCTTTATGATGCATGCAAACATAAAAAGATATACATGTCTGTATTTCATTCTTGTTGGCTTTTGTTACTAATAATTACATTTTACACTTACTAATTTAAAAGAGGTACATATGTTTTCTAAATTGTTATAAATGTAATTCTGTTTTCACTACTCATTAATATGTTTATTTGTGCTGTAGTTTTTCCTAGATGAGATTGGAAAAATGATTTATTTTTAAAAACTAGAGGAATTAGACCATTTTGTTTCAAATTTTAAGCACCAAAAGCTCTAAATAAGCAGATATAGTCACATTAAAAAATAAATTAAGAGATTTATTTACTATGAAAACTCACTTGTGTTTTTAATATTAGGTTGGTGCAAAAGTACGTGTGGTTTCTGCAGTTACTTTTAACCTTTTAATCCGCAATTCCTTTTGCACCAACCTAATATATAAAGGCAATTAATACATTTTCAAATACAGTTTAAAGAAGGGGAAGACCTATAACAAATGAAGGTAAAGCTAGATCACTGTACACATTATAAGTTTCAATGTATTAGCTGGTAGCTGAGAACTTATGTTTTATGATGGTCTGTCCTGTGGATTCATCATGAAGTGTTACAAGGTATATACCACTTCTATCAGTTGTTCAGCAACATTGGGTTTGAGATTTTGAGAACCTATTTCATGCCTGAAAAATAGAGTAATTGTCAAATGAGAGTCAGTGTCCCACAAGGCAACCCATAAAAAAGCTATTATTATAAGATCTACAAACGTGAAGGGAATAAAACTATATCAGTTGAAAGGGAGAGAGGTTGTAGGCTTTTTATTTCTAGTGGTGTTACCTGACCTCAAGGATGGTTCTGAATCTCAGGAATTGGATGATAAAATAAAGCCCATCAGATAAAGACCATCAGGAACAAATCGGGAATCAAACAAATTGAAGTTTACTAACTTACTGTGACAAGGAATATCATAGGTAGCTAGGGCTTCCATAACAAAATTCTGCAGACTGGGTGGCTTAAACAACATAAATTTATTTTCTCTCAGTTTCAGAGGCTAGAAGACCAAAATCAAGGTGGCAGCAGGTTTCGTTTCTCCTATGTTCCTTCTCTTTTCAGTTGGCTCCCTTTCACTGTGTCCTCACGCAGTTGTCATTCTGTGTAAAGCCATCCCAGGTATATATCTTTCTTTTTGTAAGCACACCATCATACTGGATTAGGGCCCCTCCCTAATGGTCTCATTTCAACCTATTTACCCCTTTAAAAGTCCTATCCCCCCCCCCAATACATTTACATTCGAAGGTACTAGGAGTTAGGGCTTCAAAATATGAGGTCTAACAATTAAGTTCACAAACTTGTTGCAATGATGTTGCTAACCCTTTTTTATCTCAGAGGGACTATTCGTTTTAAATTTGTACCAACTGGACAAACAGTTAACCAAGTTTACTATTTGGAAGTGCTGAAAAGGCTGCGTGAAAAAGTTAGACGAAAAGGACCTGAACTTTTCACCAACAATTCATGGCTCTTGCATCACGACAATGCACCAGCTCACAGCACACTGTCTATGAGGGAGTTTTTAGCCAGTAAACAAATCACTGTATTAGAACACCATCCCTACTCACCTGATCTGGTTCCCAATGACTTTTTTCTTTACCCGAAGATAAAGAAAATATTGAAAGGAAAATATTTTGATGACATTCAGGACATCAAGTGTAATACAATGAGAGCTCTGATGGCTATTCTAGACAAAGAATTCCAAAATTGTTTTGAAGAGTGGACTAGGGGCTGGCATCGGTGCATAGCTTCCCAAGGGGAGTACTTCGAAGGTGACTGTAGAGATATTCAGCGATGAGGTATGTAGCACTTTTTCTAGGACAGTTCACAAACTTAATTGTCAGACTCTACAAATATACATACTTAGCACACTGTAGACCTCATTACATATTTATTTGATATAAGTATACAATATTTCAATATCTCACTGTAGGAGGATTATGGATGACCTTTCTTATATGTAGTTTACTTTTTCTGTTTTTTTCTCCAAGTATTATAAAAATTATGCTCTAAGTATATTTATAATTAATATAAAGTGGAAACAGTAACAGATTATATATATATAATAATATACATTATATATATATACACACACAATTTATTTTTGTAAAGAAATTTGAAAACACGTACCAAGAATCTTAAAAAAAAATTCTTAATTTTTACGTTTAATTCCTATTTTGAGATTAGAGTAAGGAAATATAAAATAAGAGAAAATCTATAGTTGTGTATAAATTACACTAAAAAATGGTTACATGGATGGAAAATAAAGTTCAACAAATGTTTGAAACTCACAAACATACATTCATTCACTGAAAAATAGCTCAAAAGAAATGTACCAACATGCTTCTGATGTGTGCTGGTTTATTTCCTAATTAGATTTTATAGCTCTCAATTTTTTTGTGATGTAGGTTTTTGTTTTGTGGATTTTCTTTCTATAAAACAGAAAACAAACAAAAAAAGCAGTAGTGCCTTAAAATGTTGCAATCCAAGCATTTAAAAATGTTTTAGTGGAATCATTTCTGTCTTCTGAAGATCATTTTCCAATGAGATACAGAGATAGAGAGACAGGAGCTATTTTTACTTGACTCGTGGGAGTGGAGGCAAGATTTAGGTGCTTCATTAATTGATTTCCAGTTACTCTCTCACAGAATGAGACTCTTGCTTTGACTCTCTAAATCAGTTTGATTTTTGGTCTACATCTACACATCATTACCATATGCAGTGTTACACTTTACTGAACTGAATTCATGTGGGTTTGTTGTTTTGTTTTGTCTTGTTTTTGTTGTTGTTTTTTTGTTTTGTTTTGTTTTGTTTTTTAGTGCCAGAGAGGGCCTTAGAAGGAAAGGAGAGTAGAAAACAGAATCCTTTGAATCTTGCTATTTTCAGTTTTTTACTGCCTCATATTGTTTAAACCTTTGTAATGCCACTGTTAGTGCACCGCCTAAAATTTTTACTTAAATTATTTGTAAATTTCTTGATGGACAGAGTGCTTGTTTTTTCAGGCATTTTCTCCTGGCGGAAACTTAGAAATGTATCTAAAAGTAGACACTTTATTATAATTTTTCCACCAAATTTTTCCTTATGTGATAGAAAGGAAAACAAAACATTTGCAATAAAAACAAACTCTAATACTTATGAAGGTGACAAAATTCATTATAGCTTTGGGAAATGCATATCTATACCTCACCCTTGTCCTCCCAAGAGAAAAAGTCAGAGAGAGAAAGATGGAAACAAAACAAACAAAAGTAGAAAAGTTAAAGCTGCTGCTGTTTCACATTAAGGAATTTGGGGTAGCTCTCCATTAAGCAGATTAAATCATGAGTCTTAGTGTGAATTTTAGTGGACCTACAGCTAAATAGGCAATGGAAGGACCAAGGGAGGCAATATGTTGTAGAAGGGACAAAGAATACCTCAGAGCTGTGACAATATGCACACAAGATAGCTAAGTGGTCCAAACGCTGATCTGATTAAGTAGATTCAAAGCTCAGAATGTGATGTGACAAGCATAATGCATGACATTGAGTCTAGCATCATATTCAAGTAGAGTTAATTTGAATCATAAAGCTCTAAGTACCGAAACTGAAATCTGGATTATAGATATTTTAACATATTATTTTCTTTCATAAGCAAATAATTATATAACAAAGTTTTTTAAGTTACATCTTTTCATTATCCTTGATATACAGCTGATTTAACTTTGTATCATGTAATTATGTTTTGATTCAAAACTAAATGGAAGGATACAATTAGGAATAAAAGTGTAAACATTTGAGCCTCTGTATAATATTATATCTTACTTTATGGAATATAAGTTCTGTGAGTACAGGACTGTCTCTGTCTGTTTCAACAAGGCATTCCTCATACCAGAAGTGTGATACAGGATGTGCTCAGTAAATACTGTCAGTGAAGGAAGGAAGAGATCATATTGGTTTATTATTTTATTTTCTCAATGAGTTAATGTTTATTCCAAAATTTCCCTGATTCACTTATGTTATTTCTATGTATTTCATAAATATTTATTAATAATCATATTAGATCAGGCACAATACTCTTTCAATAATCACCATATTTTGCATTTGATTATTTCTACACTTGTATTCTACTGTGCATTTACCCCGTTTTCCCAACGCGAGAACCAGTGTAGCGTAATAATAACAGGTTCCTGGAGCTGGGCATGAGCTATACTTAATTCAAATCCCAGCTCTATTGCGTAACAGCTATAGGATCTTAGGCAAGTTACACAATTGTCCCCTGCTTCACTGTCCCTAACTTCAAAATAGAATAATAATTCTAACTCATATGATTTGTGATGATTAAATAAAAACTAGTAAAGCATGGGAACAATCTGTATCACATAGTAAGTACTCAATGTATGTTAACAATTATTATCACTTGTGAAATCATGTTTTTCTGAAACCCTTTATCCTATATATTAACACCTAGTGTTTTTGCATGCTACCTTTTATTTTCTCTACATTTTATGCTGTGAGTTTTCAACTTTTATATCATCCTTGCTCCACTACTTGTAACTGTACAACTTTGAAAAATTACTTAACCTAAGATCTAATACGGTAAAATTAGGATAATAGCAGTACTTGCTTCAACATTTACTTGAGTGTTCATTACCAAGATAAAAAAAGTCAGTACAATGTCTAGCATGTACTTAGTGTTCAATAATTTTTAGCTTTTAAAGTTATTGTGTGCTAAAAATGGTCTAAGTGTGCGGATAAAATGTAATAATACCCTTCATATACTACAACTCATAATTTATTTAGTTTTTACTTCACTGTTATATAGCAAAATCTCTCCCATAGTAATCCATAGTTAATCTCAAAATGGTGTTCTCTAACCAATTCTCTTCGATTTGTTTCTTTCTTCTTGTCACTCCTTCTGTGTATTACCTTACATTTATCTAAATTAAATCTCCTCCTGTATTGCCGTTTTCCCCTTTCTCACTTTTCATCACTTGGAAACTTTTCTCTACCTTCCACTGGGTTTGCAGATTATTTTGAAAATATATCTGTAGTTCTGATAAATGCGTGCTCTTCTTTCTGTTGATCAAATGCAAGATAGAACACCCTCTGAATTCAGCTCGACTCATTTAATTATGACATTCACTTTCTATATGCTCAATGATTTATTTGTGTAATTTATATTATCAGTGTAGTAGTAATGATGAAAACAAAACCTGAAAGATTGTGAGCCTTAGAAGCTGTAAAGATCAGTTTACTATTGTTTTCTTGCATTTCTCTGAGCCCAAATGTCTGAAAAAATGGGGCCAAAAATTGTTGCAAATATTCTGTGACTATTCTATTTTTTCTTGATGAGAGAAAACCAAAGAGGATCTTTATAATTATTCACTTTAACCCTCCCCAATATTCATACCTTTAATTAATTTAATGGATTTCTATGAGGGCAGTTTGTGTAAATTGGTCACTGGGATTGTATTCAACTATGTGGGATATAAGTAATATTTCCAGGTTTGTGTTCTTTTAAATTTTCCTTAAAAGCACATTCATTTAAGTATTCCTTAGCAATGCATTAAAATCTAATTATACAACATGCCATTGGGAAAAATTATAATTTTTTTCTTGTCTCACTAGAATTTTAATATTGTACTCTTGAGGAGATTAGTGCAACAAAGTTTATGCTTTTATAAAAACACATTGAATCCCTACTTCTTAAAACTACTAAGTTAGAATTTTGATAAATAAAAAAAATATGGATTATATAAAAATACTTTTATTTAACTGTTAATTACACAGCTTTTCCTTTATGAGCATAAGAGGTATTAGTTAAGGATCTCAGTGTGTTTTGGGGTCGCCATTTTAACAAAACGGTAAGTTACCTAATTACCTAAAAAGTCTGAATTACCTAATATTAAATTGATAAAATCATACTGGGGAAATATTGTGTTCTCTGTGTTCATTTGTAGCACTATGTCCAACATAAATAAGATACTGTAAATATGCATTTAGAGAATATGATCTTTACAGACCATATTCAAAAAACAACAACAAAAAAACTATCTTGTTTTGTCACATTTTCATGGAAGGAATAATACTAATGAGAAGATTCTACATAATTTTAAACAATGTATGCTATCCCTTTATTAGTAATGAGCAATTAAGTAATTATTTACCAACTGTTATATTTCATTTATTTTATTTTTTTCTGATAGTTTAGAAGCATATCTATCCGAATTATATCTATTTGGTAAATTGATATATTTTTGAAGTATCCTGCATTATATGTAGTCATGGTTTGTTGACTTTAAATCTATTTGTATGACAATCTTGTGACAGATATCTAAGCTCAGTCAAAGATTATAAAATTGAACTCACATACCAAGGCCTGCAACCTCTATGGCACACAGGTGCACTAACTCCTGTGGACACTGAGTGCTAAAGTCCAGACGTGTTCTCCCTGGAACAAGAGTTCTATGTATACCTCTGTTAAATGGAATGGGACATGTCTTGGCTGAAATGTTTCTTTGTCAAAGTTAATAGTCCGCCTTTGTGCCTTCTGCATATTGAGTGCCCTTGTAAGTTGCAGACTTGACTGAGTTCATAACTTGGACACTAGCTACCTCTTTAATATATGACACCCCAATCAAACAAGCCTATCAAGAATACCCTTGGCATGATGACATACCCATATGACAGAAATGGCATGCCTTCAGTGCAGCCTGAGACAGTCTAAAATATGTCACTGGACCACAAAGCTACTCTGGCTGTTGAGTCTTAGAGCAATTTTAATTTTTTTCTAAGAAGGATGAAAATATAGAAGGGATATAAATTATTTATTATTTCTAGTGTTATATCACAAATTAATAATATAAAAATCAGACAAATATAAAAATAGTATATTTGACAATTGAACTATACTGTTAACATTTATTTAGTACAAAGAAATGGATAGTTTCTGAGGCTAGAATTCATCATTAAATTAGTCTGACCCACTTTTTATCTACTTAAGCAAAAATAACTGTTTTGCTTGTTTTGTTTTATATGATACTATAAATAGCTTAGGATTTTATTTTATTTTTTAAAGGATTACTATAAATCCTTTTGGATATGCCTCAGTAGCTTTTTTAAAAAAAATGCGTTTAAGTTTTCTAGTTAGTGCTGTTCACAAAATTTCCTCACAAGAGTAGGATAAAGATATACTATGTTAGAAAAATCTCCACAAAATTGAGAAACTTATAACAAATATTGAATTGACCTAAAAGACCGAAATTTTTACATGTAAAAAAGGTCACAAAATGTGGATTCTGACAATTATTATACTGGACCCCTTTTCTCAAATAATCGAATGTGCTTTAGCAAATCTGAGATTTGTACATATAGAATTTAAATTAAAGCCATGCAATTTCTAATTTATAAATACATTTTCAATATGTGAAATTTAAATCTAGTACATTAATTTTAGCAATGAATGTACGGAACATCTATTTGCACTTACTAAGTGTATAATTGTTCACATCTTTCTGTTTGTTTGTTTTGATGATAAAGATAAATCACCCCAAATTTCAGTTTTTTATGCATTTAGATAGCATTTGATATGCTGGAGAGCTTTCAATTATCCTGTATTTACATAGGATCTGTAAAGACCTATAATTTTAAGGTAGTGATATTGTTTAGAATTATGCCTAGAAGATCCCAAGAGAAGTACATATTTAAAGTAATTAAAACTACATTAATATACGGAGAAGATACTTTCCAACTTTACAGAGATATAAAGCCATCATTGTGTGGAACAATCATAGGCTTGTAAAATTCCTAAAATTTATGGCTTTTTATTTTGGGAGAGGTGAAAATAAACCAGGACAATCTTTTTTTTTTCTTCTTTCTACTTTCTCTTCTTCAATTCTATACATTTCCAGAATTATAGACCATATTTAAATGTTACTCATCTTCTCATCAAGACTCTGTAAACTCCCTGTCTCTTAAGCATGAGGAATGAAGGTAACCTAACACCGGTGATTTTTCAGAAACGGAAACCTGATTTCTGATTGTCAATGAAAACCTTCACCAGACAAGTTAAAAAAGACAAACCAGACTTTATCCATGACTTTTACAATAGGAGTCAAGACTATTGAACTAGGGGGAGAACTTGAACTCAACTCCACTGAAACAAAAGGCAGCAGAATTATGAAGCAGTGTGGTGTGCAAGTGAAAACTACTAAAGGACAATGGAGGGGAGATGCTGATGGGAACTTGATTAAACCATGTGTCTGCTAATTGGCACTTCTTGGGTTGAGAAACCTCTCCTTTCAGGGAGACTGGTATAGGGCCACTATCTCCCTTAGTGATTACATTTCAAAAGAAGGGCCCTTGAGAAAGACATTCCTGAGTGGTAAAACTGGCAAGAGGCTGGGAGCAGATTTACATCTCAAAGAGGCAGAGAAAGTTTTTCTAAAGTAAATGCTCTAAGAAAAGGGAGATCAGAGGTTTCTAATCTGGGTAGGATTTGTCTAAAGTTCAGTCAAACGGAGGGAAACCTTAATAAGGCTGCTTGGTTAGGTCTGGGTCCCTCTGATTACTTAGAAAGTGGTAGCAGAGTTGACAAGTGTTCCTTGGAAGATTTTCCTTCTCAAAAGCATTTCTGCTAAGCATGTTAAAGACATATTTGAATTGAAATGTTCCCCTTTATAATGTAAATATTCTCTTGGAAATGAAGCTTTTTCACAGATTAGTACTGTGAAAGATTTACATGGGATAATCAGATTGCTTTCCTTTTGGCTGAGAAATATGCCCTGGTAATTACTATTTTGATTGGGATGTTAAGAAGAGAGAAGGAATAATAATTGTTCAACATGACAAACTTGGAGAAGATAGACCCAATAGATGCTACTACCATGTTTTCCTGAAAATAAGACCTAAACGGACCATCCACGTTAATGCGTCTTTTAGAGCAAAAATTAATATAAGACACAGCATTATATTATATTATATTATATTATATTATATTATATTATATTATATTATATTATACTACACTATACTATAAAGACTGGTTCTTATATTACAGTAAAATAAGACCGGGTTTTATATTAATTTTTGCTCCAAAAGACACATTAGAGCTGATGGTCCGGCTAGGTCTTATTTTCGGGGAAACACGGTAGCAATGACTAAGAAATTGCATTTGGACAGGACAAACTTAACTCACTTGTACATTTTTCACTGGCCCCTAGGACTAGCAACAATCATAGAAATTCATCCTTGCATTATATACACACCTGTAAACAAAGATTAGAAAAAAAATATAGTGGTAGTTTACAAACTCATCCACATATAAATGGGAGCAATTTTCATATATTCTGTATGGAATTATCTTATGTTTAGCGTTCTGAACCTAGGCAATGAACAGTATCCAATAGATCACATTTAAATAACTAAAGCATGTGAAAGGAATGTAAACCCAGCAAAGCTGTGTTTCAGTGACTAGGTAATGTTCTTTAAGGGGCCAGAGAGCAAATATTTTAGGCTTTGCGTACCATGAGGCTTCTGTATCAACTACTCACCTCTGCCTATCCAGTCATGAATGGCTTAACAGCATGGATAGTTCTGAGGTACGCTGTCATTAGGTGATTTCATTGTTGTACGGACATCATAGAGTATACTTACATGATCCTAGATGGTACAGCCCACTACACATGGCGGCTATAATGCATTATCTATGGATTGCAGCATATATTTGGACCATCCTTGATTTGAGATATTATTATGTAGTGCATGACTGTATAGCTGAAAGCAGCCGTAGCCAATAACATAGGCAGTATAGTAATGAATGGGTATGGCTAAGTTCCAATACAATTTTATTTACAAAAACAGGTGGCGGTGGGAGTCCTCAGGCATAGTTTGTCAAGCCCAGGACTATGGGAACATTTGCTGATGTGAAGAAGACTCTAATATACTCAACTCTTTTATAACCTACCTGAGTTAATACTCTACTTGCCAACATACAGTGATGTGCATGGTGTAAAAAAAAAAAAGAAGAAGGCCAAGAACCAAGGATTTGTCGATAAACTTGAAAGTGACAAGAAAAAGAAAGGCTCTCTAGACAGAAATGTCTTTAGAGTTGAAAAGGGCAATTCATTAGCTGATTAGAGTTTGACTGGCTTGAGAATAACTGGCTCTCTTTTTGTAATTTTCTGTTCATCAATCTTGAGAAGCTTTTGACCTGTGCATTAGAAAGGAGATTCCCAGGCTCACAGCTGACACTACTTACTAAACCTGATGCTTTCCCAATTGTAAATGAATAAATTAGTATTCCAATATAAACAAAGGTAACCTGTGATTTTGATTAGTTCAGTAAATCCCCAGTAGCCTAATTAATTCTGGATGAATTGTTAAATTTGTTTCTGGATTTGCATAGCTGCAGCCCAGTCTTCAGCCACTGTGAAGAGCTGCCAAAATGAACAGCCAGTGTTCAATTGCCCATCTTTCACATCTACTTGCTGTAACATATTAGAGAGACACTAACTCTGTAAAACTTCATTGTAAAGGCAAATGCTCTGGACCCCAGTTTCAGTTTTATCAGTAATAGTGGTGTGTTATGGCAAGTAGCAATCTCTTTTATCTGAATTGTTTTAATTAGGCAAACCGTGCTAAAGGCTATTTTTCTGTCTGAAATGCTCAAATTCTATCCACTGTGTGGAGCAAGGGTGTCAAAACTTTTTTCAACGTTTTTTACCAAGGGCCATATGCGGTAAAATACACAAACAGCCAGGCCACTCATTCGAGGTGAAGTACATATTGCTTCACCTGGTTTATTTAGTAAACTAAATGTATTTTTGGAATTTGCTGCGGGCCAATTAACAATGGATTGCAGACCGCAGTTGGCCTGCGGGCCGCAGTTTTTACACCCCTGGTATGGAGGGAATAGTTCATTCATTTAGTCTGTATGACTGACAGTAATCTAAAAATAGTGGACATTTTTCAATTTATTAAAGACAAAGTAAATAACGAGTCATTGGATTGACTCCAACATTGACATCCTGGGGTTTTCTTGAGGTAAGTGCAATGAACACAGGTTAACATTCTTTCCTTATATCAGTGATAGCTTTTTTACCACACCACTGTGCACACAGTTAAGACACAGGAAATGGCTATTGATTAGCTGAATGCTTTTACCCTGGCAAATGAGTATTCACAGCCAACTTCTTCTGTTACATTCTCTCCTTCATCGGTCTATGCAATTTCTCTCCCTGCTTTACTATATTGAATTCCATTTGTAAGTGATCATACTAAAACTTTTAAAAAATGATTAAAGATCATAAGTTAATTCTGTATTTCATGTATAAAATAATTCAGTCTTTTAGAGTATTATATCAAATTTTCTCAAATTGAAACAGGCCCCGGTTGGGACCCCCACAAATGAGGTCTTCCAGTGCCCCTGGCCTTGCCTCTCCCTGCCCTAGAGCTTAACAATTGATCAACCCCCTCCCTGTGGTTTGAGCTTGGAATGTCCCCTGTCCCAGTTCCTGAGTTTGGAATGTCCCCTGTCCCAGTTCCCTGCTTTAGATAATTACCCTGAAACTTATGCTTGTTTACTGATCACAATACCCCATGCTTACTGGTCACAATCTATGGCCCAGCATTCTTTGCAGGTCACTGCCATAACTGCTACTGGGTTGTTGGGGAGTCACATCGCCTGAGAGGAGGTTCCATGCAAACCCCCAGAACCATCACATGGCCTCTGGAGGAATGCCCAGATTTTCCCTTAAATATCCCAGGCTGGTCTGAGAATGTTAAGGCAGTTTTTGGAGGTGTTAACCTGCTGCCTTCTCAGACCACTGGTCTCCTATAATAAACGCTTATTCTATGGCCCAGTTCCTGTGTTGATCTATTGGCTGAGCAGAGCAGGCAGCACGAGCACTGATTTCAAAATCATATATGATATTTATACCAACAAATCATACAGGAAAAAGGTTTTTGATTACTTCAACATCTCATTGCTATTTTTCATGATTTTTGTAAGTAGAAGAGTGATTATCACTGTTTTCCATAGCTTTTTTTTTTTTTTTTTTTTTTAGCGTGTGTATATCTAAGCCTTAGTTTATATGTAAGAGTAAACCCAAAATAGCATATGAGTCATGAGCCTGGGTTTTTCCTTGCATGCTTAAGTAATACCTGTAAAAATTAAACCAATGCAATGTATACAAACAGATTTCTGAACATGGTGAAATGGTGCCTATTTTAACATACAAATACTTCAATAACTCTTCCCTATTAATAACAACTGCAGCATAATCAATTTTAGTATATGTGCTGCCGAAGCAAGCACACAGAATAATCAGAATCTAAAGGCCAGGTACAGTAATAAGTATTTAAAAATATTGTATCTTCTCAATACTGTTAAAAGTTATGCTAAACAAAATAAATGAGAAAGAAAAGTCAAGAACCATATGACTTCACTCATATGTGGGAAAACTGAAAGCAACAAAGAAACAAGACAAAGAAACAAAAACTCATAGACCCAGACAATAGTTTAGTGGTTACCAGAGGGGAGGGGAGTGGTAGATGAGGGAAAAGAGGATCAAATACATGGTGATGGGAGAACTGCCTCTGGGTGGTGAACATACAATGCAATATATGGATGATGTATTATAGAAATGCACATTTGAAACGCATATAATTTGACTAGCCAATGTCACCCCAATAAATTCAATTTAAAAAGTTAAAAAAGAAAAAAAATCTTACAGGGGTATTTGACTTTAGAAACTATATCTAAATATTACTTTGATAAAAATCAATTTTTTAAAAATTAAAAAAGTTAGGTATCAATTTTATTTTAAAGATGGAAAAATTAAGAGTCATAGAGTTTAAATAACTTGTCAAAAAATGCCCCAAATAGTGTATATTAGACATCAAATTATCAAACTGAGTTAGGCATCAAAGTCATATCTCAAATTTGGGTTTTGTTGATAATATAGTTCATGCTTTTGTCTTTCATGCTATTCCGACTTTATTGTAAGTAGCATGTATCTTTTTTCAGGTGATTGCTTTACAAACTGTCCAAAGATAATATTTTTGTTTGTTTGTTTTTTTCTCTTCTGACTAATTGTGTTCAAAGACCTGAACTCCTTCTATCTTTGCATTAGCCATCCTTAGTGTTTGGGGGAAAGTTCCTATCTGATGACAAGATGGCTGCTGAAGCTTCAATTATATTTTCCTCCCATAATAGCATCAGAAATAGGAAAATAAAATCAGAATCATAACAGTATTCATTGCACGACGTAGGGTAGTTTTAAAGATTAAATGAATCACATACTTAGAATGGTGCCTGAAAAATAATAAGTCATGAGTAATTTTGACAATTATTCTCTTACTCTTGTCCTACAAGAAGCAACTCATTTACAAACAGATTTTTAAACTTGGTATAATGTACCTTGAAATATCAATACATTATTATTCCAGTCTATACACCTATAATATTAAAATCATCAAGCTGTATGTACCTTTGAAGTTTTCCATATCGTGAAGTTAAAATTGACTTGACTACTTAGGATGGACAATCAAGTCTCTCTGTTAAATATAATTATTGTTAGGTCACGTGTCAAATGGAAACTATTCTCATAAAAAAGAACAATTTTCCAGTTGTTATTGTCATACATATCACTGAATGAAAATATTTACTCTTCACATATTTCAGATTAAAATTCAAATGTATGTAATTTATTTGAAAAAAGAAATTAAATAACATTGAACAAAAATGTTGAATGGCATTTGGATTATATTTATAAGACCACAGAAGGAATATCACAAAGTCATGAATAAAAAGAAAAAGAAAAGGTTAACATATGCAACTGTTTGAAGTATTGTCCTTATTACAGAGTTATAAAGAAAATAAAAAATGTAATTGCAATATTGCACGAGAAACTTCATATTTTTAGAGAAAATCTCTTATTGAAGTCTTTTTAAATATTTTCCCATAACTTTTAAATTTCACAAATGACATAGAAATGACCAAATGCTAAATACTTTTATTTATGCTTGTGGGTATAAGCCCTTCTCATTTCTTTCAGAACTTGTGACAGAAATAATTCCATTGAATGCTTTCATTCTCATATTTTTCCTATCCACCAGCTTCTTTTCTTCAGGATAAGCTCAGGATTCCTTTATTCCTTTCCAGATTTCTGTTTTCCCATTTAAATCTCTCCTCCCCCCCACCTCTACCCAATATATTAAAGGCATCTCAAAAATCTATGCATTACTACATCCAGTATTTACAAAATTTACACACTCTGCTTTGTCTATGTCATACACTAGGCTTCTGCAAGGCATAACTTGCATCTTTAAAAACGTTAGCTGGCAGGGCAAGTTTATCTAGCGTAGGGTCCACTTACCAATGGAGAAGAGTTTATCTATGAATGCACACTCTTATTCAAAGTATGTAAGAATTTATGTTTCTTTGTGTTCTTCCTGATACTTGCTATCACCAGTTTTGATACTTTATGCCATTCTGAAAGATTTGGCTGAAATTTGTATCTCCCTGATGACACACACGATTGAGTGCTTTTTCACGTTTTTCTTATCCACATGGGTTAACTAATTCATGGGGCATTAGATCAAGTCTTTGTTGATTGTTCTTTGGAGTCATATGTCTTTTCCTTACTGATTTTAGGAGAGCTTTATTCATTCTGCATATGAGATCTTTGTTAGTTTTGTGAATGGTAAGTATATTTTCCTGTTTGGTGGCTTGCATTAAGATGTCTTAATAGTATCTTTTGTGTAATAGACCATCTAAATTATAATGTAGTCGAACTTACAAGTCATTTACTTTATGGTGAATTATTTTTTGTGTGTGTGCCTTGTTTAAGAAATCTTTCTCTACCCCAAGATTATAAAGACATTCTTTAATATTACCAGGCATTTTTTGAGTATCAAAGCTTAATTTTAAATTTTAAATTTAAATCTCATGTGTAAATACCTTCTTTGCTCTCTTTTCCTTCTTGTATCTTTGAGCTCTCATCTAGGATCACTTTCCTTCTGACTGAAGAACATTCTTCAGAATTTACCTTAAAACAAGTTTATTAGAGAGGGAGTTTCTGTTTATTTTAATATTTTTACTTTATTTTAATTTTTATAAATCTATGTATAATTCTAAGATTGATTTTTTTCCCCCATCTTTTCCACTAGCGTCTTCCTTTCTGCCTCTGCTGATCATATCAGTTACCTGTCTAACTTTCCTAAATGGGAAGATGATCTGTATTTTTTACTTGCATAATTTTAAGATTTATCTTTGTCTTTGATTTTCTTCAATTTCACTCTTAAGTGTCTAGATATGGATTATTCTAGTTTTACAGTTGCTTAGCTTGAAATTTGGTGAGCTTCTCCAACCTATTGGTTGCTGTCTTTCAACATTTATGGAAAATTCTCAGCTACTGTTTTCACATATTGCTTCCACCCATTTTCTCTGTTTTCTCCTAAAATTTCAAATAAATCTATTTTTGTTAACTTTATCTGTATTTTCAAATCTTTGTCTTTATGCTTTTCATTCTATAGTCTCTTTTAATCTTTCCAGTTTAGTAATCTTTCCCTTTTCTGCTGTGTCTAATTTGCTTTTAAGTACATCAATTTAGTTCTTAATTTCAGTCATTACGTGTTTTACTTATATAATTTCTACTTGACTCTTTTATAAATTTATAATGTTTATAGATTACAGATTTAAGTTCTTTGCCAAAACTGGCTTTTATTTTCATAAACAATAAATTTTATAATCCCAGTAGGAGTGTTAGTGTTATATTTCTGTTCATTCTCTTCACGCTGTCTTCTTTCTTTGTGATCCATGTTATTCTTGATGTTTGCTTGATATTTTATTTAAATTTTATTTATAACAATGATTAGATGACTCATATGATATTACTTTACTATAGAATAGAAAACTTTATATTTTTTGAGACAGCCAGATAAAGGTGGGCTGAAGTCCATATGTTAACTTGCAGAGTGTTACACTTTAAATTTCTAGCACTGAGATGGAGGAAGTCTATTATTGTACCTGTTCCATATGCCTAGAGAACAAGAAGACACTTAAGAACACTTAGGCCTCTTGGTCATCTTGTCAAGATGAAAATGTTCCCAAAACAGTGGGTGACTCCAGGTGCAATCTCATCTCTCTAAGTTATAGTTCCTTTTAGGGCACAGATTGGGCAATTCCTCACTGTCCCGTTATCTCAGTCATGCTTTTAAAATATATTATTTGTTCGCTCATTTTGGCAGCACATATACTAAACTATATTATTTGTATGCAATCCAGGGTTATTTGTGTGTTTATTGTTGTTTTACTTCTTCAATGGAAGAGTTAGGCCAAATGATCTAGTCCATTTGCTGCTAAAAGAAAGATGTGTCTAGATTTCTTACTGTAAAATCAAAATTTATTTTGTCTTATTTTTATAATATAAGCATACAATAACTTAAAGACAAGCAATTAGTATCAAAAGTTCTAGACAGTTTATCACAATATATCAGTGTAGATCTTATCTCCTAATTAGGTAATCATTAATACGTGTTTTGAAATCAATATTTCTTGGCAAAAGATACCATCAGACTATCCCAATTAGTTAAGGAGCTTGTTATTGAGTAATCGTGGTTTTCTTATTATAAGAATAATTAATTTATTTCATCTAGGATTCATAATTGTCTTTTTTGTGTGATGTACTTCTAACTTAAGTATTTTATTATTATCTGCTTTTAATTACTAATTCATTTTAATGGAGTAGATAAGTAAAAAAATACATGTCGTTTGAAAATATTGCTGATAAAATTTCTTCTAGGCATCATTCTTATAATAAGAATTGTAAGCTTTATCAGAGCAATAAGATTATGAGATTAGTATTTAAATAAATGAAATATTAAACATGAGTCTGGACTTAGGAACTGAAAAATACATAGTTATTTAGAAGCACACAATCCTGTTTATGATAAATTTTGTTCTTATGATTTTCAAAGAATGGGTTTTCAATCAAAGTTATTAAAATCATCTGCTTTCAATTGGTGTTTCACAAATATTAATAATATTTTGTTCCTATTCTGTAATGTTTTAAAATCACATACTATTTTTACCCAAGTTTCTATTACTATTTTTATTACCTAGTTGCTTTTGGAAAAATGTTTTATAAATATTTTCCTGCTGTGGTTGAAGTTGTGCAAAACTATACTTGTCTCTCTGCCTTCATTTTCTACTAGAGGAGACTTACAAATTTGTATTCCTTTTAAAGTATGCTCTTAATATTCCTCTAAGTCAAGTTGTGAAAATGAGAAAGCGCAGAAAGGGATCCACAGGGAGAAACACTTTACTTGCCTCTTAGCTTTTCTAAGCACTCAAAAGAAAAAAGGTGGTCTGGAAACTGCATTAATAGTTTCATTCATAACATGAGATCAGAGGAAACACCACAGCTTGAGTTATTTCCTTGAATATTTGAGAAGGCCTCCAATAGAAGCTAAAGTTTATACATAAAAAGAAGAACTAAAGTATTTAAAAAAAAAGCCTCAGTACCATCTGTTATACTTAACCTATATGTTTTTACCAATTTTCAGGGTATCAGATGAGTTGATGTTATGAGATACATAATTTTAATTAAAGACCTTTCAAACCTGCATCACCATTGGAGCTGAAGGGATGGGGAGGGGTACTGAAATAATTGATGTTGTTTGGGGCAAAGCGGTTGTCTATACATAACCAGCATAAGATGTTTGTGGGTAGAATACTATATAATGAAATATACCATCATTAATGTATGTCTATAAAAATATAGATTAACCACAATTGATAAAAAACTGTTTTTAATGTTTTTCTTTGAAACTCGTATTTCGAAACTGACAACTATGATCATTAAAATATACACAGACACTCAGAGACCACCAGTAGCTCTTAAAACTAGTTTTAAATTTATTGATGGATTAAACTCTTAGTTATGTTTTAGGTTGTTAATGCATCTCTAAACATAATCACCATTTATGTATAAAATTTGTCATTTTGATGTATTTTACTCACCATTAAAGCATTCTTGATAAAATTTAGATTATAAAAATAAAAATGTTTCACGTTTGTGATTTTGTGAGGTGAAATCTTTGCTTGTTAATAACTATCAGAAGAACAAGTAAAGATGAGCATGATACTTTTGTAGGTAAAATAAATCTTACTGCTAAAATATTTAAGAAAAGGACCATTTGATTTTGAAAAGTAACAAGCGAACATAATTGTATTTTTATATGTAGTTCTATATAGTGTATTAGGAAAGAGGTAAAATGTGTAGCATAAAATATGCAGGAAATAATTTCTAAAGAGCTCCTAAAATGCATATCATTATTTAATAATACATATTACTGAGATAGTCTTAAAATTCATTTTAAAATATACTCTCCAAATTAAATAAAAAACTTGTCTATGGATGTTACTATTCCCTGGGTGGATAGTAATTCTTATTTCTAATTATTCATCCTCTCAAAAAATTTACATTTTAGAAAGATGTCCCACATAATGTTATACCAAATCTCACTGTTTATTCTAAGATGTTCACATTATCTAGTTAGCATTGTAATGTGTAACTACCAAAAGCAAAACTAATTAGAAAGGCCTGGCACCTAGTACCATTAGCAGGAGGTTACGTAGTGATGAGATTCCAAGGTGACTTAGTAACAGCTGTATTTCTAAATGACAGAATAGCCAATGCTGTTTTTAGAAGCATGTGTCCCATTACCTTATGCGTGACTTTATAAGGAACCAGAAACTGGAATTCAGGAATGTTAATGGAAAATTATTAATAATTCTTATTTGATACTCTACTTGATGTTATTACTTTTATAAAACCCTCCCTTCCTTTAAGTTTGTAATATTAAAATAAAAAACATGAAGAAATACTGTGTCTGCAAATTTCAAACTTTCCCCTACCTAACTGGTCAAACATATTTTCTTTTAGTGATTTTATATAAATGTAAATATAAATAGCAGAAGGAGTATTTAAAAAGCAGATTAAAAATATTCCTTATGTTCTTATTACTCAGGAAACATTGAAATAAGATATGAATATAGAAAAATGTCAGTAGGAAACATTAAACCATAAACGCAAATGACTGAGCAAGATGTTTGTTACCAATTTCCATCATTTTTTTTTTTTATTCAGTGATGTAACAACCAAAAAATAAATAAATTTTGACTGAGTTTCTCTGTTGGATTTTTCAGTTTCAAAAGCATACGTACCCCCTTCTTTGACAACAGAAAACAACGATGACTTAAATAACCTTGGTTTTTAGATTAAAAACTGGATTTTATATAACAATATAAGGGTCAGTTTACTTGTATTTATTTTCATCAGATAATGGTGTGGCAGCCCCTGATCCATGACATCAGGGATCATTTAAAATTAATTTAGCATGTCCGTGTAAAGGATTATATGGTCAATCCTGGCCTTCTGATACAAAGATGTCTGCCATGTTTAATATTACCATTTGTGCTAGTACCCAAAACTTAAAGAACTGTTTATTGAATATTTTATCAATGCATTTGGTTAGTGCTTCTCTTCATCCTCAAGAAGAAGACAAGATTCAGAAACAGAGAAAAAGAAGGTAGAATGTTGAAAGGGAATGGAGGTGGTGGGATGTGTGTGTGTGAGAGTGTGTGTGTGTGCGCATATATGTAGGAGACAGCAATGATTGCAGCTGATCATATTTATTACAAATTATAAGCCACCAGTTTCTCCACTCATCTTCCCCACCATGAAAAATGTCATCAAATACAACAAATGAACAAAGGACAATTATTGCCCCCCCCACCCCCCTCCACCCAACCATCATGGAAATTTCAGGTACAATAGTGTGTTGTGGTATTTCTAACCTGGCTAAGATTAAGTAACTTCAAAATACAGGACTCAATCATAGTGTTGAAAAGTTAGAGTGTCTGTGAATGTCAGCTGAAAAAGTAAAGGTCCTTTTCACCTGGATGAAAACTGGTAGGATTATCCAAGTTATTTCTCATGCTAATGAACAATGACAGAGTTGTGAATTCCCATAGTTGGTAAGAATTGGCTGAGAACAGAAAAGGAAAGCCAGTTATATTTTCTGGTTTGGCATAATTATTAGAAGAAATACGTTCAATGGTTAATTAAAAATGTGATATTTAACTTTAAAATGTAAGGATCCGGAAGTGACTATGCACCAACACGATCTGATAAAGGCAGCTGACAGAATTTCGCTTAACTGCTGTTTAGTAAGTGAACGTCAGGTTTTCCTCCTTTAACTTCACAAATAAATCTTATTTCTTTAGACTCAATGTATGTTTCCCAGCATAATGATGCATTTTATCTATTCAGCTATGCTAGTGTTCTCTGAAGCCAGCCAGCAAATGATCTCACCTCACCTACAATATAAATCTATCAGTGCATAAACAACATCATTTTGATTTCAATGCCAATGACACACTGCACGTCGATTTGGTAGTTAAATAATGTATCTCTCTTTTAGGTGTAATCTGCCAGACTTATTATAACTCTACTTCTGATATTCACTTCATGTTTAATAGTTCTTTGCCTCATGAGGATGCTTGTCAATCAATTAAATTGAAATGTCATTCTGACCTTTTATTGGAAACATTTTACTTTCTTCATTTCATCACAGGTTTTTTTTAAATTTTATTTTATTTAAATTAAAAGTCTTAATGACTGGTATTTAACAACTTTATACTAATTCACCTTACAAAACTACTTGCTCATCAACATGGCTGACTCTTTCTGTTTACAGAGGTTATCCAGTTGAATCTGCCTGAAGATCAGAAACTAAGCATTACAACAGCAACTGTGGGACAAAGTGCTGTTCTGAGCTGTGCCATTCAGGGAGCACTGAGACCCCCCATCATCTGGAAAAGGAACAATATTATTCTAAATAGTTTAGATTTGGAAGACATCAATGTGAGTATATAAATAAACACTGCTTTATAATTTGTATGTTTCACATGACACACTAGACTGTGAAATCTGAGGAGCTTAATGAATATTGGAGGTAGAGTAAAAGAGAATTATTGGAAAGTCACCATATCCATTTTACTGACTGGGAGGTGCACTATGGATCATTTGAAATGATCCAAATCACTTGTGTAGACATGGCAAGCAGGCTTTGCAGCACTGTGATGAGTATGAGATCACGCCAATTTAAACCGCAAAGGTCAATCAGAATTTCTCTAATTACCAATAATTAATCTCGTATTTGCTGTTATGGTTGAGCAACAATACCGACAGCTTGAAAAGTGTTAAAGTGGATAAAGACAGTTTTTGCTTCAAATACATCATAATGTATGAGAAACAATAACTATTAATCAAATAAAAGGGTTATTTTTCTAGAATGAAGGGGCGTTTCTACACTCCAGTTCACTCCTAGAAATTCAGAATCCTACTCAGTTCAATAGGGTACAGCTCCAAAGGTGAAACAAAAACAGAACAAACTCCAGGGTACCCATCTGTTTCTACCATGCTCTCTGCTGAAAGTGAGCATCTAAAAGTCAACAGCATCCTAGATAGTGAACAGAAGTAAAAATTTTATGGTGTGGGATACCTATGGATATGAGGTGGGACAATCCGATGCCTTAGTGATTTGGGGGTTTTATACTGTCTTTGCATATAAATTCTAGTTATGTTTTATTACTCAAGAAAGCCATCACTTAGCCCCTTTCTCTTTGCTGCTTTATAAAGTACTCTTGTTTATTGTACTCAAATGATTCAACAACAAGCAGTTTGTTTTTATGTATTTATTCTTTTGATAAAATGGTTCTAAATTGGATTACATCTGAGAACTTTCCTGAGAGATGGAGTATAATTGGAGTATAATAGTTAACTCTCTATGATATCACATGCATTGTGCCGTACATAGAAAGCTATAATCTTAGGAGCATTCAAGATTAGTTGAGAGGTATGGTCCTAGACAAAATCATTTTGGGTTTGCCATATGGCTTGTTATATCTAAATTTCATCTTTTATTTTCTACCTCTATCCTTACTATCAAACTTTTCACTACTATTTTCAAGAAACTCATGTATTCTAGGATGCAATCATTTGACAATATCAAAATAAGTTAATTTCAGTTGCTTCAAAAGTAAAGAAGATGATGCTGTTCATTATTTCCTGTGGACAACATGCAGAGGTGGACCCATCCTTGTGCATGGAACTTATAAAGTATTTTGCTTACTTCCTAGTTATTGACTCTGTTCTAGAAACTTTAGATTTCTGGGGAAAAAAAGATTAGAGATTGGCAAGTTAGGTCTTTAAAATATATGTAAGTATTAGATGAATTCTGGAATCAATAAATTGATTTTTATTAGATGATGTTATTTTAAATACATTTCATAGAGTAGATAAATTTTGAGAATTTCAAAAACACTTTCAGTATCTAGAAAGTTTCAATTTCATTTTGACCCATATTTAATTAAGTTGAATAAGCATTCATAATCTATAGTGTACACATAACTACCAGCCTTTCAAATAAAATTGCAGAAAATATCCAAATATATCTTTGAAAGAAGGGAAATTTTTTGAATTTCCCATACTCGTGGTGTTTTTATTTAAGTACCTAAATACATTTAATGCATGTAAATACATTAAATGCATATACTGATATACTTTAAATGTGAAATAAAACAGTTATAAAATATTGCTTATTATGTTTTGTTTTATACTTGCTCCCGCCCATGAAAAAAGCTCTGGAGTTGGTCAACATTCAACTTCAATAGGATTTTCAGTCAACTAGTCCAAATATGTTGTTTGAGCATCTTTCTTGGCTTCTCATTCCCCAAGGCTGACACTCTGCTCTCCTGGATAGTCTATGAACTTCCTAGTGTCTTTATTAAAGTCCTTTCCTGCCTGAAACTACCTAGAATGGAATTTATTGTTTGCCACTGAGAATGTTGTCTCATTAATTTTTTGGATCTAATATATTAAGATAAATCTATGATTATATCTCCTTAAAATGTATTTTTTGTTCTTAGATACGGATTTCTGATGTGTTGAAAGAGCAAGTTGATTTTACTGTAGGAAAATATATTCTCAGTTGGTTTATAAGCAAAGAAGACTTTCAAAAAGTTCAGATTTGAATCAGTTGTTCTACCTTATTATTACATTATCTATTTCCACAAAAGTGGATTTAATTTCCGTTAAATTATGTAAAGCCAAAATTATAAATGCCTTTTGTGTCAAAAGGAATCAGTAACAATTAGCAGTAGTTTTTCTGGTTCTTTAACATATATAAGAGGATTGAGTATGTATTTACCTAGTCAATACATGAATGCCTTCTGATTGCAAAAGATTAAAAGGATATAGATGTATGTTTTTTAAGTAACATAACAATTCCTCATCTTTCATATTTACCTATTTCCACTCTGAAGTATGGAAGAAATTCTGTGAGTACACTTTTAATCCCCCTTGGATGCATTGCTAACATAATTTTATTTATTTAATAGGATAGATTCATATTACTACTAATCATTTCACTGCCTAATTATCTCATTAGCCCTAAGAAAAATTCCATGAAACAGGGAATCTTATCCTCTGTTTACACATGTGGGGATTTTTGCTAAGATAGTTTTTCACCCAAGGTCCATGAGCTAAAAAGTGGCATGCTGGGAATGTTTACATGGCCTGATTGATCATGAGCTTAACCTCTGGGTGGAAGTGAGATATTTTTAGTTTTTGGTGCTCTTTGGAAAATGTATCACAAATAATTCTGGCCCCTACATATTACAAATAGATTTATATTCTGTTCTATTATACGTGGGACTGACTGATATCCAGTTGATGTTTGAAACCTTTCATTTTGTCTGTCTTCCATTTTGTACCGGATGAATAAAAGGGCATCACTGAACCACTGGAGAGAGTATGACACTTTCTCAGTTTGCAACATGGGCTGGGGTCATAGACTGTCTGGATTCCAATCAATATTCAGTGTCTTGGGAGTGATGTGCCCTCAAGCAAGTTATTTAACTTCCCTATGCCCCAGCTTCCTGATCTTCAATAGACGATAACAATAGAATAAACTCATTTTATGTGAGAATTAATCAGGTAAAGCTTTTTTAAAACTGGTTAATAACAGTCTATGAGGCACATTGTAAATGTTTAATCAAACTCGGTTCTTTGTTTTCTCTCCTCTCCTTTCCTCATCCTCCCCCACTTCTCCTCCCCCACCCCCACTCCCTCCTCTTCTATATCCTCTCCCACTTTCTTCTCCTTCTCTTTTTTCTCTTCATCCTATACAGGTTCCAAGGAGTACAAACACACTCAGCCTTCCTAAAACAATAGGAGTCAAATGTTAGGATACATATAAGTAATAAGGAAGTATGGAAACTCACTGGAAATGCCAGAACCAAATTTTATCTAATTATGACCACTGAAACTGGACAATTTTATTTTTTCCTATCCAATGCAGCTTTAGGAATCATGCTGACTTAGCTCCCTCTTAGCAATCTTGTATTAACCCCTGCTCTAAAGATATGCTGTTAAATTTACTGAGCTACTATATATTCATCTATTTTCCTTTGGATGTGTGTCTTCAAGCCTCTTTCTGTTCAAATTCTTGAAAAAAGATAATTGGCTTCTTTTCATCATCCAGTTTGGGCAGCACTTGGCACACAAACTACAATTCTGGTATTATTTTGCCTGAGCCTGAGTCCTAATCCTGGTCGCATCAGCTATGACCATGGGACACAGATGAGAAGGTACGAGGTATATAGCAGGAGTCTCCTATGCAACTTCCTTCTCACCAGCTGCTTTGTGATTTGGAAGTCCCATTTGCTAGGGAAACTGAGTTAAGGAGGACAAGTCAAGCATAGAGACAAAGACATAGATTTGAGAAAAATGTCAGGAGAGGATAGAATTGATTGAATAGGATTGGCAGTCAGGAATGAAGGAATGAGAGGAAATATAGCACTATTTTTATTTTATCTTATTACATTTATTGGTGTGACACTGGTTATATAAAATTATATAAGTTTCAAATGTACAATGTTATAATAATTCTATAGAATATTGCATTCTATATTCACCACCCAAAGTCAAATCTCCTTCCATCATCATGTATTTGACGGCCTTTACCCTTTTCTACCCACCCCACTCCCTACTTTAGATGGGCTCCCTTTACCAAGAAAATTTTCAGTAAGCCATTGGATAGCAGAGGTTTTGTTTTGTTTTGTTTTCCTTTGTTGGTTTTTACCTGAGAGAGATTAGGTCTACAAATCCAGGCCATCATTGTGTGTATCTTATTTATAATATGTGTTGTTTTTCACCATTTATTAAGTTATATTATAATCTAGTCTTTATTCAACATTGAAATCAAATGAATCACACTAAACTAGATTTCAATTCTAGTTTTCACTACTTATTAGTGATGTAATCACAATGAATTAATTGAAAAAATTTAAGGTTCAGTCTCTTCATCTATGAAATATTGATTATCATAAAATTCAATGATACATACCAAATTTCAAGAAAATGTGATTTTTTTTATCACTATCAGTAGCTTAATTCAATATGGCATTGTTGATCATGTTTAATAACAGGTAAAGCCCCATGAAAATATTATGTCTTTGAAAGTAACCTGATGTAATATATATTAGTATGACTTTCAACCGCTTTACAGGTAAACTGCTAGATAAAATATAGAAAACTTTCAGGTAATTTTGAATTTCAGATATACAAGAAATAATTTTTTACTATAAGTATGTACCAAATGTTGCATGCGATGTACTTATTCTAAAATTATTCTTGTTTATCTGAAATTCAACTTTAATTAGGTGTCATATATTATTTGCTAAGTCTGGCTTTCTATTTACATGAAACTCAAATTTGTTTGACTACTGAATTAAGCCACTTAACTACAAATGATACTATGGCTTGTATCTCAGGGATAAAAAGTTCAACATGGTCATGTGAATTTAATCCATTGGCTTTATGAATGCCTATTGTTTTCTCATTTTTAGTATTTGTTCTGTGATTTTTGTTTTTTACATCTCTAATCTGTGTTAGCCGTGTGTCCAGTACTGAGCAGAAGAGACTGGGAAAAGGTAGTGGATTAAATGCACAGGAGTTTATTCTTTCAGAAAATATACTGTCTACAGCTGGCATGATTGTTCCACAAAGCATCTGGAACTCAATCTCTTATCTTCTTTCTCACATTCCAAGAGCATAGCTTTCATCTTCAAGGTCATCTCAGGGTTCAAGAGGGCTGTTGGAACTCCAGCCACCAATCTATATTCCGTCCATCTATAATCCAGGGCCACAGCTGTACAAAGCAGGTGAAAGAGAACTAGCACTTATTCCTGGAAATACCACAACTATTTATGGGTCACTGATGTATAATAACTGCAATAGCTATACTAGAGAGGTCGGTAAATACAATTGTTTAGGTAGGCATACTGCTCAGCCTTCTGTTACAAAGGGGGAACCGCAGAGAGCAGTCTCTACCTCTCATTCAAAGCCATCCAAGGGGATCTAAAATGTTCTACTTCAAATCTTGTTTTTGTTTTTCTGCATTGATTAAATATGATTATTCCTCTGAATTCAAATCTAAGCAATTCTGCACACCATTTTTGTTCCTTTGGTAGTTATGTGAGCTTTCAGTTTATTTCTTTGATTGTTTTATTTTGCTTTTATAGGCTTTTCCTTAAATATTCCCGCCTTTTTTTTTAATTTTTGCATTCAGTCTGATGAGTTTTCTTTCTGATCATTCTTAAGATAGTCCTAACCCTGCAATTTTACGAAGTGATTCTCACAATGTGCAGTTGAGCTCCAAGTAAAGCAGAGCATTCTGTTGGTTAAAAAAAAAAAAAAAATACACACAATAAAACTATTAAAATTATCATTTTAATTCAAATTGGAATCCTATTGCAGGTGTGTCAGCTTGCCATATTACTAGGTATTTTTAAATGCTAGATTTTTTGGTATATACCAGGCAAAATTAGCACTGGGAGATAACATTCAAAGCATACTAAAAGTGTCCTTATATGTCTGGATTTTTAAAGCCATTAAGGGCTTAATAAAGAATATTGTACCTTATTCTGATAAAAAAAAAGTTTCAGAATATGTACTGTACTTCAAATTTAGAAGTAATATTCTCTAAGTCATATGTTAGTTTCCAGAGACTGGAAGGAGTGATTTTCAGAATAAAGAATTCTGACTTTGTTACTCAATTTTAACATTTAAAGCAGTGAGAAAATACAAATTTTTTTCTTAAATGTATAGATTTTAAAGTTCTCCTATGTATAAGAAGGGCATTTTTACCCTTGAAGTTATTTATTGGTAGCAGAGCCCACGTTATTTATCACTAATAAAAATAATTTAATTAGCAAGATTTCATTTTAACTTTTTGGAAACCTGCAGTGTTGTCTTTTAATATGAAACATATTAAAACTATGCCATCAAAACTAGTTATTAAAAAGAAAGCTATTGACTTTTTCCTTCTCTAGAAAATAATAATAATTAAAAAAAATCAATTTCTTGTTTCACTCAACTGAAAATGTGGACATTTAAAGTTTGTAATATAACACATCATTTGCCATGTAATTTTTATCACTGATTCATTTTTAATATAAGCCAGAGGCCCCTGTGGTTCTTCAAATCCAAGTAGATTCAGAGAATATTTATGATTTAAATCTTCCAAGCTAAATAAAGCAGGGAGCATTGTCACGGCCGAGGAAGCTAAATTTTTCCCACAAGTATAAAACATGCAACGTGAATTCATTTTCCATATAAATATATGTTATACAGTTTTAATACTAAATGTTAAATTGGTGAAATTGTATGTGATCATAAACTTTGCCTAAAAGTGTGCTGCTTTAAAACAAATTATTCTAAATTCCTTTTTTTCTGCTGATATAATAGAGTACTGTGTATTATAATTTACTTCTGAAAGTCCTAAAATCAGTAATTTTAAAAACGTTTTAAATGTCTTTGACCATATTCTTTTGGAACTTATTCTTCAATTAGCACTATAAAAGAATGAAATGTCCATGTGTGACTGACTGAATGGAAGAAATATCTGTATGTTGGTTTGTTGAATACCTAATTTATTTATTTATTTTTAAATTTTATGTTGAGTTTTCAAAATTATGAAAGATCATGTTCTTTAAGTAAGTTTATGGAAAATACTAATATGGGAGCATGACTTCTCTATGGCATCATTTTTTTTTTTTTTCAGTAAGAACCTTGGCTAAGTAACTGTATAGATTCCTAAATTGATGAAGCTTTTTTTTTTCATTATTATGTCTCTGAACCCATAAATTCAGTTATAATATTTAAACTGGTTCATTCCACATGATACTTCTACGTGAAATTTCTCTTCTTAGTACCATTATTTCAATTGAATGTGCAAATTTCAAAGCAATACCTTTATCCCCAAACCTACAACGTTTACTCTAGGTACTCATAGCCAGAAAACTGGATTCTGCTGGAGTTCTCTCCCAGTTTTTTCCTCAAGTATAATCTGTCACATCTTTGTGAATTCAACTTTTTTATGTATCTTAAATCCACTCTGTCATCTCATTTCCACTATGACTGCCTTGGTTTAAGCTCTTATCATGTTTCACCTTCAAATTGTATCCTCACCTACTGAGATTGCCCCTTCACTTGAATCCTGTGCTTCTTATCACAGCCAGAGGAATCTTCATAAATTTACATCTGACCGTTTTGCTTTCCTCTAAAAACCCTTTAATGGCTTCTTGTAGCTTTCAGGGGGAAAAAAAATTGCAATCATTTAGCTTGTTCTAGAAAGCCTGTGCCTCTATTAAATCCTCCTACTATTCACACACATTCACTCTTTGGTACAGCCTCTCCAAAACACTAGGAAAACCTTCCATTGTCCCATTCATCTCCCTAAATCCAGTGTATCCTTTAACAACAGACAGATGCTTCTTATGCCTATGCTTAACCTTTTAAAAGTTCCTTGTTAAAGTTCCTTGTTCAGTAACTACAGTACTGTTGCATCCTAATCAAACTGAGAATAGTCTTTCTTGCCTTTCTTCTATGGACTAAAATCTCTGAGCAAAAGGACCTTTACCTGTACAACTTTGTGTTATGATGTTAGCGCTGTACTAACATAGAGGAGATACTCAATAATTTTTAAGTGCACAAATAACAAATGGCATAGTGATATTTCTTGTATTTTCAATTATGCATTACTGTAATCCCTCTTTATTTACAGGTGATACATTCCATGACCCCCAGTTGATAACTGACACCATAGATAGTACCAACCCCTATGTATACTATGTATTTTCCTATATGTACATACCTATGATAACGTTTTATTTATAAATTAGTCACAAAAAGAGATTAACAACATAACTAATAATAACACAGAACAATTATAACAATATACTGCAATAAAGGTTATGTGAATGTAGTCTCTCTTTCTTCCAAAATATCTTGTGCTGTACTCATCTTTTCAGTGAAAGGAAGCACTTCATGGCTTCTCGTTGGCATATCTGAATTGCCAGAATTGCTACTCTTGTGTTTTGGGGCCATTCTGAAGTAAAATAAGTGTTACTTGAACACCAGCACTGCAATACCTTGACAGTCAATCTGATAACCAAGACAGCTACTAAATGACTAACGGGCAAGTAGTATATACAGTGTGGACACAGGGATGATTCACCTCCTACGCAGGATGAAGTGGGAAGGCATGCAATGTTACGCTACTCAGACAGCATGCAATTTAAAACTTATGAATGGTTTATTCCTTGAGTTTTCCACTTAATATTTTTGGACCACTGTTGACAGTGGGTAACTGAAACTGCAGAAGTAAAACCGCGGATAAGCGGGGCTACTACTATATTGGGTTTATTTATGGACTTTATTTTTAATACCTTGCTAGGAATTTTATTTACTTCCTGTAGCCACATGCAGGGTTATAAATCAACTAATGTTTATTGGCAATCAATCATTGAAGCCTAGTACAGCTCAACAATTTCTGGATTCAATTTCTTTAATAACATTTCTCATTAAGCATATTGATTTTTTACTACAGCTTCAATTTAATCTCCTATCATATGCATTAGGGGTGGGGGGAACAAGAAAAAGATGAGGGGAAACACATATTTGGCCATTGTTTAATCTTCATGTATTCAACAAATATTGATTTAACCGCTATGCTTTTTCCAGCACTCAGCTAAATGCTGAGGATTTACTTATGAGAGACATCATTCCAGTCTTCAGAATCTCAGGAATCAAAAAAAAAAACAAAACAAACAAACAAAAAAAAACACGTACTTTACGTGTAATAATACAATATTAAACTGTTTCATAAATGTATGCATTTATATGCAAATACATGAAGTATAGGAAAGGAAAGCTGATTTATTTAAGTTTTCAGAATTATAGAAAATGTCTAAGACAACACTAGTCTTGCGATGTAGATGATAGCTAGATGAAGGAGTAGTAAATAGATATTCTTGGGAAACACATTGAGATAGCATGGTTCATTCAGTGAAGTGAAATTTCCCTGTTGTGTCTAAGAGTAAGCGAAAACAGGAGATTTATAAAGCCCTTGAATATATTATATAAAGCCTGCTTTTTGCATTGGATTACAGAGCTGTATGTTTACAGTTATAGCATATAACACAATGATAATATTTGATGAATACTTACTATTTACCAATTTGTAATTTGTCATTTTTAAAAAAGTATATTAACTCATTTATTTCTCAACACAAAATCCATATAAATGAACACATCTATACCCATACACAAGATAAAGCTTTAAGTTGATTTTTAACTGCAGAATTTCAATAGCAATTTTGGTTTTCTTTATAGTTTATCATACTCCAGTCACTTTGGTCCATATATGCAGATAGAACTTTAATTGAAACAAATAACACATCTATAAAATTTTAAGCAACTTTTCAGTTCCATAGCAAAGGAGAATAGCAAGCACCATTGGCATGGTATATAGCTTTGCCAGTTGCTCTTACAAACACCCTAAATTACATTATATTCCTTCCACAGGAGCTTTTCCATTGCCCTCTAATTATAGTTAACTTCTTTCTAACCTTTTAAGTAATGCCCAGCTTGTGAGAGTCAAAGCCACTACAAAATTTATTTTTAAAAAAACCAAAGGGAAATTATAGTGGGACAATTGCTTCTATATACTAACAGTCATAGGATATAAAATCATAACACTCTTACATAATTAAAGGCATGCTAGGTGGAGCATTTTAAATATAAAGACCACCAATCACTATTAGTAATTGTTAATTCTTATTTGCCTATCTCTCTGTTTTGCTGTATGAAGCAAAATTTATAGTTTGATCTAAAATTTAACAAAAACAATATCATAGATTTTGTTTTGTTTTGTAACAATATCCATATAAGCTATTAACATTATACTTCTGAGTTCTCAGTATTTTAGAGACGTTTCAGAAGGCTGTTAGAGTTGATAAGCAAAGAGAAAAGTTGTAAAATATCCAATTTTTTTTTTTTCCCATCAAGGATTTGTTATTTATTTCTGTTCAATTAGCAGGGTTTTGGCAGAGGGTGGAGACTTATCATATGTTTTTCTTCCTAACCAGCATACACTATTAAAATTAGACAAGGAAATAAAAGCAGTATTTATAAAGAAGACTTATTTCTTTTTCACTCAAGGAACTTGATGCAGAGGTGTGTGAAGTCAAAGTTTTATTACTGAAGCATGGTCATCAACAACTGCTTATAAATGACTGTTCTTCCTCTTGAAAATTATATTTATGATATTGTAGATAACTCTAGTAAATATTCTCAAATTTATGTAACTAATGTTCAAGTACTGAACTGACATATACTGGCATTATCATGATTCATAAAACCTTTCAATGGGAAAAATGCATTGTGATTTTATAACTTTTTCCTAAAAATAATAAAGCGGCTATTGTCCATAAGGAAGATATTAATCCATCTCTTATTTTGTTAATTTCTGTTCTACCATGGCATTTCTCAGTCTAATGATTTAACTTAAATATGCTTCTTCAATAATTTATCAATGATTGTTTACAAAGAATCAACAAATATGTATGAAATTATAGCAGAGGAGATATTTTATAATCTATGAATCTAAAAGGTATATATGTAAGATTTATTTTGATTTGTGGCAAGGAAAATTGTGGCATCAAAAATAAAGACAGGCGTACCTTTCAAAGTCATACTGGAGTTTGGTCTGACACTCCACTCATTAGGGTCAGACTCTGTAAACATGCACACTAACTTGAAGATATGTTGTCCAAAAAACATGAGGTCTGACAAGTTTGTGAACTTCTCGTAATGATGTTGCTAATCTATTTGATATCAGAGGGATTATTCATTATGAATTTGTACCAAGTGGACAAACAGTTAACCCAGTTTACTATTTGGAAGTGCTGAAAAGGCTGCATGAAAAAGTTAGACAACCTAAACTTTTTGCCAACAATTCATGGGTCCTACATCATGACAATGCACCAGCTCACACAGCACTGTTTGTGAGGGAGGTTTTAGCCAGCAAACAAATAGCCGTATTAGAACACCCTTCCTACTCACCTGATCTGGCCCCCAATGACCCAAAGATAAAGGAAATATTGAAAGGAAGATATTTTGATGACATTCAGAACATCAAGGGTAATACAATGACAGCTCTGATGGCCATTCCAGAAAAACAGTTCCAAAATTGCTTTGAAGGGTGGACCAGGCACTGGCATCAGTGCATAGCTTCCCAAGCGGAGTCCTTCAAAGGTGACCATAGTGATATTCAGCAGTGAGGTCTTCAGCACTTTTTCTAGGATGAGGTCACAAACTTAATTGTCAGACCTCGTATAAATCATTTGTGTTCTATAGAAAAGATAACTCCAAAATAATAATTTTGTTGCCCTGTAGGGCATTAACCACTTTTGTGTTTAACTTCAACTTACTTCAGTATGCCTTTCCTAAATTATATAAATCTCTGCTCCTCAAATGAACTCTGAAGTAGTTTTATCATTTCCCTGGTCCTTATTAATGAGATAAATAAATCTGTGTCTTATGTTCATTTTAAATTTGTATGAGAATCGTGTCTTAAGTTGTTCAAAATTATGTTTTAGCAATGCTTTAAGCTCCACACATCTATAGCTCCTATACCCTCGGTCTAGCATGATATTTTGATAAGATGTGCTTTTTACTCCCACAATTTGATTGAATAAAAGAAGCAGCTATTAGTTATACAATTCAGTGATAAATTTGGCATTAGGAACAGCTCTTTTGCGGAGTAGGTAAGGAAGAACCTTAAATGTATCTACTGTTTTAAGATATTTAAACACCTTAACATAATTCCTGGCCTAACAGAGACATGTACCCATGAAACACCTCAGTCATTGTTCTGTCATATTCTCAGTGACTGGATGCTGGCAAGACATGAAATCCCTCTAAATCACAATCTTATTTGTAAGGAAAATAAAAGACATCCCACCAACTTACTAAACAGCTCTGTGAAAAAAATAATATTAAGTGAAACATATATCTTTAGATGAACACTACATATGAGTAAAGAGTAAACATATAATATTTAATTCTCCTTCCCTGAAAGGAACATTTACTCTATTTCTTTTGTCCTCAGTTAAATTTGCTTGCTTGTTTGCTTATAAGATTTTATCCTATTATATTAGAATATTTTATTTTATCAAAGGACTAAAAAGTCAACTTTTAAATAAATGAGAAAAGGTATAGAAAACTCTAATGAATACATCATATGAACATATAATATTCACCTTCTAACTGAATAATAAAGAAATAATTGATAAGAAATTGTTTTTTTTTATATCTCAGACTCTTAATATTACATAAAATACTTTTTACCTGTTACAAATTCAGAGTAGAATGTAAAAGCTATAATCTATAGAAGAATAGTCAAAAGAATACAATTATGTTAACAGAAAGGTATATGTGGTCATGTAATTTACGGAGAAAAAATGTTTTTAAGTGACATACAGTTTGAGGGCTTTGAAAAAGTACACACTAATGTCTAAATACTCCATTACCACACGTTTACTTCAATCTATTTCCCTAAAAAAAAAGGAAAAGAAAAATGGTACCTCTGTGCAATGTAATGTCAATCAATTAAAAAAGTCTTGTGTTTGTTGAAGTTGGAGTTGAACTTGCCACACACTAAAAAAACCTTATATAAACCAACTGTAACTTCAGTGTATTTCTAAATTGGAGGTAACTAAAAAAAAAGCAGGAGGACAGAATAAAACAGGGATATTTGAGTTTCCACTAAATAATATATATATTTTTTATTTTATTTTTTGTTATTTATTGGGGTGACAATTGTTAGTAAAATTACATAGATTTCAGGTGTATAATTCTGTATTACATCATCTATAAATCCCATTGTGTGTTCACCACCCAGAGTGAGTTCTCCTTCCATCACCATATATTTGATCCCCCTTACCCTCATCTCCCAATCCCCACCCCCCTTACCCTCTGGTAACCACTAAACTATTGTCTGTGTCTATGAGTTTCTGTTTCTCATTTGTTTGTCCTGTTGTTTTGTTGTTTTTGGTTTATATACCACATCTCAGTGAAATCATATGGTTCTCTGCTTTTTCTGTCTATTTCGCTTAGCTATATACTCTCAAGATCCATCCATGTTGTCACAAATGTTCCTATATCATCTTTTCTTACCGCCAAATAATATTCCATTGTGTATATATACCACAACTTCTTTATCCATTCATCTATCGAAGGACATTTTGGTTGTTTGCATGTCTTGGCCACCGTAAACAAAGCTGCAATGAACATTGGAGCACACGAGTCTTTATGGATAAATATTTTCAGATTTTTTTGGGTAGACACCCAAGAGAGGGATTACTGGGTCATATGGTAATTCTATTCGTAATTTTTTGAGGAACCTCCACACTGCCTTCCATAACGGCTGTACCAGTCTGCATTCCCACCAACTGTGTACGAGGGTTCCTTTCTCTCCACAGCCTCTCCAACACTTGTTATTATTTGTCTTGTTGATGATAGCCATTCTGCCTGGGGTGAGTGATATCTCATTGTAGTTTTTATTTGCATTTCTCTGATAATTAGTGATGTTGAGCTTTTTTTTAGATGTTTATTTGCGATTTGCATGTCCTCTTGGGAGAAATGTCTCTTCAGGTCGTCTGTCCATTTTTCAATTGGGTTCTTTGTTTTTTTGTTGTTGAGTTGCATGAGTTCCTTATATATTCTGGATATTAGCCCCTTATCAGAGGCACTGTTTGCAGAAATCTTCTCTCATTCAGTTTGTTGCCTCTTTGTTTTGTTGATGGTTTCTTTTGCTGTGCAGAAGATTTTAAGTTTCATATAGTCCCATTCGTTTATTTTAGCTTTTACTTCCCTTGCCTTTGGAGTCAAATTCATAAAATGCTCTTTGAACCCAAGGTCCATAAGTTTAGTACCTATGTTTTCTTCTATGCAGTTTACTGTGTAAGGTGTTATGCTTAAGTCTTTGATCCATTTTGAATTAATATTGGTACATGGTGACTGATACAAGTCCAGTTTCATTCTTTTGCACGAGGCTATCAAATTCTGCCACCACAATTTATTGAAGAGGCTGTCTTTTCTCCATTGTGTATTTTTTGCTTCTTTGTCAAAAATTATCTGTCCATATTTATGTGGTTTTATTTCTGAGTTCTCAATTCTATTCCATTGTTCTACATGTCTGTTTTTCTGCAAATACCACGCTGTTTTGATTATTGTTGCCCTGTAGTACAAGCTAAAGTCAGGGAGTGTGATACCTCCAGTATTGTTCTTTTTTCTTAATATTGCATTGGTTATTCGGGGTCTTTTGTGGTTCCAAACAAATCTGATGATTTTTTTGTTCTGTTTCTTTAAAAAATGCTGTTGGATTTTGATGGGGATTGCATTAAATCTGTGTATTGCTTTGGGTAATATGGCCATTTTAACTATGTTGATTCTTCCAATCCGTGAGCACAGAATATCTTTCCATTTCTTTGTGCCTTCTTCAATTTCTTTTAAAAATATCTTATAGTTTTCAGCATATAGATCTTTCACATCCTCGGTTAAGTCTATTCCTAGGCATTTTATTCTTTTAGCTACAATTGCAAACGGAATTGTTTTTTGTGTTTCATTTTCTGAGATTTCTTTGTTAGTATATAGGAATGCAATGGACTTCTGTACATTGATTTTGTAGCTGGCAACTTTACTGTATTCGTTTTTTGTTTCTAACGAATACAGTAGCTTTTTGTGGAGTCTTTAGGGTTTTTTTTATCTATACCATCATGTCATCTGCAAAGAGTGACAATTTAACTTCTTCATTCCCAATTTGGATGCCTTTTATTACTTTCTCTTGCCTGATTGCTCTGGCAAGGACTTCCAACACTATGTTGAAAAGCAGAGGTGATAGGGGACAGCCCTGTCATGTTCCTTAACATAGAGCAAAGGGCTTCAGTTTTTCACAATTAATTATGAGATTAGCTGAGGGTTTGTGATATATGGCCTTTATTGCGTTAAGTTATTTTCCTTCTATATCTATTTTATTAAAGTTTTTTAATCATAAATGGATGTTGTATCTTGCCAAATGCTTTTTGTGCATCAATTGATATAATCATATGATTTTTGTCCCTTATTTTGTTTATGTGATGTAGCACATTGATGGATTTGCGAATGTTGAACCATCCCTGTGCCCCGGGGTTGAACCCCACTTGGTCATGATGCATAATCTTTTTAATGCATTGTTGTATTCGATTTGCTAGAATTTTGTTTAGGATTTTTGCGTCTGTATTCATTAGAGATATTGGTCTGTAGTTTTCTTTTATTGTGTTGTCCTTACCAGGTTTTGGTATCAGGGTAATGTTGGCCTCATAAAATGAGTTATAGAGTACTGTCTCTTCTTCAGTTTTTTGGAAGAGTTTGAGCAGGATTGGTATTAGATCTTCTTTGAAGGTTTGGTAGAATTCACAAGTGAAGTCATCTGGTCCAGGACTTTTGCTTTTGGGAAGGTTTTGGATGACTGATTCAATTTCGTTACTGGTGATCAGTCTGTTTAGATTTTCCAGTTCTTCATGGTTCAGCCTAGGAAGGCTATATGTTTCTAAGAACTTGTCCATTTCTTCTAGGTTATTGAATTTGGGGGCATATAGTCCTTCATAGTATTCTTGGATGATTCTTTGTATTTCTGTGGTGTCTGTGATAACTTCCCCTTTTTCGTTTCTGATTTTGTTAATTAGTGTCTTCTCTCTTTTTATCTTAGTGAGCCTAGCCAAGGGTTTGTCAATTTTCTTAATGTTTTCAAAGAACCAGCTCTTTGTCACATTAATTTTGTCTATTGTCTTTTTGTTCTCTATTTCATTTAGTTCTGCTCTGATTTTTGTTATTTCCTTTCTTCTGCCGACCTTGGGTTTCATTTGTTCTTCTTTTTCTAGTTCTTTAAGATGTAACATGAGGTTATTTATTTGGGATTTTTCTTGTTTTTTGAGATAGGCCTGTAATGATATAAATTTCCCTCTTAAAACTGCTTTCTCTGCATCATAAAAACTTTGGTAAGATGTATTTTCATTGTCATTTGTTTCTATGTATCTTTTGATCTCTCCTCTAACTTCTTCTTTGACCCAGTCCTTCTTTAAAAGTATGTTGTTTAATATTCATACGTTTGTTTTTTTCCTGCTTTCTTTTTGCAGTTGATATCCAATTTCAAAGCCTTGTGATCAGACAATATGCATGGTATGATTTCAATCTTCTTAAATTTGCTGAGGCTGATTTTATGTCCCAATATATGGTCTTTCCTTGAGAATGTTCCATGTACACTAGAAGAAAATGTATAGTCTGATGTTTTAGGATAAAATGCTCTATATATGTCAATATGTCCATTTCATCTAATGTGTCATTTAGGGCTGCTATTTCGTTATTTATTTTCTGTTTCGATGATCTATCCATAGCTGTCAATGATGTATTTAAGTCCCCTAGTATAATTGTGTTTTGGTCAATTTCTCCCTTTAGTTCTGTTAGTAGATGCTTGGTATATTTCGGTGCTCCCTGATTGGGGGCATAAATATCGGTGACTGTTATGTCTTCTTGTTGTATAGTACCATTTACTATTATGAAATGTCCATCTTTGTCTCTTGTTACCTTTTTTCCCTGAAGTCAGTTTCATTTCATATCAGTATGGCTACAGCTGATTTTCTCTGGATACCATTTCCTTGGAGTGTCAATTTCCACCCTTTCACTTTGAGTCTATGCTTGTCCTTGTAGCTGAGATGTGTCTCTTGAAGACAGCATATGGTTGGGTTTAGTTTTTTGATCCATTCTGCTATTCTGTGCCTTTTTATTGGTGAGTTCAGTCCATTTACATTTAGGGTGATTATTGATATTTGAGGATTTCCTGTCATTCTAGCTTTAGTTCTGGTAAGGCTGTGTCTCCATTGTTTCTTTGACTTTTTGTTCTTGTCTATTATTTTTGTGTTGTTGTATTCTATGATGTTTCCCTCTGTTTCTTATTTTATTACAGTATGTATTTCAGTTCTGGATTTTTTTTGAGTGATTACCATTAAGTTTATGTAAAAGAAAGTTTGATATTTAGAGTATTCCATTTTCTTCAGCACGCTTACTATCTCCATTCCCAATTTCAGATTCAGGCCTTTATTCTCCCCCTTTTAATGTTTTGGTTGCCATAAATTGTCCCTATTGATGGTGGTCGAATAGCCTCCTTTAGTATTTCTTGCAGTGCAGGTCATGTATTAGAAAATTCCCTCATCTTCTCTATGTCTGGAAAGGTCTTTATTCCACCTTTATATCTAAAGGATATCTTTGCTGGATATATTATTCTTGGCTCATGATCTCTCTCTTTCAATAGTTTAAATATTTGGTTCCACTTCCTCCTGGCTAGTAGAGTTTCTGCTGAAAAATCTGATGATAATCTAATGGGCTTTCCTGTGTAGGTTACCGTCTTCTTTTCCCTGGCTGCCTTGAGGATTCTTTCCTTGTTGTTGATTTTATACAGCTTCAATACAATGTGCCTTGGAGAAGGCCTGTTGGGATTGAGGTAATTAGGTGTTCTATTTGCTTCTTGCATTCGAGGGTCCAGTTTTGTCCACAAGTTTGGGAAGTTCTCATCAACAATTTGTTTGAATATATTCTCTGTTCCTTTCTCTCTTTCTTCTCCATTTGGTATGCCCATTATTCTTATATTGCTCTTTCTGATGGAGTCAGAAAGTTCTTGTAGATTTCTTTCATTTCTTTTAAGTCTCAAGTCTCTTTCTTCTTCCATCTGTGTAAATTCCAGGTTTCTATCTTCGAGGTCACTAATTCTTTCCTCCATCTGGTCAACTCTACTACCTAAGCTGGCTATTTCATTCTTAATTTCTTCTATTGAGTTCTTAATCTCCAGAAATTTTATTTGGTTCTTTTTTAAAATTTCAATCTCTTTCATAAAATGCTCATGTTGTTCTTTGATTGTGTTTTCTGAGTTCATTAAACTGTCTTTCTGTGTTTTCTTCCATCTCATTTAGTTGTTTCAGAACTGCAGTCTTGAATTATCTGTCATTTAAGTCTCATATTTCCATAACTTTAAGTTCCTTTTCTAGAGACTTTTCAGTTTCTTTCTGAGCTATCGTGTTGCCTTGGTTTATCCATGGCAATTACTGATTTGTTATTCTCTTCCTAGACATCTACAGGAGTGCCTTCTGCAACAGGTAGTTAGGAAGAGGTCATTCTTTTGTTTTCCAGTACTTGTTGGTAGAATGTTTTATTTTCTCTCCAACTGCAGCCTTTTTTTTCTCTCTCACACGGTAGTGCTATGTTTTCTCTGCACTATTCCAGCTTCTCACACAATGGGGGGATTCCCTGGGAGATGGGCTTCTCCTGTGTTAATAATTCACCTGGGTTACAGGGCGCAGTGTCTTTGTGGGTATGCGGAGAGCTTTTGAAGTTCCAAAGCTCTTCCTGCACCAGATTCAGAGCCCGTGTGTTTCAGCAGTCTGTTTACTCCTGTAGGGATCCACCCAGATAGGTGGGACCAGGGTCGGGGTGAGTTGTGAGAGGTGGCCCAGAGCAGTGGCGGTGACCACCACCACAGCTGGTCCTGCTTCCACAGCTCCCTCCCCTTTGCCATACCTAGTTGGGCTGTGAATCTGTGTCTGTGGTCCACAGTTCTCAGAACAGCAAATGTTCTGTTCTGTTGATCTGACACTGCTACTGTTCCGCTTCTAGCACCTGGCAGGTGGGGGTGGAGTGAGCTCTGGGAGGGTAGGGAGGGTGCAGCTAGTCTCGGTGCCTGAGGCTTCTATTCTCTGCTCAGCAGTGAGGGCTTAAACCACCGTTTTCAGACTTCTTCCCTCAGTCTTTCCTCCGAGGTCTCTGCCTTGATCATGGAGTTCAGCCGTGTTATATGCTGCCCCCTCAGCCCTGTGGGCCATAAGCGGAGCCCTAGCAGTCCGAGTTCTTCCCTCTCCCGCAGCTGCGGTAGTTCCGGGAAGCAGCGAGCTCGGAGCACTGAGCTAGGTCTGCGTCCTGCACCCGCACGGCTCCATCTTCTCACTTCTCCCTTCCGTCCTCCCTTGCTCGCACAATTTGCCCACCTTAGGTGAATTCAGTAGTGGGCCTCTTCGTCTTACCTGTCTGCTGTGGCAGGGAGTCCTTTGTGGAGTTACAGGTGTTCGATTAGTTGTAAATTCCAGGGGAAATTTACAGAGGCTCACCTCACGCCGCCATTTTGATGACGTCTCCTCACTAAACATATTTTTGAGTTTCCACTAAATAATATTATTTTGTCGCCACTAAATAATATGCTGGAATTTCTTATTTATTTATTTGTTTATTTGTGTATGTATGTATTTATTTATTTAGTTAGTTAGTTAGTTATTATTTTAGTGTCAGGTGTACCAAATTCTTATTGGTTCGGTTTAATTACCTAAATCATTTAGGCACCGGTTCAAATTTGGAATTACACTTGTGAAATGAATACTTAAGATATACTTTAAAAATTTTTATTTGTTAATAGAGTTGTCTGGTCACAATGTTGTGGTAATTTTGTATGCCAAAGGAGATTATGTGGTGTTTTAATAGTTATATTGTTAAATAAATGTAATAAGAACATCAAGTGCCAAATTAGTGTTATGGGTCACGTGGAGTAGTGGTAGAAGAACATATTATGAATTAGAGGACTCAAAAAATTAATGGGGAAGTTCAGACTTTCGCCTTCAAGAATAAGAAGGAATAAAAATAATTCTAAAGAAATATGTACAAACTTTAATTGAAGGGCATTTTTATGAAGGCAAGAATATCGATAAATACTATTCAGGAGGCACAGAATCAACCACTTTCATTGCCATAGTGGCTCTTAGTATAGCTTAGTGGGGGAACTACGTTTTCTTGAATCTAAGTCAATACTGAAACATGCCTGGGTGCTTCTGATCAAGTATTATATTGACCTGTAAGGAATTGATTGGCTTAAGTTTTACTCATTTGTTTGTTATTGAGCAAAAATATGTTACAGAAATGTTGAAAATAGGCAGGGTGACATTTTGGGTGAGATTCCTATGAAGAGAACAGATACAGATAGCAAGTAAGGATCTGTTTCTTTTACTAGTGAATATATAGCAATGTTCTGTCAACATGTAATGGGGGAAAGCAGTAAAAAAAAAAAAAAAAAAAAAAAAAAACCCTCAAAAACTTAGGTCCTAGTGACTCCAATAATAATAACACTATTGGTAAAAATGGAGGCATCATTAGAATATGGTTTACAAATAAATATGTTGACTTTGAAGTTTTTGAGTGACCATCTATAGAGAATATTTATTATGCATATTTATAAAAACTTAACCTACCAAAGTGTAAAATGATTCAATATGTTCATCACCGTTATTTACTGTTTTAGAGATCATTCAACTTCCAAATTATGGTTATGGTTTTGAGATTGCCATTGGTGAATGTCAGTGTTATCCTAAAAAACCCACTTATATCATCTCTCATACTTATGATGAGAAAGGTATCGTTATCCCAGTTTTGCCAAAAAGAAAGGCACAAAGAAGGTAGATTACTTCAAGGGCTAAGCTGAGCTGGAGAGAGCTGACCTGCCAGGTATCATAGTAACTGATTGACACAAGCCAAAATGAAGGTGATATACAAGCCTTTAGTCACTGAGTGAAAAAATATAAGTTAGTGGCTAAATTAGAGAAAGTGCTGACTCTCCCACTCTTCCATTTTTCCCCATGAAATGGCACCAGTCATGCAGATCAGGAGTCAGGTGGATCAGCATAGATCCTTCTCACTGACAAGAGGGGATGAACAAAAGGTTCCTGCAATTTATAGACCCGGGGGTAGAAAAGGAGGGAAGCACTAATTATGGAGTGAGAGCAGAAAAAAGTGTTTTCAAGTCCCTCCCCTGCCCTGCACCACACCTTTTCCCCATAAAGAGACCTCAGGAAAAGCTGTGTCATAGTTCCTGATGCAGACACCTCCTAATGGAGATGCAAGGGCTAGCAGTACGGATAGCATGACATCATGGCTGGCTAAGGAGTCCTGAGTCCTTGCCTGTTACTCCTTTCAGAGATAGCAATGTGTTAGTTATGTGCTGAGTCTGGTGTTGGGAGGACAGCTTTCCCCTGTGACGTCTGCCAGGTTAAGCCTTTGTAACTGCCTGTGGTCAGGCCTGACAGATCACACGTAGGTGTTTGACCAGGAGCCAGACTCCTCAATAATTTGGGCACAAACTGATTCAAACCAAAACTTATACTTGTATGGCTAGGAAAAAACAAACACACAAACAAGCAAACTCGTTCTTTTTCTATTCAAGATGCTGATCTCATTAAAATCATTTTTAGCAAGTTACCTATAACTTTGTTGATTTTCCTATAATCTTTTATAATTTTACTATTCCTTACTAATATAAAACATGTTTGAAATGGTCTTTGTAACTTGGGATAGAAAACAGAGACGGAAATAGAGATGTAGTCCCATAGGCCCCAAGGCCACTTGAAAAATGATAGAGGCAGAAACCAGCTGTGCTAGAACTCACATGTTAGACAGCCATAAGGTTTTGCTGCTTACATGTATCATAAAAATGACTGATCTCTGAAACTAAAACAAAGTTAGATTTAACTAATATTTCTTTGATATAGTTTCTTTCTACTTCGACTAACACAAATCTATATACATGTTTCCTTAGCTCTTTCACTAAATTCTGAACTCTTTGCTCACTGGCAGTATTTCTTAGTTCACATTTGGTAACCACATAATGCATATCAAAATAACATTTGCATAGAAAATTCCCAATTAATATTTTTGAGTTAAGTATAATAACCAATCAATAAAATAGACAGCTTTGTTGTTCCTGGAGATCAGTGACTCTTTGGTACATCCAGGCAGTAGAATAATGTGGCTATCCATTAGGAGTCTGGATCCTGGCACTAGACATGACTAAGTGACAAATTGTGATTGAGGGCTTCATTTTGGCAAGGCCAATCTGACAGGAAGTCAAAAAGTATAAATTGCTAATTAGAAATGGAGGTTTCAGATTAAGATACATTATAAAATCCAAACTTAAATTGGGATTTAATGTTAAACTTAATGGACTAAAGTGATTTCAAATGTCCTTTTTTGGCATCTCTCTGCACATTAAAAGTAATATGGCTGTCATTTATCTTTGGTTAATCTGAGGAAGTAAAATAACTGTACTCTGATATTATGTTTTATATATTAATTTTTCTTTAGGCATAATTTTAAACATGGAGCTGCCATTGGTATCTTTCCTTTTAAGTAGTTTTTATCATTGTGGTCATATTTCTACTTAGACTGTGACATTTATATTTTAAGAAGACCTATAAACTCATCAGGACCCTTTGATATTGTAAATTAAATTTTGTTGTTGTTGTTTTGTTATTATTTTCCTCAACTAAAATATTCTCCATTAACTCAAGACATGGAAATTATTGATTTTAAAATTGAATCTATGAATTAAAAATATGTATACATTACGGGAATTAACATTTGTTGAGCACCTCTCATGTGACAATGCAAATTAATTTTATTAAATTGTCTCATTCAATCAAGATAAAATGTTCTCAGGAAAGGTGCTTTTCTCCCAATTTATGTATGAGAAATTGAGGCTGAGATTAATTTAACCCAAATCATACAAAAGGAATCAGAAGTCAAGTCAGAATTAAAAGCCAGATTTGTTGTCTCCTAAGTCATACCATTTTGTCTGTGTAGTGACATTTCCATTCATGTCTAACTCTTCGTTGTATATTAGATTTGAATTAAAAGTGAGTGATTTGGGCATATGTTGCCATCATAAAACTATTCCAAAGTCTATATGTATATGATAGGATCAACATAAATTCAAACTTTTCTTAATAATAATTTGTATTTCAGGTGTGAAGTGATATGCTTTTAAATATATATAATTAAATGCTGTGATTTCAGTTAATTTCACTTTAATATGCCAGAAAAAAATATTTGATAGTATCCAATGTTATCACATGAGGAAACATCTGGTTGTATACTACTCATACCTAAATACTAATAGAGATATAAAAATATGGTGAATTAGCAAAAAAAAATAATTGCATCTAATTAGTCATTAAGGTTTTTGAGCTTCTGTATTTTGCACAAAGCCACTTGAAAACAATCCATTTCCTAAAATCACTGTGAAATACTGGTATTAAAAACTGGTAAACATAGAGAATGAGCAATTCATTAAGACTTTAGATTTGCATGTGATTAAAAAGCACTTTCTGAAAGCTATGATTTCCATCTGATGAATATTTTATTGTTATTCTATTAGTGAAAAATATGACATGCTATTGACAGTCATGGAGGAGCTAGAATGGCAAACTCTATTCCCTAAGGCAGCTTCAACTGCCTTGCTGTGCCGCTGGCCAGAGGCCCCACACAGTTTGCATGTGATTCACTATAACACCTGCTTCTCTGTTTTTTCCAATCTAAACTGCATCTAATTTCTGCATAGGATTGAAACTAAAGATTTATATACAACAAATATGTCCAGACTCAACAATATCTGCAGAAGAGAACCTGATACAGCTAAAAACATACGCACAAAGGTGAAAAAGAAGATTAGAAGAGAGGATATTTATTTTAATTTTGCCTAATGTCATTTTTTCTTACTCTTAGATGCTTAGCTTACTACAGAGTAACAGATGACATTTTGTTTTCTCAAGCAGTGCAGAGTTTTCTATTTTGGAACAGAGGTCTATAAGCACTTTAATATAATGAGCATATAAAACATAATTAACTTATCTTGAACGATGAAAGCTTTTTATGAGTTTATAGTTTAAAAAAATAATAGACACCTATTGTAGTAAATCTGTAGCTACATTTATCATATAAAGCAGCGTTTAATAAGTATCTATATATGAGAATGAAAAACAATACATTATATGATCATTAATTTGAAGAGCACATAATTTTATGTGTTCTCTAATTATTTTCTAAATTATTACATCAGAAGATATCCTGAATTTCAATCTTTAAAACAAATTACATTGGTATATCTATGGACACATACAAGCAGAGAATAATGAAAATATCAAAATAAAAGTGCTTATCTCTGGATTTCAGAATTGGAAGTCATTTAGGCTTCTTCAAAAATTAGCATATATATGGTCTTATTAATATAAGAAAAAGAAAGAAAAAAAGCAAATTTAGTGCAGTAAACTATGGAGTAGAAGCCCATACTTCAATTTGCCACACAAGGGAAATTCAAAATATGAATAGGGTAACTACTGTTATTCTTTAATAATTGCTGAAAATGCATTTTCTTAATTGGTAATAGCTTTCTTATCTCTTATGAGGAAGTATTCATTTCCCTCTATTGTCTTTGTCTTATATAAAATAGTACATAACCAGTATTGGAAATTTTCACTTCTGAGCATCTATCTATATATCTTTTTCATCACTTACAATTTATCTTATAAGTGAACATAGTTGCCTAAGAACGTATGTGAATTTAATTAAAGAGAAATAATAAATATTAAATATATAAGCATGTCCTTGGGAAGTTTACCATGTCAGATATCTCAAATGCATTAAATTGAAGCTCTCTGAGCAAAGCATGTAAAATATTCTGCACAACTCAGTTCTTAATCAGACGTGCCAGGTAATAAAGAAAAGTGGTATTCTTCTTTAATAGAAATAAACAGTATTTGTGATCGATTTGAAATATCATGCCAGAAATCAGTCATTTTAGGAAGGAAATACAATACCATGGTTTTATTATGTATCTTTCATAAACAATGTGTCACATAAAAAAAAAAAGGAATGAATTGGTAAAAGCTGAACCTAAAGTTAATTTAAAGTAATATATTGTAAAAAAATTATGTAGGGAATCATTTTATTGATAATGGAACTCTTCACTATAAAATTCTGACATATGGACTACATTTCCCAAATATAAAAAGTGTAAATAATCTTAATAGACAACAGTAATCATAATGTATTTTGTGAAGAGTCTGAATAAATTTTTAAAACTTTTATATACATAATCATTTGGTGGTCATTAATCTATTGCCATATAACTATTGAAATAAAAATGGAAATGATTGGAATGAATGTATGCTTACAAATAATGACAATGAAAAAATAAGAATCAAAATTCACCTTATAGCCATATTTTTGTCATTTTAGTACAATTGAGAATGAGATGACGGTGTTGTTCACTAATACCATAATCCCTAATTGGATCCAGCATATTATAAAATAAAAAAAAGGGCCAAAAAGTTTAGAAAATTCCAACAGTCAACTGTATGTGTGTGAGTATTCAAGCATAATTTTAACTACCCATCCTGTGATGCTTGGCATTTCTGTGGAGGATATCAGGAAACTCTAGAAATAAAGCTAGGAATACAACTGAGACTCTTTGTTTCAAAAATCTATTCATATAAATGATAAACGTCTAAGTTTTGCTTTGTCTTGTGCACCTGAAACTAATTAAAAACACACACACACACACACACACAAAATAAATAAATAAATAAATAGAAAAAAAATCTATTCATAAATTTAAAAAAGAAATAGTTAATTACATATATTTGTACTTGACACTTTGTTGAAACTTCTTCATTAGTTTGTCCTAATATCTGTGAATACTGACATATTTTTTTTCTTTTCTGTCTCTATGCTTTTATTTCTTTTCCTTCACTTATTGCAACTGCTCAAAACACCAATACAATATTGAATGAAATTAATGACAATATGAATTTTTCTCTTCTTACAGATACCAAAAGGAACCTCTCAGTGTTTGATGCTTAAATATGATGTTTACAATATTTTGATGTTTACACTAAATATGATGTTTACACAGGTGTAATACCTGTCGGCAGATAAAAGATGCTTATTTTATTCTCAGAGTGCTAAAAAAATTATTCTTTTCTATCAAATGTGCTTTTTTTCCAGAAGTTATTGGAATAGTCTTATGAATTTTCCCTTTTAATCTGTCACTGCAGTTAGTTGACTTTTACAATATATAATATAATATAATATAATAATATAAAATATATAATATACCTTGGTTTCCTGGAAAAAGCAAATCTGGCTGTGATTTATTGTCATGGCCAAGATACCCCTTATCATATTAAGGTTATCTTCTATTTCTAGTATGCAGAAAATTTTGATTAATGAGCATTAAAAATTGTCGAATGTTTTGTCTTCATCTATTAAGTTGATCATACTATTCTGTTAACAGTAGATTACATTGTTTAGTTTTCAAGGGTGAAACTAACTTCCATTTCTGGAATAACCCTACTCAGTCCAACTATATCTTTTTGTTTATGTATTATCATTTACATATGTTACTTCTTTTAATTGCTAATATTTTATTAAATATTTTTATGTCTATATTAGTGAGAGGTTTTGAGTTTCTATGGTAATAATGTTTTGTCATATTTTTATATCAGGTTTTCCGGGCCTGATAAAATAAATATGTTGAGTTGTGGCCCTCTTCCTCTACCTTACGGAAAAATTTGTGTAAGATTGGAATTAGTTAATTTCCTCATGTGCCTAGGATTCACTAGTGAAAACATCTAAATTCTGTATTTTCTTTGTGTGGGAAGCTTTTGATAATAAATACAGTTTCTTTGAGAGATATAAGACTAGTGAATTTTTCTATTTAATCTCATGCTGATCAGGTTAACTTCAGCATTTTAAGCTATTTGTCCATTATTTTATTTTATTTTTTTAAATTAAAGTTTATTGGGATGACAATTGTTAGTAAAGTTACATAGGTTTCAAGTGTACAATTCCGTAATACATGATCTATATATCATGTTGTGTGTTCACCACCCAGAGTCAGTTCTCCTTTCATCACCATATATTCGTTCCCTTTTTCCCTCATCCATTACCCTCCTCCCGCCTTACCCTCTGGTAACCACTAAACTATTGTCTGTGTCTATGAGTTTTTGTTCCTTTATTTGTTTGTCTTGTTCCTTTGTTGTTTCAGTTTTATATACCGCATATCTGTGAAATCATATGGTTCTTGACTTTTTCTGTCTGACTTATTTCACTTAGCATAGTAATCTCAAGATCCATCCATGTTGTCACAAATGGCATTATTTCATCTTTTCTTATGGCAGAATAGTATTCCATTCTGTATACATGGCACATCTTCTTTATCCAATCATCTATTGAAGGATGCTTTGGTTGTTTCTATGTCTTGGCCACCGTAAATAAAGCTGCATTGGACATCAGAGCACATATACCTTTATGGATAAATGTTTTCAGAAATTTTGGGTAGATACCCAGGAGAGGGATTGCTGAGTCATATGGTAGTTCTAGTCTTATTTTTTTTTTTTAATTTTATTTTTTTTTTTTAATTAAATTTATTGGGGTGACAATTGTGATAAACCTCCACACTGCCTTCCATAACAGCTGCACCAGTCTGCATTCCTACCAACAGGGTATGAGGATTCCTTTTTCTCCACAGCCTCTCCAACAGTTGTTACTATTTGTCTTGTTGATGACAGCCATTTTAACTGGTGTGAGGTGATATCTCATTGGGGTTTTTATTTGCATTTCTCTGATGATTAGTGATGTTGAGCATCTTTTAATATGTCTATTGGCCATCTCTATGTCCTCTTTGGAGACATATCTATTCAAGTCCTCTGCCCATTTTTTAAGGGGATTGTTTGTCTTTTTGTTGTTGGGTTGTATACATTCCTTATACATTTTGGATATTAGTCCCTTATCAGAGGTATTGTTTGCAAATATCTTCTCCCATTCGGTTGGTTGAATCTTTGCTTTGTAGAAGGTTTCTTTTGCTGTGCAAAAGCTTTTTAGTTTGATATAGTCCCACTCATTTATTTTAGCTTTTACTTCCCTTGCCTTTGAGGTTTAATTCATAAAATCCTTTTTGAGCCAAGGTCCATAATTCTTTGTTTTCCTCTATGAAGTTTATTGTTTCAGGTCTTATGTTTAAATCTTTGATCTATTTTCAGTTTCTTTTGCAATTGAAACAAAAAGAATAAAATACCTAGAATAAACTCAGCCAAAGACGTGAAAACTACAGGACATTTTTTAAAGGCATTGAAAAATACACAAAGAAATGGAAAGGCATTCCATGTTCATTGATTGGAAGAATCAACATAGTTAAAATGACCATGTTACACAAAGCAATGTACATATTTAATGCAATTCCCATCAAAATTCCAATGGAATATTTTTAAAGAAATAGAACAAAAAGATCATCAGATTTATATGGAAACACAAAAGACCCTGAAGAGCCAAAGCAATCGTAAGAAAAAAAGGATAAGGCTGGAGGTATCACACTCCCTGACTTCAGCTTGTACTATAGGGCAACAATAATCAAAACAGCATGATATTGGCAGAAAAACAGACACACAGACCAATAGAATAGAATTGAGCACCCAGAAATAAACCCACATAAATATGGACAGATAATTTTCGACAAAGAAGGAAAAAACATACAACAGAGGAAATAAAACCTTTTTAATAAATTATGCTGGGAGAATTGGAAAGCCATGTGCAAAAGAATGAAACTAGACTGCTATCTGTTACCACGTACCAAAATTAACTATCACTTTTAATGTCTTTAGAGTCTATAATAATATCATTTATTTCAATTCTGGCATAATAGGTATTGTCTTTTTTTTTTCATTGTTGTGTCTTGTGGTAGGTTCATCAATTTTATGAATCTTTTCAAGTAACTGAATTTTGCTTTAATTTTTTTTTCGATTTTATGGGTTTCTGCTTTTGACTTTATTATGTTTCCCTTCTATTTAACATGGATTTAATTTACTTATTTATTCTACTTTCTTAAGGTGAGCTCTTAGCTAATTTAGGTTAAACATTTCTTACTTACCTATAAACCATTTAAAGGTATATGCACCGTAGTATCTGCTAGCCACACATTTTGAAGTCTTATATTTTGTTTATCATTTAGTTTGACATAGTTTCTAACTTCACTTGTGATTTCTTCTTTGGCCTATAGATTAATTAGAAATGCATATTTTTACAAAAAATATATACATATATGTTATATATACATATATATTATATTATATATGCATCATATATAATAATATAATATATAATGTGTTAATATATGTAATATACTATATACGATATGTATATACTATAATAATATAATATAGATGATATATATTATGTATAATATATGTATGTATTACATATACATATATATGTAAATATATGTTAAGCATTTATTATAGAGTAAGTCAACAGTTAATAAATTATCTCTTTAGTTTATCTGAGCACATCTCTATTTCACTACCAATAAAGGTTATTTTCATTAGAAACATAAGTTTATGCTCACAATTTTACTTTCATTTCCTTCCTTGATTTAAAAATATAATTCCTTTGTTTTCTGGCCTCTCTTTCTTTCTTTTTGTTTTACTAACAAGCATATATTCATCAATCCCATTATTGCTGAGTGTATTTCTGTTTCTATTTTAATTTCAGCAGTTTAACTATAATGTGCTTAGGTATAATTTTCTTTGTATTGATTCAATTTCAGTTTTGGTAAGTTTTCTTGGATCTTTAAGCTGACGTTGTCCTCCAAAATTTGGTAATAATAATAACTATTATTATTTTTGTTTTTTAACCCACATTTCCTCTCTTCTCTCTTTTGGTATTACAATTGCATGTATTTTGGCACACTAATATTTTTCTATAGGCTTCCAGCTCTCTGTTAACTTTTCTTTAATTCTTTTCTCTTTGTCTTTCAGATAGCAAAATTTCTATTTATCTACCTTCAAGTTTACTGACACTTCTTTAGTCCATCACCAACTTGCTGCTAAGTCCATTCATTGATGTTAAATTTTATTTATTAACTTTTCCGTTTGAGAATTTTAAATTTGTATATATATATATATATATATATATATATATATATATATATATATAATTTATTTATATATATAGAGAGAGAAAGAGAGAGAGAAAGAGATATAGATATATAGATATAGCTATATGTGTGTATATATCTATCTCTATATCTACCTATCTATCTATCTATCTATATATATCATTTGTTATATATACCTATATATTTTATATATAATTTTCCAGTGAAATCCTCCTCTTAATATCTTACACCCATATTTTCCCTTAAGTGATTGATATTGATATTATTCTATTTAAAGTCTTTATTTACTTACTGCAACAGTAGGTCATCTAAGGGTTAGTTTTTATTGGGATTTTTTTTTTCTTTCTCTTGACCTTGGTTATGTTTTCCTATTTGCCTATCTGGTTGATTTTTGATTGAATACTAGACAATAAAAATGACATGGATACACTAGATTCCTTTTCTTTCTCTGAAGAATGTTTAATTTTATTCTAATAGACACGTAACTTGACTAGAATTAAATTCCAAACTCTCCTGCTTTAGACAGTAGTGAAAATTTCTGTTCAGTTTCCCCTACACAAGCATAGTCCAAAATGGAAGCTATCAAAGGAACTTTTACACAGGAAGAAACAATTGTTAAGAGAATACAACTGAGACAATGTGGGATGACAGTAGATTAATGAAGTATTGTAAACAGGGATTTAAGAAAGAGTTGATCTAGACATTTTTTTCTCTATAAAGTAGATAAAATTTGGTGTTGGTCATGATAATTTCATGAGTCAAACTTGAGACATGAGAAAGAAAAATGTGACCACTCTGTCAGGAAATTTATAAGATGAGTAAAAGCTATGCCAGGTCCCTGTTTCTCTAGCTGTATACTGCAGTCTAGTGTCAACCACAACAACAACAGGCAAAATAATTTAGCCTAAGAGTGTTTTAGACTATAATAAAGCAAACTTTATTTTTCAAATATGAGATGACCTATCTTGAAGAACTATAAAAAAAATAAGATGATTTGTAGCTTTAAAACTTGACTGTGGTTAAATGTGTGAACTTACATGGATTTATTATTTTAAATTTTCCTTACCAATATTTTCTAATGAATGCATGTAGATTTTATAGTAGAGAAAAATATAACAACAGGAAAACTTCAATTAACACAAAACACTTCAACTTATTTATGTATGTTCCTAATATATGAGGTGTGATCAAACAATAAGGTGAATGTTAAAAAAAATACATTACCATTAATCCCTCTCAACCCTCCCCCCCTTGCTTCAAACACATTTATCCCATCATTCTTGCCACTTTCTGAAGCAATTCTAGAGGTCCTCTTTCATGAATGTCTTAGTTGAGCTGTCGTGGCTGCCTCAATGTCCTGAATCAATTCAAAACATTTACCTTTCGTGGTCATTTTGACTTTGGGAAAGAGCCAGAATTTTCCCAGTGCCAGGTACAGTGAATAAGGTGGATGAGGACACATTATAATGTTTTTATTTGACAGAAATTGCCACAACAGAAGCAATGTGTGTGTAACAAGAACCCTTTCCATTGTGATCACAAAGTACAGTGAATGCTGCTGCCAAGTGCCATCCAATGGAAAGGCAGGGATCTTCAATATGGGAAGAGGTACATTGAACCTTAGTAACAGTGTGTGACAAGTTTCAACTTGTTTGGTGCTGTCAGTTGGGTGTGAGCTATGGTTGAGAGAAGATGTGTTTTAAAGTGTGCCATAAATCATTCTCCATCATGACAACCCTCTGTGTCACACATTGCTTCTGGTATATGGCAATTTCTCTCACATAAAAATACTACAGTGTGTCCTCTCCTCATCCACCTTATTCACCAGATCTGGCAGCGTAAGACTTCTGACTCTTCCCCAAAGTCAAAATGACCATGAAAAGTAAATATTTTGAATTGATTCAGGACATCCAGGCAGCAAGGACAACGCAACTAAAGACACTTAGGAAAGAGGACTGCTGAACTGCTTCTGAAAGGGGCAAGAACAATGGGATAAGTGTGTTTGGAGTGAGGGGGAGTATTTAGAGGGGGATTAATGGCACTGTGTCTTTTACTATAATATATATTTTTTATTTAAACATTCACCGTATCTTTTGATCACAACTCGTATCCTTTGTCGTGGAAACTATGTAAATTATAAATAGTAATGAATATGTAGTGATCTCAAAAAGGACTTCACAAAAACAGCCTTGCAGTTTATCCCCTGAAAATTAGGAGGAAAAAAAAAAAAAAAAGAAAAGAAAGAAATGATAGGAAAAACTGGGGAGCACATATCCATATTTACAATATTTGTAAAACGCTAAGTGAAAATGCTAAAACTTTGGTAAAGTAGCCTTTTACTTTAGAAAAAGAAAGATTAGTTGCTTTTTTGAAAATCAAATTACCAGGAGAAATAAGAAAGCATAATTGCTGAGTTGCAGCTAGAATTGAAGCAATTTTAAAAGGTGTGGCATAATAAAATAACTTTGACAGAAGGGAAATTTAGTCTGTTACGTTTTTAAATGTATTGTTATGATAGCCTATTAAAAAGTTTATATAAATGCAATCATGGAAAATGTTGACGGTACCAGAAGTATAATGATAGTGTGAATATAGACCCACTGGAAGAAATGGAGAATACTTGTACCATTTGGTTTTAATGTTTATTTGATCTAATGAGGACAATTCAATCCCATTGTCATTTACTTTAACATTTCTTACTGAGCTACAGGGAGTGATATGCTTACAGTGGAACAATTAATAATGTTTTTACATGATAACAAAAAGATTGTATAACTATTTAAATATGTTTCATGTTTAAAGATTTTAATAAAGAGGCAAAAATATCAGAATCTTTTTATCCTAGCAATAGTTACATTTGTTAAATGTACTTTTTTTTTTATATACATACCTTTGTATATACTCATATATCTGTAGGGAGGGGGTACATAAATTCTTAATTATTCAGGCTTTTATCCTTTATTTATTTTACCTGATAGTATCATCTTTGTTGATTAATTACAGTTCTATCATCTCAGTGACTCTCCCTAACTGAGGCCCCCTAAGGATAGTAATGGACACCTGGCTGCAGTCTTATATTTAATTTGAGACTCTCCTTTACTTCAATATTTTTGGGATTGTCAATCATCAAATGATGAAGAGGTATTGATGAATTTTTAATGACTGTGAATACCTACTCCTGAGAATAACATTATTTTAAATATAGTGCATTGTTTAATTGGTGTAATATAGGAGTGGTTTTCTATCAGAGTATAGACAAAAGATTTATTAATGAGACTAGATAGTTAGAATATAATTATAAATGACAATGTTTGTTATTGCTTGCAACTTACCAGAGACTACATGTACGTGTACCATGTAACATAAGCATTTTTATTCTTAGTAATCAATGAAGCCTGTTAACTTGTGATACATATACAAAAAGTACAGAATAGAATTCAAATCCTTTCCAAAGATCTGATTTCAAAATCCTCACTTTTGCTACTCTGCTAAATTACTTCCTATACTTCTTATGTAATGAATGCCTATTTTGTGATGGGTAGTATATGAGAAGATATACTGATCGAAACCTATGTAATCAAATAAAGTAAGTTTTATTAACCTTATTTTAAAGAAGAGGAAACTGAGATTCAGGAAGCTCAACTCAATACCTCAGAGTCTCATAATTGTTAAATGTGAGATCACTTGGTTTATATTAGAACAAGACTGAGAAGTTTATCAGAACTGATACAGACTAATTAAGCTTTAATAGTCACACTAATTTTATTAATTTGATTTTTTTATAATTCTGAGATAAAGTAATTACTAAACAAGAGTGTCAAACTGTGACAGAAGAGATTTGGCCTCTCTAATATAAAAAACGTACTGTGAAGCTCCCAGTTTAGGATGTTCAAATAAATTGCAAGGACAAAAGTTTTAAATAGCAATAATCAATTATAAGGCAATATAATTTAAAAACACACACAATTTAAACCATCAGATATTTTTTTCTTTAAACATGAAAATAATTTGTGAATACTTTACGTGTGTGTGTGTGTGTGTGTGTGTGTGTGTGTGTGTGTGTGTGTGTACCGTGCTGTAAGGACTGAAAAATACAATAAACATAAAAATAATTTGATTAGTCAATGATATATGAAAAATGGTTGAGCTACATTAGGAATTCATGGCTTGTATACTTTATTAGGTTGCAATCATAGTCTTCACAGAAAGTAAATATTTTAAACATAACTTTCAGACTTAATTATATTTTCTGCACTCTATACTTATATGAGGTTGGACAATTAAGTTTGCAAACTCATCCTAGAAAAAGTGCTAAAGACCTCATTGCTGAATATCACTATAGTCACCTTCCAAGTACAGTTATTTGTTTACTGGCTGAAAACTCCCTCACGACATTGCCGTATGAGCCGGTGCATTGTCATGATGCAAGAGCCATGAATTGTTGGTAAAATGTTTAGGTCATCTAACTTTTTCACGCAGACTTTTGAGCACTTTCAAATAGTAAACTAGGTCAACTGTTTGTCCATTTGGTACAAATTCATAATGAATAATCCTTCTGATATCAAAAAAGGTTAGCAACATTGTTGCAACAAGTTCATAAACTTAATTCTATTCCCTCTAGAGACCTATTATGATTTTAAGAATCGTAGTCATAACTTTTTACTTTATAATTATTTTTTATAATTTTATAAATGTTTAGAAAGTTTCCAAATTATGAAATATAGCCTTATTTCCAGTTACTCTTTTCTTTCCTATTTTTCTCAGAATGGGAAACTGTCATCTGAATAGTTATCTGAGCCTGTGTAGCTCAAAGTAAAAAGACGATTAGAGAAGTATCCCTCCACGAGGAAGCGAGACTATCCAGCTTCACTTATAAAATAATTTCAGAACATATTAATTTTACCAACAACATGAAAAATAGACTGATTGTTGATGTTGGGATTAACTATTAGAAATAATTATAAAATTTTAGTCCTTATTACTTTATCAAGTTTATTCCCATTTAGAAACCTCCAGTACATGAATGACAAGGTGTGCCAATATACAAACTATTAATGCCTCATCATTAAGGAAATCATGTCTCAGATTTCATTGTAATTTACAAAGTGCTTTTCATGACATTTCACTTTCTCCTTACATCTACTGTTGACATAAAGTGAGAAAATTTTAATTCCCATTTTGTACATACTTGGAAATTGAAGCTCAGAAAGAGGAAAGAACTTGACAAAGTAGGGTTTCAAATCCAAGTCTTTATTTTTCAAAATTTGATGTCCTAAATAAATAGCTGGATTTGAAGTGTTGCAAAATTAACAAAAGCAACAAAGCTTTTCTAAGAAGGTTTGGTGGTCAAAGTATTATGCACATGTGGATATACAATATCCTCCAACAGAGCTGAAGGAAGCAGAAAGAATAAGCAGAAAGAAAAATAAATAAATATTTAAAGATGATAAATAATTAGCATCTTATGAATACTGCAAGTATCTTCTGTTTAGTATAAGCATACATTGAATTGGAGAGTCAAAAATTATTTAAGATAAAGACGAGAATAAGAATTAGCTGGCTTTATTCAGTTCCTCAACACCAAGTATATATTTTCCTTTGTGATTAGCTAAAAAGAAATTATCCCTTCCCATAGGCTATCTGAAAGCACAGCTATGAGGTCTTTGCCTGAGATTCACAGTGACTGGCAAAGAAGAGGTACCCAATAAACATTTCCTGAAAAAAATAGTCTTAGAGAAGGTTTTTCGTGGTCTTCATTTTTTAAATTCTTATTTATTTTTATCTTAGAAACAGACAGACAGCATAAATATAAAAAAGAGTCATTGCTTTGGTACACAATATATGTTTTAGCTGTGGTGTATGCAATTAGCCCAACAATACTTTCAATTCTTTCCTGACCTGTAAGACAGCTGAGCCAATAACAACAGTATCATGTCCCTGCACACAGAAGAAAAATTCATAAAATTTAGTAATAAATTTTTCATATATGCTATATTTCTTGACTAACCTTCATGTCACAGGTTCTTTCCCCAGGGTTTCAGAATGATTCAGAACATAGGACTGTTTGGTTTTGTACATCTATCCATCTTCATTGCCTAATTGAGAAAGTCATCAACTTATTATTATTACTTTTTAACAACTTGTAGGTTAGTACATACATAGTGCAACAGTCAGAAAGTCTGAATTTGTTGAATTATCCACTTTTTATTATAAAATTCTTCAAATGGTTTTCAAAACATTTTATTTAACACTTACCATGTCTCTTAATGAGGAAATCAGGTCACTGATTGAGTAACTATTGTATATTTAATTTTTATTTGTTATTTTTAATTAGTTTATTGGGGTGATGATTATTAGTAAAGTTACACAGGTTTCAGGTGTACAATTCTGTAATATATCATCTATATATCACATTGTGTGTTCACCAACCAGAGTCAGTTCTCCTTTCATCACCACATATTTGATCCCTTTTACCCTCTTCTATCACCCTCCTCCCCCCCTTACCCTCTGGTAACCACTAAACTATTGTCTGTGTCTATGTGTCTTTGTTTCTTCGTTTGTTTGTCTTGTTCCTTCATGTATATTTAATTTTTATCTGTAGTCAATTATGCCATTTGGTGGACTCAGCATTTATAGATTTTTTGTTTAAGCTTTCAACTCTTTCCAAGTAACCTTAAAAATCCATGGTATACAATATGCTGTATTAAGCTTATAATGCAATTTAGATTCAGAATCTCTCATTGCTGGTATGGAGAGAAATGGTGTCTAGCTATTGAGAAATCTACGTGACCACCTTATATAGAATTTCAGTGTGGCTTTTTGGTCCTCAATTCAGTTTTCCTATGCAATACCCTCAGTGAAGTCGTGTGAACATTATTTCTTAAGAAAACAAAACAAAATTTTAAAAATACAAAACAAAAATCAACTGAGGGAGAAAACTTCAGACAGAGTTAAAACATTATACTAGATATTATAGATATTGCTACAGGACACATTATTCCAAATCCTGAGGGTAAGGGGGATAGAATATATGGTGATGGAAGGAGAACTGACTCTGGGTGATGAACACACAATGGGATTTATAGATGATGTAATACAGAATTGTACACCTGAAATCTATGTAAGTTTACTAACAATTGTCACCCCAATAAATTTAATTTAAAAAAAAAAATTCCAATCGTTCATTATGTCTTTCAAGGTTTTGAGTCAGCTTGGAGGTCCTGCTGATCTGACTTGACCTTGACTGATCTTGGTTGAGTTTTCTCACTCCTATGTAATAAGCTTTTGGGTAATCTACTAACTGACTAGCCTTCCTTGGCCTCAGCTAGGATAACTTAATTGCTCCATGAGGTCTCTCACCTTCTGTTAGTTTTGCCTTATCCTCACTTTGATGGCCAGGATCAAAGAAAAGGCAGGCCATGTCATATCATAGGGCAGGCAGAAATCTACGTTTCTTTCTTCAGGTTTCTGCTTGCATCACATTTGCTAACATACTTTGGCCAGAGCAAGTAACATAGCAAAGTCCACAGTCAAAGAGAAGGCTAGAAAGTTACAGATCAAATGCTGCGGTTTGGTAAAGAATTTGGTGATGATAATTGAAATCAGCGAAATCAGTCTACCACAAAAGGTGATTCATTTATTAACAACACTGCTGAAAAGACCTTTCTTTTAAGACATGGAATGTTTCTCCATTAAAGTGTAAAGACATTTCAATTTTCAGTTGTGCGGGGAAAGATGGGTCTCCAACTAGTAATTTTCACTGAAGAGGAAGAACTTAGTGAATGAAATGGGGGTCATTTGTTTTTTACCATAAAAAAGTAATAATGTTGTAAGCAGCTTCCAGACAGCACTTATAACTGCAATTACCTTCATTCAGAGGCAAACTGAGAACCTCCAAGACATCAGGGACGAAACATGTTTTGGATGATTAACAAGTCTTAACTTCCCAAAAAACCTCCTTCTTCAGTGTTTTCAACCTTCATTTAGAGCCTGTAAATGAAATTATTTTCAATTTAGAGCCATTGCAATTAAATAGTCAATTACAACATAGAGAAATAAATGTGTCAATCAGGCTTAAGTACATAAATTCTATGATGTGCTATGTATAGGTCAACTATAATAAGAAATAAGAAATTAAACTTTTCAAGATGGGTGCTTAATAAGTTTTTATTGAAATATAAAAAAGATACAGACATGTGCATATAAACCATAAGTTTACACCTTGATGAGTTTTCACGTATTGAAAACACCAATGTAATCAGCTCTGGGACACTTTTGAATGTATTCTCTGTATGTTATCCACTTCCTTTCCCCTTATTATTGGTGGATAATTAGGATTAAAAAAAAAAATGTATGTAATGCAACAGCCTGCAATTGACTGCATAGCTGACCATTTGTTTAACTAACCTGGCAGTTTTCTTGAGAGAAACTGAAAATTGATATACTAGTTCTTGACACACTGCCTCTCTGCCCCAAATCACCCTTACATGATCACTCCGCAATAATATATCTGGATGTTATCATTATTTCTCCTGTGGCAGATAGCACGCTTTGTTAGTAGAAAGTACTAGAGGGACTCTAGAGTGGGAAAGGAATTTCTCTTCCAAGTTCTGATGGTTTTCTTAGGCATCCTCCTGCATTATTTCCTTAGTGCCTAGTCTCCAGCAGAGCATGCAGCTCCTGGAGCCCCTTAGCTCCAATGAACCTGAGCTGCCCCTGTAGTCCCCATGGGCTGACTTCTTCAGTAACAAACACAAGGGGCTTCTCAGTGGGGGGTTTCCAGCAGGGCATCTCCTATTAAAAATTTCCTCCCAGACCCTTTTGGGAAGCTTTGCAGCCTCAATGAATTTCTCTATCCACCCTTTACAGAGAGGGCTGGGCATCAACACTGCAGGAGAGGCGTCTCTTCCTTGGGCTCACTGTCTCTTCTTCAGGGATGGTAGTTGCTCCCATATCTGTTATTCCTATATTGTTTGTTGAGAGTATCCTTTATTCTTTAGTAGACAATTACCCATTACTCAATTCCCTGTTATAGTTAATATTTTTTAAATTAAAACAGCCTCATTGAAACTACTTGGTGGTTTCTGTCTCCTGATTGGTTCCTTAATGATGTGCTTGTTTTCTTCAGAATCTCAGAACTGTTCTGATTCAAGCAGATGATTCATGAAAATAACGCTGATAGCATTTTGCATATTATTTGCTGATTTAATCCATGAAATTTAAAATGTCAATGAACATTAAACTCAACTGGATATTGAATTCAACCCAACAAGATATTGAAAAGATAATTATCAAAATTATATGGAAAGTAAGAAGCCAATGCTATTGAAAAGAAAATGATCAGAAATGAAGATTGAATCCAAATACAAAGGGATGATTAGTTTCAGTATTTGAATACATAATAGCCTCAGATTCTGATTATTTCCTTTTAAAATTATATTTATTTGTTATTTGTATATGCTCATACCATTAAGTGATTAATTGATTGGTTAATTTTTACAATAACATTTTAGAAGACTGAGTGAGCCAGGCAAAGTATACTTTACACTGAAGAATTGACACTGTTACCTCACTTGTCTGATTTTTCTTAATCTTTTTCTTAGATAACTCACTCCTCTAAATTATATATATATATATGTATGTATATACATATATATATATATATATGTGTGTATATACATATATATATATATTATATATATGTATATACATATATATGTGTATATATATATATTTTGTTTGTTTGTTTGTTTTTTGTTTTTTTGCCCTCCAGTTACATTGAAACCTTTACTCTGGTTATACTTCGTCTCAAAAACCTGAGAGACTCCATTTTTTGAAGATGATTATGTAATTTTCTCTGACAGTCTATAACCTTCCTCCTTATCTTTTGCTTCAGCAATATGAATACATTTCTAGGTTGTTTTTAATTTGTTACTTTTTGGAAATTATTGACCATTCATTTGCAAATATTTTTCTTTCCATTCTCTCACTTTTTTCCTCTAGGCTTCTAGTTACATTAATTTAGACTGATTTTGGCCTACATTTCTTGGGTACTCTGTTCTTTTTCTTTCCCCACTCATTTTCTCTTTGTATTTCCATTAGAGTATTGTCTGTTGACTATAATCAAGTTCATTGAGTCTTGGATGTGTCAGGTGTACCAATGAGCTTGTCAAAGGCAGTCTGCATCTGTTACTGTGTGTGTGTGTGTGTGTGTGTTTAAATTTATGTCTAGTATGTCCTTTGACACTTTATTATTGTTTCTATTTCTCTGCTGAAATTACCCATCTATTCATGAATGTCTTCAAGTTTTTCACTACAGCCTATGACATATTAATCATATTTATTTTAAATCCCCTGTATGATTTTTCCAACAACAGATTTATGTTTGAGATTAATTCTATTGATTGTTTTGTCTCTCAACAGCAGATTATTCCTTTCCATTTTGCGTGTGTCATAATTTTTAGTTGAAATCTACATATCCAGTGTAGGGTAGTAGAGACTGAAGGAAATCGTATTTATGCCTGAAAATAGGCATGCCTCTTTTTCTGCTAGGCCGTTTTTGAGTTTAGCTGTGTTTCAGTTTTCTTGTTTTTTGTGATTACCTTCAGTGCACAACTAGCTTTAAATTCCTCTCTGGGCACTTGTGGTGAGGGCACAGCTTGAATGATTTGCTGAGCAAATTCTCAATTGTGCTTGCCCCAACCTCAGTTTTAGGGTTTTTCCCCCTGCAAGCCTGTTCCTCAGAGAGGTTGTCTCTCCATGCTTTTGTCCCTTCACTAGTGGCAGTCTGCTGTTACTTGTTTCCTGGTTCCTGTTAGGCTGGGTGGTGCAGAGCATGAAAGAATTCTACGTTTTTCTTATTCATCCTCTGCTTTAGGTAGTTCATGTGTCTTTTGAAATTAGTTCTCTCTGTGATCCTGCCTGCCCCCAGTGGTAAGGAATCTGTAATTTTCTAAAACTAGGAGGAATTTTTGCCTCTCTCCTTTTCCCTAAATCAATTAGTTTTCCCCTACTCCTAGTGACAAGGTTTGCTGCCTTTCTCAAGCCGCTTAAGACTTTACAACACTGAAAGACGGATTCAGGTGAGGATTTCTCCCCCGGCCCCCGGCAGCAGCTGGTATACCCAACAGTGGAACTACCCTACAGGGGATGCTTCCCAATCTTTCTCATGAGCAAGTGAGGTCCATGGAGAAGAGGCTGCAGGTGTTTGTGTTCTCAAGGCTATATATTCGCCCAACGGTGAATATTTAGCTTTTAACAAAACTTTAAAACATTAGTTGATTTCTTGTTGGTACCTGTTTTTATCACAGTCTTATTTTCTTCCAGTGCTCTGGCTTGATGAGTGATTGTCTATACTAGACAGTGATTGCCTATGCTATTGTTTTGTTTCTTTCTGGAGGCTCACTCCCGCTTTCCTCAGATTTTACCCTGAACAATTTCCCTTGGAGGTCTGCACTCTGATGGGTTCAGGAATGTATTATTTTGCAGATTGCTTACTTTCTTGTTGTTGCTTGGAAAGGTATGACGTTCTTTCCGTCTATCTGCCCTAAGATGGAGCCAGAACTCTGTAATACATATTATTAATTCATAGTTATATGAAAGTTACCAGGAATTCAGGTACCTTTGGGTATTATGTTATTAATATACTTAATGAAATAAAAAATAAGGATTCATTCTCTTTCAAAACATGCCAAAATACAGTTTAACATCTAAATGGTAGTTTTTTTCCCATTAAATATTCAAGAAGTGTAATTCTAGTTTACTTAGCGTAACAAGAAAGAGACTTGGGACTTTCTACATACTGTGTTTCCCCGAAAATAATACCTAACTGGAAAATAAGCCCTAGCATGATTTTCAAGATGGCATCCCCAGAACATAAGCCCTAATGCATCATTTGGAACAAAAATTAATATAAGACCCAGTCTTATTTTTGGGAAAACATGGTATACTTAGGGGAAGCTATGTACTTTGAGATACATGATTTAAGGTCTGGCAGATTTTTTTTTTTTTTTTTTTCTTAACTGGGGAATGTTGGGGAACTGTGTTTTTCCAGGACCCATCAGCTCCATGTCATGTTATTCTTTTTTTTTTTTTTTTCAGTCTTCTAGTTGGGAGCGCAGCTAAGCTCCAAGTCAAGTCGTTGTTTTCAATCTAGTTGTAGAGGGTGCAGCTCAGCTCCAAGTTAAGTCACTGTTTTTCACTCTAGTTGTGGAGGGTGCAGCTCACTGGCCCATGTGGAAATCGAACCGGCAACCTTGGTGTTATGAGCACCACACTCTAACCACTGAGCATACTGGCCACCCCTAGCAGAATTTTTTAACCAGTTTTTTATTTCTATTTCAATATTACATATACTCAAGGGTGTACATAAGTGCAATTTAAAGTGAAATAATAAACTGATAACTGTAGATTCAGTAATCATTTAAATATGTAGCATCGAGAACAAATTTGAAGACTTCTGTAAGCTCCCCTTCATTATAACCTCCTCCTCCTTCTCTAGATATGATACAGTAAGTTATATGTTAAGCAATTCTTTGCAGTTCTTTTAATTTTCATCATAAATGTATACAATGCACATATGCCTAAAACATAAAGTTTATTTTTCCTGTTTTGAACTTATATAAATTGAGTCATTACACACACACACACACACACACACACACACACACACACACACGAAGTCAAACAATTAAGTTTGTGAACTCATCTTAGAAAAAGTGCTACATACCTCGTTGATGAATATCACTAAGGTCACCTTTGAAGTCCTCCCCTTGGGAAGCTATGCACCGACGCCAGTGCCTAGTCCACCCTCCAAAGCAATTTTGGAACTCTTTTTCTGGAATGGCCATCAGAGCTGTCATCGTATTACACTTGATGTCGTGAATGTCATCAACATGTCTTCCTTTCAATATTTCCTTTATTTTTGGGTAAAGAAAGAGTCATCGGGGGCCAGGTCAAGTGAGTAGAGAGGGTGTTCCAATACAGTTATTTGTTTACTGGCTAAAAATTCCCTCACAGACAGTGCCGTGTGAGCTGGTGCATTTTTGTAATGCAAAAGCCATGAATTGTTGGTGAAAAGTTCAGGTTGTCTAACTTTTACATGCAGCCTTTTCAGCACTTCCGAATAGTCAACTTGGTTAACTGTCCAGTCGGTACAAATTCATAATGAATAATCCCTCTGATATCCAAAAAATGTTAGCAACATTGTTGCAACAAATTTGTGAACTTAATTGTCCAACCTTCTGCGTGTGTGTGAGTGTGTGTGTGTAGTGATTGGAGATTCAACCATGTTGATCCACATTGATGGATCTGTAAAGTATGGATATTCAGAACATTGACTCTAGAGACAGACAGCCTAGTTTTGAATGTTGGCTCATTAACTTAATAGCCTTCATAGTTAAGTTAATTAACCTTCCTGACTTCTGTTTCCTTGTTTCTAAAACAAGGTATTGTCAAAATATAAAGAATTACTGTAGTCAGGGTGCTTCAAGGTGATATGAAATTTGAAGTTTTAAAGCACTGACATTTTGAAGGTGCTTTATTTAAGAAATAGATTACAAATTATAAATAATTATTAGGTAAACAATTAGATATTTATTACAATAAGAAATCACAGAAAGTTGTAAATATATTTACAAATTTTACACAACTGTAAGAACCTATGTGTACACTGCAGGACTATATTCAGATCCTTGGAAAGGGCTTGTACGAATGAGAGGCTGTGAAACTTAAACTTCATTAGCTTCATGGAAAATCTGATTCTGTATACATGTAAAACACTTTGAATAGTAGTTCAAAGCAATATATTTTAATTTATTTTTATTACTCACTATTATATTAATGGAAACTTTTCGCAGTATGATTTTTTTAAGTGAAATAAAATATGATTATTTACAGATGCCATCAAATAGTATTACACATAGTTTTATAATTTATGTTTTGGTTGCTTGAGATTTGGTTGGCTTATAAATTTGACACACTAATCAGTCTATATTAGTTTACTTTTTATTGTCTTATTTTAAATATATGAAATGGTTTATTTTAAGGAAAAAGAGTTAAAAGTAATGTATTTATCAAATTGAATTTACATTATTTAATTTTATTTTTCTCTGTGCTGTTTTCTGATGATTGATTAAATATCTAAGTAAATAGCCTAGTAGAAACTTCCATAGTTTTTAGAAAATCACAAAGATCATAAGATAATCGTACTTAGTCAATTTCAATATGTAGATGTTTGCTTAAATTACTTTTATTGATATTGTATGAAAATATATTTTGTACACATAAAAAGCTAGAGAAATAGCTTTCACAATATTACAAAGTAAAAGCACAATAGCATAAACAAAACTAGAAGGAAATTACTTTAATGTCAGTGCATATCAAAACAACGTATATTACACAAAAAACCTCATTTAAAGTTTAATAATATGTTGCCATATTATTTAGAACTGTGAGGAGGAACATAATATAGGATAGGAAAATAAACTTAAATTTAAAATTTACAATTTCTACTGGACAGGATTTATCTTTCAGATCAGGACAAATGTTTGAGGTTAAATATAGGTCTGAATTCAGCTGTTATGTTCTAATATAATCATAACCGACTTTTATTTATTGCCTTGTATATTCGGATTGATCACTGCTCATCATTTATAAGTTGTTAAATGTTTTTCTTATTATTCTTATACAGTTGGTTATAGTCAATAGTAGCCATAACATTTTCAAAATTTTAGAAATGTGCTACAGATTTTTTCCCATAGTTGCACTTTGTACTGCCTTGAAAAGAATATAAGTGATCAACTCAATAAAATAAATTATATGTATGTATATATATAATAAAATATATATATATATATAAATATATAGTGAAATATATATAGTGAAATATATATAATGTAATGTATATATATGTATATATATATATATATATATGTATACATATGGATTAGATAAAACTGTTATAACCATAAGGAAATAAGAAAACAGTGTTGAGAAATATTTATATTAAATCAGAATGAAGAAGGGCTTTCTAATCATAAAGTTGATATAAGGAATAAAAAAAAAATTACCCTGCAAACCAAAAATAGTCTACACAAAGTTAAAAGATGAGCAATGCATTAAAAAAATTGGGAGTCAATATGAAAAAGAATAAACTCAAAATGTAAAAGTTGGAAGAGACAATAAACAAATTATTCTTAGAAGGTAAATGTTAGTAGTTACCAAATATATGCGAAAAACCTTTTAATAATACTTGATATAAAATATATTGAAAATTTGCTAATTAGATATTAAGAAGAGCGAGTGCAACAGTAGTCTCAAATCCATTCTTATTCTCTGCTGCTGAGAAAGGAGAGAGACACAGTTGTTGAATTACATTAAAAAATGTTTTGTTTTGTTTTAATTTGAGGAGATTGATCCAGCTTTCCTTCTTCCTTTTTGACATGTACTCTCACTATATTTCTAACCTCTATTCTTCAGACCTACAAGTGCATTTGACCTCCTCTGTCTTGGACATTTTGTCTTGACTTTCTTCTTTGTTCTCTTTTCCTGTCCTTATTCCTAGTTCAGTCTATGAATGAGAAGGAAGGCAGAATGGTGTAGGGGTTTAAAGCATAGATAGACTCTGGAGTAAGTCTATTTGGTTTCAAATCCCAGCTCTACTAATTAGGGGCTGAGCAAATTTAAAGAGATTATTTATCTTATCTCCTGTGTAATGGCAAGCGGGAAAAAGAAAGGGGCAGGACTTGAGCTAGAGTGGGGCTAATGCATTTATTTATTTAGAAATATCTAATTAATTTAGTTAGCAATATCCAATAGCAAAAGACAAAGGCAATTAATAGAATATGCTAATGACAGAGAGTAAAGGTGGTTAAGACTAAGCTATATACATTGGTAACAATGTCATCTCAAAGGAGTATACATGCATATAAGTTGAAGAGATCCCAACACATGTTTACTATTGATCAAAAATCACTTGGCTAAATACACAAATAACATCAGTAAGGAGTATCAAAAGCAGTAATAAACTCTATAGGATAATAGTTATTACACTAGATGCCAAAAGCTCACCAAACCGGGGGAGAACAGCACTGGAAAAATCATAAATCAAAACCTTGCCAGGTCTGTAGCTGAGAGAAACTCAGGTGTCTCCCACATTGCTGTTTGCTAGTTCCCAAGAATGCTGCTGCTGCTGCTGGCGTTATAGTTGTTGAAAGTTAGGACGTCTTTTGATACTGCAAGCTGCAAGCTGCATACAGGTTCCCAAAGATGCTAGAATGATGACAATTCACCAACAAAAGAAGTCTCTACTGTCCATTGAGGCAAGTTCTGATCTCTTACTCTGAAATAATCCAATCCTGAAAAGCAGTCCTGAAACAGCAAATCTTCTGAATAGTAATCTCTTGAAACAACAATCAATCAATATCCAATCCACCTGAGGTCTGTCTTATATCTCTCTTTAGATGCACCCCAGAGCAAATTTTGTGTTCCTGCCTCCCCTCTCAAGGAACAGCCAGTTCTGGGAGGGTCCAGCAGTTAATGCTATGAATGCTGACCATCTGGCTGAAGGGCTAGTTCATCCAGATAAGCAACAAGGCCTGGCTATGTTCCTGTCACATCATCCTGATACAACTTAGCTACTACTTCACTTCATCTGCTGATGTGGAGGAAACAGACAGGAAGCAACATCATCTCATATCTCCCCTACTCGGGAGGAAGAGACCAAAGGGGGATTTCTTTCAACCCCTGATCACAGAATTATTTTATCCCTAAGCTAACCATCACCTCACAGCACAGACAGAACAGCAACCTCATCCCATATCTCTCCTGCTCGGGAGAATGAGACCCAGAAAGCAACATCATCTCATCTCTCCCCTGCTCAGGAGGATGACACCAAAAGGGGGAATTTACTCAACCCCTGATTATAGCACAGAAATCACCTCACATGCAGGAACAGATAAAAGCTAATAGACAAATCTCATATCAACCAATGAAGGTAAAGTTTCCTCAAGACCTTCCCTACACCCTGCTATAATGTGGAATGATTTTAGTAGATTCTCTTCTCATACGGATTGAATATATCAATATTTGTGAATTAGTTACAGCAGTATTTGGCATATAATAATTGCTATATAAATAAGGAGTAAAATGCATTGATTTTTTAAAAAATGTTTTGCATAGATAATCTTGTTTATCATCTTCCCTTTAATGCTTACAATGTTTTATAATGCAAAAGTGTTTCTTCTTTATATAAACATATTAATCATTCTTTCTTTCTGGATTTCTAATTTTTTTATGCTCAATAAAGATTCTATTAACCAAAGTGATGTGCAGTTTTATTTTAGCATATTTATATTTTCATATTTAAATATTTCATACATAAGTTATTTTAATAACAGCTTTATTGAAATATAATCCTCATACCATCAAATTAACCCCTTTAAAGTGTACAATTAAGTTTTAATACATTCACAAAATTGTGCAGCCATCATGGCTATCAAAGTTTAGAGCTTCATCATTGCAAAAAGTGCTCCATACCTATTAGCAGTCATTTTCCATCACTCCGTTCCCTCAGCTCCTGGTAACTATTAATCTGTTTTGTATCTCTGTGGGATTTTGGCTATTCTGGACATGTCATATAAAGAGACTCATATGATTTCTGGGTTTTTTTTGTGTGTGTCTGACTTCTTTTGTTTAACATATTTTCAAGATTAATTCATGTTGTACTATATGTCAGTACTTTATTCCCTTTTATTGCCAAATAATATTCTATTGTATTCTATACCATTTTGTGTTTATCCATTCATCAATTGATAGTTATTTAGTTGTTTTCACTTTTTGGTTATTATAAGTAATGCTATTATGAACATCTGTACATAATTAGAGTGTGGAATTATATTTTTTATTCTTTTGGGTCCAGGAATTAAATTGTTAGACTATGATGACCCTTTCTCTCAACCCCTGATCGCAGAATTATTTTAACCCTAAGCTAACCATATTTATAGTGATGGATATAAACTTGGAGATCTATTTTGGGGTCATATCACATTTAACTTTTCCAGGAACTGCCAAACCATTATCCATAGTAGTACACCATTTAATATTCCCACCAACAACATTTAAAAGTTCCAGTTTTGCCATTCATACAGTTATACTGTCCATCATGTTTATTTTAGCAAGTCTAGAAAATATAAAGTGGTATCTTATAGTGATTTTTATTTGCATTTCCCTAAAGACTAAGGATGCTGAATATCTTTTTATGTACTTATGTTCATTGTAAATCTTTTGTGAGAGATATGTATTCAAATCCTTTACCCATTGTTTTAATTGGATTATTTGTCTTTTTGTTGTTCAATTGTATAGGATTTTTTAAATTCTGCATTCAAGAACCTTATGAGACAAATGATTTGTAAACATTTTATCCCATTCTGTGGAGTATGTTTTCATTTTCTTGATAGTGTATTTTGGGCTGCAAAAGTTTCTAATTTTGATGAAGAATTATAATTTATCTATTTTTCTTCAGTCAGCTGTGTGTGGTCACTGAAGCCTTTGCTCAGTTATCTTGGTGATTTAATGATTGGATAGAGATTTAATTAAATGCTTTGGATCAATAAGTTTTTCAAACTTTGCTGAGATGTTCTATTTATGTTTATTGTCATGCATTGAATGCTCCTACAAACAGTTACAAGTCTACTTTATCCTTCACTCACTGCCAGTGCATGGCCTCAAAGGTCAGCCAGGTATGAGAGATTAACGATTCTCTCCCTAGTCCTAAAATGTAAAGAACATACATCTTTCCGGTCATGCACAGTCCTGCACATTTGTGTGGCCTTATAGATTCCCAGGAATATACAGATATTTTCAAATCACACTATGCACATCCCATGCACATTTTTCCTTTTAAATGTTTGTCGTGCCTATTGTTATCCACAACTAGTATCTATCATAAGAAGCTATTATGTTAAACAATTGACATTTTGTTCTGTTTCGTTTTTTACTTTTCAGTAAAGGACTTAGGGGTAGGACTATTTACACAGGCTGAGCTCTAAATCTTTCTAAAATAAAAAAAGTCTCAAAAATTGAAGTTTTCAGGAAACTGCTAAGTAGGTCAAATAGTGAGAGTTCTCTGGGGATGAGGCCTTGGAAGAGCTCCATACCTGTTCTTCCCTCTCAGGTGTCTGCTGGGATCATGGCATTCACAGCTAGCCAAGTGACAAAGCTGGTGGGTCAAGGCTTCCACACAGCTGTGGAGAGATGAATGCCACAAATCCCACTGTTTCACAGATATTCAGCCACCACCCCACCATCCACCCAGTTTTAAAGAGAAATAATTGAAATACCTACATGATGGTTTGATTTACTTATTTGTGGAATGATTACTATAGTTGGTGCTCTGTAGATTGAGGTGAGCCTTTGCCTATTTCCAGAGTTCGGAAAAAGTTGACTTTGACAATTTTTGCCAGTGTATTCATTGCCTTTATAGAAAAAAGGCAATGTCTTCTTGTCTTTATTTTCCAAAGGTGCTTCTAAAATTTGATTTTGACAACAGTGGGAGATTTTTCTTTTCTTTTCCACAATGGTTATGTATTTGTCCCCAAGCTTTGAAATGTTATGGTAACCTTTTTGTCTAATGTATTGATTGCTTCTAGATTTTTAAAAAATCCTATTCTATCAATACATCTATAAATTTTTATCTCTGAGACCACACCGATTTAATCAATTTTTCTGGGTAAATACATACTTAAAGGATATAAAAATTAATGGACAATTATAAATGGGAAGAATGTAGTTAAGTTCTGTTTGTTGTGTCTACAAATAAGAAAAATTCATGGTGTAGCTTTATTAATTAAAGATGTAAACTGAATTAGAAAAAAATGTGGAAATTGACTTTACATATAAACTCACATATTTCAAATAAATACTAAAAAACTATGCTTATGAGTAACATTACACTTTTTAAACAAATCATACCTTGAAAAAATGGTAATGACAGGTTTTCCAGCTTTATAGGACTAATAATGAGCATTTTGATAGTTTAAAACAATATTTTACTTTATTTATTTTCCTTTAAATACACTTTAAAAAAAAGTGAATTGTTTAAAAATATATTAAATACAAACACTCACTTTTTAAATGTTACTTTTTTTTCTATAGGACTTTGGAGATGATGGGTCCTTGTATATTACTAAGGTTACCACAACTCACATGGGCAATTACACCTGCTATGCAGATGGCTATGAAAAAGTCTATCAGACTCACATCTTCCAAGTGAACGGTAAGGAATGTGGTGTTGCTAAAATTATTTTTTGCTTCACCAGATATTCAAAGAATGTCATAGTTGATTGGGAAGGCAAGTCTTCATTATTTATTTATGTATTTATATATTTATTTATTTATTCATTTATTTATTTATGACAGACACTGTTAATGTAAAACCTATTTCAATTTAAAAAAGTATTTGAGTGAATAAATATTGTAAACTTGCACCACTGTTCTGATCATGAAACATTACGAAATAACTCATTCTCATTGGAAAATTAAACATTAGGAAATTCAAATTACTTTTTCAGCTTGAGAAGACTATCAACAAATAGGCAACCATACACATTTTAGAAACTGAAAGAATTAAGTATTTTAATACTTTAGTCAGATCACCTAGTTAGTTGATCTTATTAGTGATATAAAAATGTTATTTATGTACAGCAAATTGTATAGTCTTACTGGTTAATTTAATGGCTATGGACATTGGTCAAGTAGGCTAATATAATTCTTACAATCAGAGCTTCATTTTGTCTCTGCTTTAATTCAAATTTTAGTTATTTAGTTGAAGTCACTATGTAGGATTACAGGTAAGATTAATACACACTGATTCACTTTCATACTGACATATATATATATATATATATATATATATATATATATATATATAAATTTACTGTGTGATTTACAAAAAGGAGCAGAAACTTGACTTTCTATAGGAAGAGCAAGATGGCTAGTGTGGTTAGTTAGTATGAATTAAAAGGAGAGCGGTGGATATAAACTTGGAGACGTGTTTTGGGGTCATATTACATGGAACCACGTGGACCTAAATACTTAGATTCCCATTCTATGTGTAATGGGAAGCCATCACAGTATTTCATGTATAAAGTGGCACATTCTGATTTGTTTTATAATGATTAGAAGCACTGAGATATGTTAAAAGACTATTTTAATAGTTTGGGAAGAGAAAATGGTGGCTTAAAATACAATTGAATGGTGAAAATATAAAGAAGTGCTCAGATTGGAATATATTTTAAAAGTAGATTTCATGATATACTGAGGAATGGCATGTGAGTATGAAAGACAGGGAATTAAAAAGAAAAAAAAATAACCCAAGTAATTTGAAGGAAGCATTTGGATATATGGGCATAACATTAACTGCCATGGAGAAGAAGCACATTTGGAGATTGAATGAGATTAATATAATTTGTTTTTGTTTCATACTTTTTTTTTTGACTAATTAACTTCAACACTCTTATCCAGATGGAAGTCAAATATGCAAGTTAGTATAAAAGTCTGGAGATCAAAGGGGAGTGACAGGCCAAAGTTGTATATTAAGATAATATCAAAGTGTAGAGACTGTATTTAAAATCATAAATCTGAGCAGGATGAGGTCATTTTAGTAATGAGTATAGATGGATGTGAAGTCCAAACTTTGGAGCTGAGGTTAGCAAGTGGAGAAAGGAAGACACAGAATGAGCACCCTGTGATGGGAAATATGTCCTGGAAATCAATTAAGAAAATGTTGCCAAAAAGGTTGAAAAGATTGGGGAGTTCACGGTTCGACACTCAACTCAATTGTCGACACTCAACAGAAGCTGATCGAGGCCTTATTTCTAGAGCAACGTCAGTTGGCAACTAGACATGGGTAAAGGCTTATATATTGGGTGCCTGGACCTAATTACCATGTATGTGGAGGGGGGTTCCCCCCACACACCAACAAAAACTTCGGATACCAGCAGGGTGTCCAAGAATTCAACTCAGTTATGATACTCGCTACCCAGAGAGAGAATCAGATTCCACAGATAAAGGGTTTAGTCCTACAAGACTATACAATTCAGATACCAGCGGCAAGCCCAGATTGTCATCTGTGCTTCTGATCAAACCCCTAGAGATTCCAATGACCCTTGACCCCCTCAAAATCAGAATGCCAATTTCCAAATCCAGGTTGTTATCTGACCAACTGGCTGTAAATCAGAGGTTCTCATACCCCTCCTTGGGATCAGTTAATTATCTAGAATGGCTAACGGAACTCAGAGAAATATGTTACTAGATTACCTATTTATTGCAAAGAATATTAAAGTATTAAAAAATATGAATCAATAGTCAGATGAAGAGATACAAAAGGTGAGGTCTGGGGCCTGGCAAGGTGGCATGTCAAAACATTCTGGTTCTTTAATGTGGATGCTTTCTGGAAAAAAAAGAAAGGACGAGGAAGCTGTCCTCCTGGGTTTTTATGGGGGCTTTATTACAGTCATAATTGACTAAGTCATTGGCTATTGAAAATGAAATTCATTCTCCAACTCCTCTTGCCCCCTGAACAGGGATTTCAAACCTCTAATCACATAGTTGATTCTCGTGACAACTAGCTACCAACCTTGGGCGAGATCCAAAATCACTTCATTACCATAACAAAATATACTTTCATCACTCTCAACATTTAGGAAATTCCAGGATTGTGGTAGCTCTGAAATGGGGATGAAGACCAAATATATATTTCTTATTATTAATCACAATATCACAACTTGGAAACCAATTTTTAAGGAAACCAGTGAAGAAAGCAGGCAAGATGTGAGGGAGCTGATGTATCCTGTCCCCATTGGTCTCAGATGTTTGCAGCTAGACTTTCAGATATAGCAATTGTGCCTGAGGATACACAATCTTGCAGTACAGGACAGTTCTATATGGGGGAGGTCCCCTATCAAGGTGCTGTATCCATGGGGAAATGGTTATTGTTGCAAGTCTGGTCCTCACCTCCTTCTTTGTTGTAATTGTTTATAGACTAACGGCCTATTTGACAAGATCAATGCTCTGTAGTCCCCACCCCCCTGGTTCTGTCTTTTATCTCTTATCCTAACTCCCAGTCCTGGTTCTTTCTGTCTAATTACCAATCATGTTAGAGTACTTGGTCGTTTTTAAAGCAGTACATGGCTCATGTTCTACCTGCACCAGAATCACATGAAAAAATGATCAAAAATGTAGAACCCTGGGATTCACCACGACTATGTAGAAATTTGATTTGAAATCTGCATTTTAGCAACTTCCCGTTAAATTGTGATACTTAGTACAGGGTGAGACCCATTGTAAATGGCTCTTTACAATGGTTCTTCAGGAGTTTCTGCTCCTCATTCACATCTGATGCAGGTTTCTTACATAACTCACTCATTTGCTATGCTTCCAGCTGGGAAGCGCAGGAAGAAAACTTTGAGCCAAACTGCAGACTTTCATGTTGCAAGATGTGCCCTGAGCCACGTTGGGGAAACTCAGCTTCCTCGTTTCATCCCTTCCTATAGATGAATTGTTTACTTTCTGATTTCAGGTTTTTCTGAAGTGGAATGTGGGAATAAAGGAATAATCAACTCTCAAAAACAGAGCCCACTCTCTGCCACTATCAGTCTTAACAGTATTAATTAATTAAGAGGAATTTAATACAATCTTGCCCCCCACCCCATTTGTAGGAAATACCTTCCAAGACTCCTCCCAGGGGTTACCCGAAACCGAGGATATAACTGAACCCTATGTATGTTATGTTTTTTCCTATACATACATACCTATGGTAAAGTTTAATTTATAAACAAGACACAGTAACAGATTAACAACAATAACCAGTAGTAAAATAGAATAATTATAACAATATACTGTAATAGAAGTAATGTGGATGTGTTCACTCGTGTTGTTACCGGAGTAATTGCTTGGTCCTTTTGCCAATGCAGTAAAGAATTACAGATCAGCAAACAGCAAACATGAAGGTATAAAGAAAGCTTATTAAGATACATTCTAAGGGAAGAACAAGCCAAGTCAAGAGAGGCAATGGCCGCAAAGGGTTTGGGGTTTTAATTTTGTATTGTTGGCATTGAGCCAGCTCTGCATGTGATGTACAGACTTGGGTCATTTGATTGATATGTGATGTGTAGGCTGTATAACCCATTCCTTTCTATGCATGCCCTTATCCATAGTGCACACAGAAAAACCCATGGGGTGTGGGGGAGGTTGAAACCACAATGCTAATTTACTGTAACTATATTATAATGAGGCTGAGGTTAAACCAAGGGTAAGCTTTAACATTCTGTACAGGCGTCAAAAACCAGATAATTCTAGATAGATTTTACTTCCTTTTTTTTTTCAGGATGTTCTAACTAAAAAATTAGTCCTTGGGGTTTGGACCTAGGTGGTCCCTGGGAGTGGACCTGGGCACTGCAAAGTGCTCATTACATTACTGCCCACCCCTCCAGTCGCTCATGCCTACCTTCTGCCTAATAGTTGACGGGATCCCATGCTGAAATCTTCTAAAGGCTCAAGGCTTTCTGGCACAACACGTTGCCATTAATTGGAACATGCTTTCTGTTTATGTTTTCTACCCACATATTTAATGCCTTTTCCATCTTAACTAAGCACTTATCATGCATTGTGGCTGTAATTTTTGCAGTTTGAAGTGTGACAACCAAACTAGCAAAATTTCTTTCCATTCTTTACAATTTCACGGATAGATTTGTTCTTACTGTAGATCTTAGCAACCTCAGCATAGTTTTGTTTTTTTGTGTTTTTTTTTTCTTTGTTATTTTCTTTCTTTCCTTATTAAGTCAAGGCCTTTCACCTTTTCACTTAAAGGAAACACTGTACAGCATCTCTTTGGCATATCAAATTGCCACCATCACTACTATAGTGCTTTGGGGCCATTATTAAGTAAAATGAGGGTTACTTGAATGTAAGCACTGTGATAGCGTGAGAGTATATCTGAGAACCTAGATGGTTACTAAGTGACAAAGGAGCAGGGAGTATATACATGGTTGAGACTCTGGTCAAAGAGATGACTCATGTGACAGACAGGTGTAGTGGGACTGGGAGAGATTTCCTCACACCTACTCAGAACCTTGTGCAATGTAAAACTGATGAGTTGTTTATTCCTGGGCATCTTCTTTTAATCTTTTTGGACCTTGTTTGACCACAGCTAACTGAAACTGTGGTAAATAAAACTGTCGATGAGGAGAGGCAACTGTATTAGCAGTGATTGCCTCGGATGAACTCTAATGTTTTCCCTTTGCTAGAAACAAAGGTCTCTGAACTTAAGAGTAAAACCAGTCTCTTTCTATTACCTCCTACTACATTTAATCTACTTCAGAATCCTTGCTATAAATGTTTTCATGAGGGATGGGATTTGGTAAGAGGAACAATGATATTATCATTGCTGAACATAGGTTGAAAGTGAACAGAGAAATAACTGTGGTAGCTGGGGTCAAGGGAGGGAATTTTATAAAATTACAGATGTGACCATTTTTTTATGCTGTGGTGAATAATCCAATAGAGATGTAAAGCAGCTTCTTTAACAGAAAAAGGCGGGGATGCAGTAGTCGAGTCTTTCAAAGTCTGATCTAATATAGTTACATTGATTTGTCTTTGGAAGATGAATAGTTAATCTGTTGAAACAGGGAGCAAGACAGACTCTTTAGAAACAGGTGTTCAGCATGAGAACATGAGGAAATCCTCTTTGTATTGCTTGGATTTTTGTTGTTTTTTCAGTGCAGTGAAGAATACCAACTACCCTGTTTCCCCGAAAATGAGACCTAGCCGGGCAATCAGTTCTAATGTGTCTTTTGGAGCAAAATTAATACAAGACCCAGTCTCATATTGTAGAAAACTGTGTCTGATAGTAAAATAAGACTAGGTATTATTATATTATATTATATTATATTATATTATATTATATTATATTATACCCAGTCTTATAGTAAAATAAAACCGGGTCTTATATTACTTTTTGCTCCAAAAGATGCATTAGAGCTTATTGTCTGGCTAGGTCTTATTTTCGGGGAAACACGATGTCGAAAATGAGGAGTCTGTGAGAACACTCGTGGTTTGAGGAGAGGAAGAGCTATAAAGTAAATGATCTTTCAGGGCAGGGGGTGATGGACATGGCAGTATGCATATTGGATGGATTTTTGGGTGTCCTTGAGAAGATACATATTTGTTCTTCAGGTGTGGTTGGCTGTGAATTTGCAATCAGAGCAAGAAGAGATTTGGTTTTAATCAGCATTTTTCAGGTGAGTAAATGGGAGACAAATAGGCATGAGGAAGTTAAGCAAGTTTGCAAGAGAATGATTATAATAAGGGACCATAGAATAAATGGCAAGGTAAGGAATGCGGTAGGTAAGAAAAGAAGTGAGATGATGAGAAATGTAAAATGAAGTGAAAAATTGACTGGGTTTTCCAAGTTGGTCAAATAATAATATGATGGCTTACTACAGAGAAAAGAAAACAAACAAACAAACAAACAAAATACCTTCACTCAAAGCATTTTCTTAAGGCATCTGATAATTCTGTTTATAAGAAATATTTTTAATTATGTGAAGTCTGTATAAAAGAACGTATGGAGCATTAAGGTTTGATAGCTGTTAAGGCAACCCAGCTGTTCTTCTAAATCTAACTTGCCAGTCCTGGCTTTAACTGAAAAGGAGAAATGAAGTACAAAATACCAAATTTAAATTCAACCAATTTGATCAAAAACTTGTTCTACTACATTTTTATCAAAGGGAGACAATAAGTGCACTTCAAGAAACATCTTTAATATTTACACCTATTTGAAGAAGCTAAAAATCTGTACAAAATGCATTTGTATCAGTAAGAGATTACTTTTGGCTGCTATAACAGAGACCCAAAACAACGGGCTTTAAAAAGATACCGGTGTGTTTTTATTTTGCATGGAAGAAGCCTAGATAAGGTGGTTCAGGATGGTCACTGTGGGGACAGAGCCAGGAGTGCAGTTTCCAGGCTCTCGGCCTCACGTGGAAAGGTGCTGACTTGGGAAGTAAATGGCCATCAACTGTGATTGGATGGTCATCAACTGTGGCTAGTTGGCCATCAGCTGTAACCAGCGAGCTATTGGCCACTAATATAACTGCCATGGCTATGCTAGCAGCAGATGGGGGGCTAGCACGCGTACGGTGGCTGGCAAGTGCGGATTGCAGTTAGCACGGTGGATTTCAATTAGCATGGCAAATTGCAGCTAGCAAGTGAGGTCGGTTGGCAGAGAAGTAGATAGCAGGTTGCGGATCGTGTGGCTCCTGCTTCCTGTGTCTCCAACCCAGCCGCCGGCGAGACTATAGTGGTGTGACTCCCCTATCTATGGCTCCATGGGTGTTCCTTTTTGGCCTCACCACGGTTTTATGTGTAGAACGGGAGCTGAGACCCCGCATGACACCCTGCATGACGTCACTCTGTGATGTCATTGTTGTCCTATGCTTCCCATACTGTGATTAGCACCCGGTTTTCATTCATGATGCCATCCCTTCTTTTCCAAATGGTGGTGGAAATTCTGATCATCGTGTTCATATTTCCACAAAGAAAAAGGAAGAGAGTGGAAAGAAAAATAGCACCTGACACCTCAGGCAGTGCTTTTAAAAGAACTTTAGTGGAAGCACTTACAATAAATAACACCCATTGGCCCTCTCTAAATGCAGAGATTACAAAGTATATTTCTTTAACCTTAATCCACAATGATTAAGGGTTTAATTAATCACAAAGACAGACGGAATGGGGAGGGGTGATACATTTTATAGGTAACTAGCCATTTTTATCACAAAAGTGTCTAGAGAGTCAAAATGTTTTACAAAACAGTAATAGAATAATGACTGTTAAATGACAAAATTCAGCCCAGTAAATTTGGAGATCTAATTGGCTTTATTAAGCAATTCATGAATCAGGCAGCACCCCATCTAGTAGCTAGAGGGGGCTCCGAGTTTTATGAAATTGAAATGGAACTTTATTTTATTTTATTTTATTTTTTATAGAAAGAAGGGGGGCGGGCAAGAGAGCTATTAAGAAAAGTAAAGACAGGATTATTTTTGGGCCAGAACATCTTTTCTTTCGAGGAAGAAAACAGGAAGAATTTGTATTCTGCAGATCGCCTCTTTTTTTCTGTGGGCGATGGTGACGGTCCACATGACAGAGTACCTTACTGGTGCTTGACCAAAAACTTTCGGACTGACTGGTTAAGATCACATTTCTGGGAGAGGTTTGAAAATGCAATTAGATCATTTTGGTATTAGATCAAAATGGTATTAAATCTAGGTTTAATATCACAGACTTTTAGCATGAGTGATGCCATTTTGGGCCTTTGTTTTTTTCTTTAATATAACACTTTACAATAAAATATTTTGAAATGGTAGAATTAGCTATAAAATAGCAGCCCTATAAGTGATTTGCTAAACAAGCCATTTCTCCCTTTTGTTGTTGTTTCTCTTTCTTTTGGTTTTATGGTGTTTTATATTTGGCATAAGAACTTTAAACATATGTTTTGTGTATAAATAAGTATAGTAAACTTGGGATCACTCAGAATATTGTCATAATTCAATCACAAGAGAATAGTTAGGAATGAGCTTTGACAGTGGAAAAATACAATGAAAATGCAAGAAAATGCAAATTAGATAGCCAAATAACACAGTTATGAACCTAATAAAGCTCTAAAACTAGTTTAACTCATTTTCCATTCCCTATCCACTTTTCAGAAAAGGTTAAAAAGACCTCTAGAAAATTGTATTTTCATAGAGGATTTAACATATTTATCTTAACAATTTGTCAATTAGTAATAAAAATAAAATATATCATTGATTACCATAAAAGGTCTGAAAATACCACAAGTTAATGGAATTTGTAAAAGAGTATTTTTGAAGTGCAAAGTCTATTTAAATATCCCAGGATGCAAGTCAAATAAAAGTCTATCAATAGCTCTGTTTCTTTTCAAACAATGCAAAATTAAATTATTGAAATATAGGAGTGCTTTTGTGTCCTTGTCAGAAGAAACATTATGTATAAATCAAAGAAGCTTGACTCTACCAGTGGAATTCATTTCATGCTTTTCTTTTTCTTTTTACATAAAGTAAATTGTCTTTAGATCTTCAGTTTATGATGCAGAATGTTTGAAATTTTAAAAGTTATTCAGTGTTTACAGTACCCTCTGGGCGGAAAGCTTGTCCATATTCACAATAGACCCTGCTGTTTCTCTTTTCGTTCATGGTATTGTTTAAGATCCCACACATAATATCAAGTGGATTTTTTTTTCTTTGTCATGTCAGAAATTTCTACACAAAATTGCTTGTTTTATAGGATGTCTGTATAGAACGCTCCTATTTCTCTCCTTCAAAGTTAGAAAGTGGCTTAAGTCTAGGGCAACGATGGGCTTCTTCATTTGCATCATAGACTTGAACTTCCTTGCCCACTCACAGGCAGCCTTCCCTGCTAAACTTTTTGCATAGCCAAAGTGCCAATGGGAATAAAACCTTCCTGCAAACAGTAACATCCCGAAAGCAGGAAGTTAGAGTCCTAGTTTCTCCTTCTCTCTCCTCCCCGCACAATGAGTTATTAGGATGAGAGAGAGAGAGAAGCCTTGAGGGTTACTCTGGCTCAGTAAATTTCTAATTGGCATTCTTGGGCAACCAACATCAGCAACTTGTGTTAAATGCAAATTCTCCGGACAGGGATCACCGCACCTACTGAATCAGAGGCCCTGGGCATGAAGTAGAACAATCTGTGTTTTAACGAACCCTCGTGATAATTTTGACAATGAAGTTTGAGGACTACTACCCTAGCAATTGCATTCCCTAGAAACATGAGAAGTAGGACTATATGTTCCTTCCTCATCGTCTCCAGCTTTATTCTCTTAATTTTGACTTGGAACCAAGCTTATAGTGATCTCAGTTATTTCTTTGGGTGGTGTGAGATCAGACGTGTATCAAATCAGCCCACCCTCTCATAAGGTCCTTCAGCAGACAATCGTGATATCTTGCTCCAAACTCCACACTGGGCACTTCAGCTCTAGTAGAGGTGTTTCTACAGTTTGTTATTGCAGGAACTAGTATCTCTGTCACTCTTAAGAACTTTATTTAACACAGGAAGCTTAACAGCTGCACTCAAGGTAGACCAGATGTGCCAGGGATTTAATGCACCCAGGGATCGTCCTTAACCAATGAGGGACACAGGTCAATGGGTGAGAAGCACGATTTCCCACTTATTCTGTGGGAAGATTCTGAGCTGCGTTGTACATAATTCTTCAAAGCATCCACACTGAAATTGAGTTTTTTTGCTCATAGTGATGACATGCTCATGAATCTCATGAATGCACCTTGCCGGTTTTTCTTTTTCTTTTTCTTTTTCTTTTCTTTCCTTGCTCTTTTTCTTTCCTCTATCTTACTTTTCCTACTCTCCAACTTGTGCTTCCTAGGATCACTTCCCAAATCAACTATCTGAACCAAAGTTCTTTTCTCAGAGCTGCTCTTGCAGACACTCCTACTTAGACAAGTCTTTACCTTAATTACTCCTTCTGCCCTTTTGTAGCTCCCCCTGAGAACACTGGTGGACACTATATGTTCACTTCTAGAAGGCTTTGAAATATGATAGAACAGTACATTAATTCCTTAACTCCAAGGCCTAAAAATTATTTCTCTCTATTATTTCCCATGCTAAATTATGTCCATTTACACTGTTCAGTAGAGCTTTTCAGAGCTCCTGCAATTAGATTAAATCATGACATAAAGATACTACAAGTACGCAAAAGCAAGAGCATAGAGATGTTTAAAATTTCACATATAATCTGATTATTAAATTCCCGGAAAGAAATAAAACTTCAAAGATTAAAGTTGCAAATAAATTAGTCCAAAATAATTAATATCCAAAGTTAAATTATTCTTCTCTTGCAACATAAAGTGTAAAGAAAGTCCAAAAGTTTTAAGTAAAAGTAAAGCCTGAAGAATCACTTTCTTCCCTAATTTCCTATTTGGTTCCCTTTCAGTGAGAGAGGTCCTTCAAAAGTTTATGGCTTCAGGACAAATTCAATATGTATACTGGGCTACGGGGCTAATTCTCACTGGATTTAAGTGTACAGTCATGGTAATTGTTTTCAAATGGTCGCATTAGGTTTTTTGGTTGTTTTTTGTTTGTTTGTTTGTTTTGCATTAGTTCTTTATTCATTACTTCCTTGTATTCTGTCTTCTTGGGCTACATAATTTTTAGAACTCTATTTTATCTCTATTATTGGCTTATTAGCTATACTTCTTTTTTATTTTATTTTTTCAGATGTAGCTCTAAGGTATATTTACAACACACAACTTTAACTTATTACCATGTATCTTCAAATGCTTCACAACTTCACATATAAAATGAGTACCTTAAAATAGCATACTTTGATCTCTCCCCTTTCCATTTTTTGTGATAATATTGGCAAACATTTTACTTCTACCTATGTTATAAACCTCACATACATTGCTTTATTTTTGCTTTAGTAGTTAAATATCTCTCATGGATATTTTCTTTAACTGCCAAGACTTCTACATTTACCCTTTCTGAGCCCCCTCATTCTCTCATATAATTTCAAATTTCTGAATTTTTCTTTAGCATAATGAACACCAATTAACAATGTAACATTCAGGTCTGCTCTTTGTCCTTGATCCAGTCTGTGAGCTATTTGTTACCTATTCATGGGATAAAGTATAGAATTTATGAGTAAGCTTTGAAAATTTTTTATTTTTATTAGTAATTTCTTATTGCTACATCATCTATGTACATGATCTTCTTTTCTGGTAACTGTAGAAATTGGAGGGAAAAACAAACAAAAACAAAACATCCCCCACTACATATAGTTTTAGAATTACTTCCCTAAGGACTTGGCGTCCTCCACTGGATCCTCTATGTTTAATAGGTAACAGGAAACAACGCATCGGTTGTGTGTATTTTATTGGACAGGCCTCCTGGTAGCAGATGACCCTTTGCGTACTTACCTGAACTCACAATCAGTGCGTTCTGCTCTAAGGGAGTCTGAGAAAGGGAAGCTAACTCTGGGCTCAGAAAGAAGAGGGCAGACATTTAATACACATCTAACCTGACTTCCCCACAAGAACATAGTGTTCCTAAGGTTTCTAGGAGAAAGATCAAACCACGCAGTGTCATCTCTCTCAGAAAACTTTGAAGACAATCATTGTCTTTGGGAACAGGCACTTTGGACCCAATGCCACTACGGAATTGCTTGCATCTGTGAAACCAGGTCCATAGGGATTTCACCACCATTGTTTTCACTGGCATGTATACTTTAGCTGATTCCAAAACTCAAACTGAGATTAATGTTACTGTAGAGCATGCCTTCAGGAGCCCAGCAGAGATGAAAACCTCACTGTGAGCTCCACAATGTATCATTTCTTCAGTTTAGAATGTTTCTCGATTGTGTGCTATATTTATTTCTCCTATATTTCCCCCTGCTTCCAATGCAATTTCTCTTAGTCTTTCCATTATATCTTTCGGGGGAGGGGGGGTTCAGCCATTTTTATCGTCTTCTTGATTTGGACTCCTTCCTGTTTCTTTTGGTAGGGAAGTATGCTAGAAATAAGTGTCTTCTTTTTTATTTCTCTTTGCTTTCCGGCCCAAACATTCTTTGTTTCCATGTATTTCTCTATATTCTCCTGTGGGATCTGTCATAGTGAGAGATTTGAAAATATTACATTTGAGTCTGTCAGAGATATTCACAGTTCAAACAAATATGTTCCACCTTGTCCTTGTGGATTTCAGTAATCCCACCCAGGGGCTATTCTTCCATTAGAACAATAT